>NC_136488.1:34424903-34539903 GCF_053919585.1 Euprymna scolopes
AAACCCGAGAGAACTTGAACGCAGCACGCCGAGTTCATACTCCGTGTAGGTAACTACTACAGTATCGCAAGCCCCATTGACGATGTAGATATTAACTCTAGCTATCGATATAATTCGAGACATAAATACCGAAGAAGCAAGACTCCTGCTGACTCAGTCGTAGATAAGCAATTAAAAACGATGACAACTGACATCTTTATCGTCTTTTAAGTGGAACACACTCGTCCGAAAAAGACGAAAGAATTTTAACAAATGCGTGTGAAATCAAAAACGTCTAAGATTATAAAAGGGAAGGCAAAGAAGAGGGACGAATATACTTCAGATGCGTCCATTGATTCTAGTTGTTCAACGTTGAAAATGTTATTTTGAATTTCAACGTGACACATTCACGAACGTCGGTAGCTTATTATATAGATAGATAGTTGAACCTAAAAATGATATTTTAAGCGTGACAGACACACGGACGGACATGGACTTTGTTAGATACATATGGCTGATATCTAACAATTATATATCAAGCGTTCAGACCCATGGCCAGAAAACGGCAGTTGTAGAGATACATGGACGTATATGAAAATTATATTACTAGTCTGACAAACACACAAACAAAAAATGCCTATTTAGAAATAGATGATGCATCTAACAATGATAATTCAAGCGTGACAAACACATAGGCAATTTAATCGTCTTTGAATCTAATGTTAAAAAATTCTTGTTCTAAATAAGCATTTATGTAATCAAATGAAATTAATATAATTGAGAAATATTAGTACTTCCATAGTTTTCCTCATCTATTAACTGATGACCATTACGCTTCATTATGTAATATAGTAGTTTATGTAATTTATTGGTCACCCTGATAACCATGGTTTTTGTAATCAAACACACTTTTAAAACAACAACGTTTTATTTACTGCCTTCCGCATGTGTCGTCCCACCACGCTTTGCCCAAGCAAGCCTCTGGCCGGCCGTGGGCAGGATTGAAACCGCTATCTTCAGCAAATTCCCACCCGAAACCGCAGAGATTCAACGTCTCTATAAACTGCGCCAGGGACCCCGATCAAGGTCGAATTCTTTGGTCCTACAAATTCATGGTCATTATCTGATCTTCCATGGTCCGTACCGAATAATATATATTATTTAATTGGAATTCATTGAGATAAATTATTATTTGAGATGAGGATATGTTGTGGGGGAATCCCCCTCCAAATGGACTGTTCTATTCATTATATAAACCATAGACCTTTTGATCCCAGGTGTGGAGCGACCCTCGCCTGCTTGGTGACGTTTACTACTCTTTTAAGTTGTAACCTTTTTACGCTGTTGTTCCAGTAATACATTGTTTAAACTCTATTCCGGTGTTCTGTTTTCTTTGTCGCTTATTGCAAGCCACAACACTGGCGACATTGGATTCGGAGAACGTACTCACGTTTAAAACAGTGTTCTAAAAAATTCAAGGAGCATACTAAAATCGAAACCAGTAACGACATTGAAAAAAATACTCGCGTTGAAATAGTATTCTAAAAATACTAACGACGTCGGACTCAAATGTTATCAAACCTAAGGAAGTGTCTAACATAACACTTGCAACTGAAAGGTTCACGGTAACTAAAAAAAAAAACGCAGATCATTACGGGAAAAAAAACAGAGTGGAAAAGAAAAATGTTCGTCACGACTTTCAAGGATAGCGCTTTTTGCTAAAAGAAAATGGTTCGTCGCGACTTAGAAAGGTAAATTTTTATACTTTAGAAAAAGAATTCGTCACTTGTGGTTTTCGCTGCTAAAATCGGGGGTAATTTTTTTTCTCTAGAGAAAAATATATACTTGATTTTTTTTTCTTTAGACATTTATGTTTTTTTCTGTTTGTTTTATTGTCTGAAGGAAGAAATAAGAAAGAATAAAACGGTTTTCTAAAATTCAGAGAACGTTTTTAAATTGCTAAAGCTGACAAAGCAATATGGACGACTTGAAAGTAGCGTTAGAACATTTGACCAAGTTGCATATCGATGCCGCAAAGCGTCAGTCACAACCCGAAAAAAACTGGACTGAGTAAAATAGGATTCGAGGAACAGCAAAAGGAAGTTCAAAAACAGTTAGCCAAACTTCAATCACGAACAGAGGAGTTACTTACAGAAATTGTTAAGAATAATGCGAACACGGAAAGCAATTCAGCATTTTCTCAGAATATGGACCGCGATAGACAATTTTAAATACGAGGAAGAGGAAAATCATTTGCAGCGTATTTTCGGCGTTATCAAGATTTTTTAAAATATTGACTGCAGCAACGGTCTGATAAAAAGAAAACCAGACTTCTACTTTGAAAATTGGAAACGGCTGAGCATGATAAATTCGTGGATTACATCTTGCCTCGGAAAACAGCAGATTTATCATTCAATGAGACGGTAAATTTGTTAACAGAACTTTTCTCGCCAAAAACGTCTTTTTTCCATAAGCGTTGGAGATGTTTGAATCTGGTAAAAGACGATAATGACGATTTTGCCACCTACGCAGCTGTAGTGAACAAACACTGTGATGACTTTAAGTTGTCTGAACTAACAGCAGACAATTTTAAATGTATTGTGTTTGCGCAAGGGTTAACCTTGGGACAAGATGCGGAAATCAGGCGCAGAGCCCTTACAAAATTAGAAAATGAACCGAACTTAACACTTCAAAAATTGACTGAGGATTGTCAAAAAGTAGAAATTATAAAAAAGGATGTAAGATATATCGAAGCAAGCATCGCGAATATAAAAAAAAGCAACCAAGAAAAAACCGTCGAAATGGCACACAGACACCAACCAGCGAAACTAAAAGCACCGAGTTTCAGATGTGGTGGAATACATTGGGCAAGGGATTTCCCATTTTTAACAAAAATATGCCATTTATACAATAAGATCGGTCATAAAAGTTCGCACTGTAGGAAAACTCAGAATAAAACCAGAAATAAGGACGTCGTAGATGAAAATCTACGCAAATATATAGCCGTTAACATTTTCGGCAAGGCTATTACATTCCAATTAGACAGAGGATCGGATCTTTCAATAATAAATCTCAAAACGTGGAAAATATTACGAAAGCCGACTATGTTAAAAACTAACAGAACGGCGACGGTCGTTAATGGTACAAAAATTCATTTTGAAGGTGAATTAATTACAAACGTCACTTTACGGGGCAAAAGAAAAAAAAATGAGATTGTATGTGCTAAAAGATAGTTGGAACCTGTTCGGTTCTGACAGCATGGAGTAGTTTCGTCTCTGGGATCTTCATATATCCACATCCTGCAAGAAAATAGATACCTGCCCAGTAAAAACGCAGAAACTTATAACTTCTTTTAAAAAGGAATTCACAAACGTATCTAATCCTGGCCTAATAATGGCCGCAGATTTTAAGTTGAAACCTAGCACACAACCGGTGTTTAAAAAGAAACGTAATGCCCCGTTCGCTTCCCTGAACAAAATAAATCAGGAACTAGACAGATTAGAAAACGCCGATATACTGGCTAAACTTTAATATAGTGAGTGGGCTGCTCCGGCAGTTTACGTAATGAAAGGTCCGGGGAAATTCGCGTTTGCGTCGACTTCGCAACCGGACTCAACGGTTTCTTAAATGATTTTCACTATCCAGAAGAAGTGTTCACGAAATTAAATAGCGGCAAGTTTTTTTTTCTAAGATCGACCTAAGCGACGCTTATCTACAGATTCCGGTAAACGACAAATGTTCTAACCTCCTATATATTAAAACTTATCGGGGTTTGTGCAGATACGAAAGACTCACGTTTGGTGTCAAGGTGGCACCCGCAATATTCTAGCACGTAATGGATACTATACTCTCCGGCTTGGACACCGCAATCGCATATCGTGATGACATTATCATTGAGAGCAAAAGCAGGGAGGAACATGAAAAATATATCAGACAAGTATTCAGTCGAATACAAGATTATGGATTTAAGATCAAAGCAGATAAATACGAGTTCTTTTTACAAGCAATTAAATACCTGGGTCAAATAATCGATAAAGATGGTAGACGCCCAGACCCAGATAGAGCGACCGCTATTAAAGAAATGCCGGCACCAGTAAACATAACTCAGTTGCAGAGTCTTTTAGGGTTGGAAAATTATTACCAGGGGGTCATCCTAAATATGCGCAAATTGCGCGCGCCACTTAATGAATTGCTGAAAAAGGATAAGACTTGGGAGTGGACAGAAGATTGCCAGACATCTTTCCAAGAAATAAAAAGAATCCTGACTTCAAAACTATTCCTAGCGCATTTCAACCCGCAGTTGGACATAATAGTAGCTAGCGACGCTAGTCAATATGGCGTCGGGGCGTGCATGCTACATTGAATGCCGAATGGCTCGAAACAGCCTATTGCTTTCGCATCACGGACTCTCTTGCCAGCGGAAAAGAATTATTCTCAGATCGAGAAAGAGGCCCTAGGAATTATATTTGCAGTTTCAAAAATTCCACCAGTTCTTGTACGAAGACATTTTTTTTTTCTACAAACCGACCATAAGCCGTTGATATCCATTTTTGGATAAAAAAAGGACTTCCAACATTCACTGCAAACCGACTATTAAGATGGGGAACTATTTTGCTGAGCTATAATTTTACAATTCAATTTCTCTCCACAAAACAACTAGCCCATGCAGACGGTCTATCGAGACTGATTCTTGCACAAAATAGAACCTCTGAAGATTCAGCAATCGCGGCACTACGTATTAATAGTGATGTAAAAACCATAATAAACAATATTATCCGCGAACTGCCGGTAACACTTACGGAAATTAAGTCAGAATCCCTAAATGACAATTTCATTCAAATCACGAAGCAGAAATTAGCACTGGGTGACACCAGTTCAGATATTTTTTTCTGGTTGCGACGAAATACTGTTATATGGTGAAAGAATTATCATCCCCCAAACCCTTCACGGCAACAACGACAAATTGTTTATTGGAATTGTTTGCTCGGTTTGGGATTGTAGACTGTCTGGTTAGCGACAACGATACACACTTCACTTCGACAGAGTTCAGAGAATTCTGCGAGACGTATCAAGTCAAGCATATTACGACACCCCTGTACCAGGCCAGAAGCAACAGATGTAATGTTATGACCCTTTAGGCTGTGACCATAGCGTAGTATATGTTAACTGTGGCAAGCGGGGTCAATGGTCAAAACATTATTATTATTGTTATTGCATTCTTATTAATTGATTTGAGCGACGGATGGTCGCTGGATCAGTTATTATGATTAGAAGAATAAACAATTAAATTGGGGAAGAAATGATTGACGTGTGAATCGCAAAAGGAATGTGAAAGTAGAAAATATATGTAAACATCATTTTGGGGTTTTGAATAAACAAATAACTAGTTGTGGACATTAGGTTGGTCTGACACACGTAATTAGGTGGCGTAAGAGAACACGTGATGTAGTTAGTTTTGGAGATATTTAAAGAATTGAGGATTTACCACCAAAGCGGACAGACAGCTAGGGAGCGAGCTGTAAAAATAGAAATGTAGACGAACTGCAGATCCTGTGAAGACCATTTGAGACAACTGTAATAAATATATATTATAAAAATATAAAGAGTTGTTTTAATGGTTTCACAAATAAGAACAGATGTCTAAATTGGATGGTGCTGATCGCTTCATGGTTCGTCACGGGGCAGCGGGAAGATACAGAATAACTCTTCAAGAAAAAAAGGTATGAAGCATATATTATTCTTCTTACATATGAACTGTAAAAATATCCCGTGTGATAAGTCTGATACAACATAACTCAGTTTACACGTCAATATCATGTCCTCCTGGCTAAATAACATACATACAATTTATACGTTTATTATCTGTCTGCTCGGTGACGTTTACTACTCTTTACAGTTGTAACCTTTTTACGTTGTTGTTCCAGTAATACATTGTTTAAACTCTATTTCGTTGTTCTGTTTTCTTTGTGGCTTATTGCAAGACATAACATGATAATAGTCCGCAATAAATAAAAATTAATAAATAATACTCATCTCAATGAATTCCAATTAAAAAATATATACCATTCGGTACGGACCCGACCATGGAAGATCAGATAATGAACGTCAATTTGTAGGACAAAGCCCGTGGATACAGACGTTGGATCTCTGGGGTTCTGGGTGGAAGTTGTCTGAAGATAGAGGTTTTAATCCTGCCCAGAAGCTTGCTTGGCCAAGGTTTTATTTATATTACAATTATACTATGACAAGAGAGAGGACGTTCGGGTCACTATGTGTTGAAGGGTTTGTCATTGTTGGAGAGGGTAGAAGTGTCAGTGTTGATTTTTTTCTGTGGCTCTCTCTGGCTGACTTTCTTTATGTTTGTATTGTCTTGATTGTTCGGAAAATTAATCTCATCTTGTGTGTTATTGGCACAACTTTTCAATCGTTGAAATCTACAGCCTTCGTTGGGTGTAAAATCCATGTTTTTTTTTCAACTAAGGAAAAGGTGTTGATTCTGTATTGCAAGAAATCAGGCAATGGGTTTAAAGTTGTGTTCGTCAATTTAAAAAAAAAAGTCAATCCTCAGGCGTCACTAGGGCACCCCTTAAGACTCTCTCTCTGTCTCTCTCTCTCACACACACACACAAACACACACACACACACACACACACACACATATATATATATATATATACTAGAAGTTCAGTCCGGCTTTGCTAGGGCTCTATGCACTGTTCATAACTTGCCCTACGTGTGGATAATTTATGTAAAAGTTCAAATGTTCAGACCAAAAATTGTCTGGGTAATTTCGTGGATACGGCAGAGGTAATTTTTAAAAATTTGACTCCAATTGTGACTCCTTAACATTTATTATTTTATTTTCAAATCAAAATAAAATGTTTTAACCTATATCTAAAATTTCAAGTATTTAGACCCAAAATTGGCGGAGAAATTTGATATATTCTACAGTCCACTCTTTCAACTTTGACCTTTTGGTAGTCAGACTTTCGCCCCAAAACGGATTAACATGTTTGCCGCATGTCTGAATACTCGTTATGTATAAATTTCAAATGTTTATACCCAAAATTGGCTGAGTAGGTTGCTAGACACCGCAAAGGTCAAATCTTTTGAACTTTGATCCCTTGGCAGCACAAACTTTCCAGTCAAACCGATTTAAAAGCTTGCCATAAATCTGAATACACTTTATGTAAAATTTAAAATATTATAGAGTAATTTGGTAGATACTGCAGATGTTCTTTTTTAAATATTGACCCCAATTTTGATCCCTTAACATTTATTTTTGGGTTTAAATCCAATTAAAAAGTTTGATCCATGTTCAAGTCACCTACATCTAAAATTTCAAGTGTTTAGACCCAAACATGGCGGAGGAGTTTGGTAGAGTTTTCAAAGGTAAAATCGTTGAACGTTAACCCTTTGATAGCCAAATTTCTGGTTGAAAACCGATTAAAAAGATTTTTCCAAATCTCAATACCCCTTATGTCAAATCTCGAGTCTCTAAACTGAAAATAGACGGAGTTATTTTGTAGGGAAATGTACACACACACACCCACACACCCACACACACACACACACATACACACACACACACACACATTTTCATTTTATAAATCTATATCTATATATCTATAAAAGTGAACTTGTCTGTGTGTGTGCCTGTGTGTCTGTTTACATTTTCCTACGCAATAACTCCGTCGATTTTCCGTCTACAGACTCGAAATTTGATATACAGGATACTGAGATTTGGGAAAATCGGAATAATCCCTTTTCGGCCAGAAATTTGGCTGGTAAGGGGTCAAAGTTCAACGATTTGACCTTTGTGAACTCTACCAAACTCCTCCGACAATTTTCGGTATAAACACTTGAAATTTTGGATATAGGTTCCTTGGACATATACCTAAGTTAATAACTTGATTTGAGTCCAAAACAATAAATTTTAAGGGGTCATAATAGGGGTCAAAGTTAAAAAATTGACCGCTTCGGTCTCTAACAAATTACTCAGACAATTTCTGGTCTAAACATTTGAAATTTGACATAAAGGGTATTCAGAGAGAGGGCAAGCTTTTTAATCTGTTTGGGTCGAAAGTTACCAATATATAAATATATATGTATGTATGTTTTCATGTCTGCCTAAAACTTTCGACGCAGGGGACGGATTTTACCAAGATCAATATCGTTTTGACGTTCCACCTTTCAGACGACAAATATCGAAAAATTTGCTAAAAATATTAATTTCTTCACCTTCAACTCGGCATTTTTCTACAGGCGGGGTGGGGTCGCTTTTTTCGCCGATATTTTCGAAAGTCATCCCCTCTTTTCGATTGTCTAGCCTTAATTAAAACATATGTAACTTTCGGTTTGGCGTTGGGCGTAACAGCAAAGACGTTACGTTTTTTTTTTGTTCTTTTCCTTATTTGCGGTACGGGTTCGAGCCTGCCTTCCTACTACAACTTTGTTTTTTGCTCAACACACCCCTCCAAAAACCCAGGCAACGCCAGCATGAAATGCTAGTATATAGATATAATATATATATATATATATATATATATTCACTCAAGATGTATAGCAATAACATACTGAATTTTCAAGAGCCTATAGCAACTATAAATGCATGTACCAAAATGTGTGGAATCTTGAAGACACCTCGTAGTTCAGCAACGGTTTTCTTGGCAATACATTTGTGACTATTTTTGAATACCAGATGCCCCTAACAGAATTGCAAAATTTTAACGTCATCATCCCTTACTCTGGTATCCTCTTACCACTCTGTTGTAGCAGGTAAGATAAAAATGAAATGTAATAAGTCCTCAGACGTACCTCTCCACCGTACTGTATATCGATACTCTATGGCTGACTGGGATAGCTTCCGTACATTCATATCTGATTTACCTCTGCATTCAATGTTTAAAAAGGATGTGTCCTCTATCGTATCAGATCTGACCGAATGGTTATGGCATAGACCGATTCATACAATCCAAAACATTTCAACAAAAACCTAACAGCCAGCCATGGTTCTCCCCTGAATGTGTTGCTGCCATCGCGCACAGAAATCACTTTTTCCATAACTACCAACATAATAGATGTACTGAGACTAAAGCCGCTTTCAGGACTGCCAGCAACCACTGTAAAAGAGTAATAAAACATGCAAGAGAACTATATGCGCAGTCTGTTAAATCCAAAGTAACTGAGCAGCGGCTTGGTTCCCACCAGTTCTGGCAAATAGCAAACAGGACCTTGAACAGAAGCGTGCGTTCTATCCCAACTATCATCAATGGACCTGAGGTCATCTCGTCAGCATCAGACCAGGCCAGACTATTTGCCAAGAACTTTGCAGCTAATTCTACCCTATGCGACAATGACTATCAACTTCCTGTATTTCCTCCTATAACAGACAACACGCTAGGTAACATACAAATATCTGTGCGTGAGGTTGCCAAACTAATGAAGAACCTTGATTCCAGTAAGGCAACTGGCCCTGACGACATTCCAGTTATAGTGCTGAAAAACCTCCAACCAGAACTTTTCCCCATACTTACAAAACTCTTTAAGCGTTGCCTTAAGGAGAAGTGCTTTCCAACACCCTGGAAAACCTAATCAGTATGCCGTGTATTTAAGAATTCAGGTGAAAAGTCATCTCCCTCTCAGTACAGACCAATAAGTCTCCTGTGTGTCATGAGTAAGTTGTTGGAATCCATATTAAATAAAGAAGTAGTCAACCACCTCAACAGACACAACCTTCTTAGTGACATGCAATATGGTTTCCGCTCTGCAAGATCTAGAGCAGATGTGCTAACGGTTATATCACACAGGATTAGTTAATCTCTTGGCAAAGTCTTCCTTTCCAGGTCAATTCCTCTTGACATATCGAAGGCCTTCGATAAGGTATGGCATAAGGGCCTACTTCACAAGATTTCCAGCTACGGTATTACTGGAAATGTTTTCTCAACCATTAAATCATTTCTCTCTGATAGGTTCATAAGAGTAGTGGTTGATGGGAAGAAATCAGAGGCCCACAGCATTAATGCTGGAGTCCCTCAGGGGTCCATCCTGGGCCCAACGTGCTTCCTGATCTACATCAATGATCTCCCTAAACACATACTTAAATCATTCGTTGACATCTATGCTGATGACACGACCATCTATGGCAACACATCAAAGGCCGTAAATGACAAAGTTCTCTCTAATTCTCTCTCCTCTGATCTTGATCGCGTGGTACAATGGGGGAAGAGGTGGCTGGTCACATTTAATGCATCCAAAACCAAACTTCTATCTTTACATCATCAACGCTCTGATCCCCATCTGGCATGAATTGAAATGGATCGCTCTCGTCTTGGGGAGGCTCCATGTTTTTACAAGCTCCTGGGTTTGACCTTTACTCCTGATCTGAAATGGAACACGAGCATCAAATCTGTTGCCACGGACGCTGGGAAAATGGTAAGATCCTTCTACCGCTCCAGAAGATATCTCACTACTGATACAATTTTCTTCGTGGTTTAGTGGGGATGCCCTTTTCTCTTCCCTGCAACATCTCTCCCACAGAAGAGACGTTGAGAGCCTGTATTTGTTTTATCGTTATTTCTCTGGCAGGTGCTCGTCTGAGCTCCAATCCCTCGTCCCTCTCGCCAATCTTTCACGAGAAACACCCGTCTGACTGAAACTACTGTCAATAATTTCCCCCACTTTTTATCTTTGCCTAAATCCAAACGTAGATTCCACGAGCAAAGCTTCTTTCTTAGAACTGCACGCCAGTGGAACTCTCTGTCGCTTGCCTGTTTCCCACCTGACTACAACTTGGACGTCTTCAAGTCCAACATAAACAAACCCCTGACAAACCGCACCCTTAAGCAAGACACTCTATCAAAACCCTCAATACTAATGATTACTACAATACTATCTCATTGATTACTGTACACGCAATAACCCTTATCCCTGAGTGGCATTCGGGCCTTGATAAGTGGTGACCCCCATGTAAAAAAAAGATATATGTACAAGTTACTGGGACCGCTTGTGCATTTAATATTCCCATGAAATTTCTTCCTTCGGAGGAATCGGTCCAACCCGTCGGTGATGTGGCTACTATCCATTCAATCTGCGTGTTTATAGATTTAAATGGTATTTCAAACGTAAGCGTGACAAATCGATAGACTTACAGAGCTTATTGTAAAAAGACCTGACTGCATTTAAAATACAATACGCCAACCTAATCTAGATATTCTGTAATATATAATGTAAAGATATTCTATAATATATAATGTAATTATATATATATATATATATATATATATATATATATATATATATATATATATATATATATGGGGGCATTTCAATAAAACAAATCTTATGTAAGAAAAGGTACGTAAGTATATTTCTTTGAAATTTCAGAAACATCGGCCCAGCCTTTACAAAACGACTTCACACACGCATACACACAGACAAATTGACCTATATATACTAGCAGACCTCCCGGGATTGACCGGTCGTAAAATACGCTTAAATATGATATTTTGATTAATGCAGATTTCGTATTTATTATTATATTATACTAGCATTTCAGTCCGGCGTTGCCCGGGTGTTTGGATGTGTCTATTGAGCAAAAAAAAAAAAAAAAAAGAAAAAGTGGTAGTAGGAAGGCAGACTCGAACACCGCCAAACCGGAAGTGACATTTTTTTAAAAATTAAAGCTAGATAATCGAAAGGAGAGGATGACTTTCGAAAATATCGGCTAAAAAGCGCCCCCCTCCCCCGTAGAAAGGTTCCCAGTTAAAGGTGGAGATATTAATGTTTTTAGCCAATATTTCGATATTCGTCGTATGAAATGTCGGACTTCAAAACGATACTGATCTTGGTAAAATCCGTCGCTTGTGTCGAAAGATTAGGCAGACATTTAAACATACATACATACATATATACAATATTTATATATTGGCAACTAAAAATTTTCCACCCAAACAGATTAAAAGCTTGTCCTCTCTCTCTGAATACCCTTTATGTCAAATTTGAAATGTTTAGACCAGAAATTGTTTGAGTAATTTGTTAGAGACCGAAGCGGATACCTTTTTAACTTTCTACCCCTATTATGACCCCTTAAAATTTATTGTTTTTGGCTCAAATAAAGTTATTAACTTAGATCCGTGTCCAAGGAACCTATATCTAAAATTTCAAGTGTTTAGACCGAAAATTGTCGGAGGAGTTTGGTAGAGTTCTCAAGGGCCAAATCGTTGAACTTTGACCCCTTAACACAGCCAAATTTCTGGCCGAAAACCGATCACAAAGAGTTTCCCAAATCTCAGTATCCTGTATATCAAATTTCGAGTCTGTACGCTAAAAATTGACAGAGTTATTGCGTAGGGAAATGTACACACACACACACACGGACCCACAGACACACAGACACACAGATACACAGACACGTTCACTTGTGTAGATATATAGATTAGACCTAATATATAGTAATGATTTAAAAGTTTAAAAAAAATTGACTCGTACACAGAGAATCGAAACCAAAACGTTTAGCTTACGATTTACTTTTTTCTTTGACGTTAATTCCTGAGCTATGAAGAAATTTTGATGCAAGGCTAAAAATTAAAACAGGAACAATAGCTATTACGTTACACATGCATATTCGTAATGCCGTCGTTCGATCTTAATGTGGCAAATTTCGAATGTTTTAGTTTTTACACTTTTCTAATGATTTACCCTGGTTAAAACCCAAATATAAAGTTTCACATGGGTTCGTATACCCTATATATGAAATTTCATGTCTGTAGACCATAAACTGAGAGGAGTTTGGTAGGCAACATTTTTGGTAAATTTTTAGTTCACCGACCCCTCCGCATTCACTTCTAATTTGTCGACTTTCATAGATTTTCGGATACGCCGAGAACGAATAGCGCATTTATTTTTTGCTCAACACGCAGTTATCCATATTTGAAGATATTCAGTATCCAACATAACCATTATCATTTTTAATGGCGGCCATCTTGTTTTTCAATAACGAAAAAGCGCTAAAAGAAGCTAAATATACCACATCTAACTTCCCACCACCGGTGTTGGCGCAAAAGAAAGTAAGGTTTATTGGAGGGGGATGTGGTAAATTCCAAGAAATCTTGAGCGAAAGGAAAGAACGTAAAGAAAACACCACAAATCAAAAACAGTACTTAGAGTAATATTTATTAAAATAAATTAAAAGGTAAATATTATCGCTACAACAGACACCGACCACTAATTTTGTTTTTTAGGGATATTCGATGTTGCAGGCACCAAATAATCAAATCCGTCGCAAATTTACGGTTTGCGTAGTATTAACCCCTTTTAATTGATCTTAAAAAAAGAAAAACGAAAAAAAAATTAAGTTTTCACGAGCTGTTTACAAAAGCATATTTTATGTTTTCGTTCTGTTTTGAGGGGAGGGGGTATTCAAATATAGAACTTGTGTACTTTAACAGGTGCTTCTACAGTTTAACTAACCGTTTTTCCATGGAGGGGCGGATGTGTTGTAGCGCGCCACAACATAGCCGTCCCTGCCCCTCCATGGGAAAACGTTTAGTTAAACTGCAGAAGCACCTGTTAAAGTACACAAGTTCTATATTTGAATACCCCCTCTCCTAAAAAAAGAACGAAAAAATAAAATATGCTTTTGTAAACAGCTCGTGAAAACTTACTGACAGCAATATTTTTACTCTTAAATGAAGTGAAAACTTTATTTTATGAAAAATATTTCTTATTTAAAATGTCCGCCATGTATTCATACACCTTGTAAAACGTCAAGTGACTACGCGCGTGCGCACATTTTAGTAAGAAAGTGAAAATGAATATTATTAAGAAAGTGAAAAAAATAATGTAATTAAGAAAGTGAAAAAAAAGATTGTCCGTTTTTATATCGGAAAGTGGAAAAATATCCGGAGGGGTTGCGGGGGTGGGGGGGCTCATTTCGGTATTGAAGCCGAAAAATGTTTGGGGCCATGTTTGGGCTCTTTTGACTGCGTTTGGCTGTTTTTGGCGGTTTTTCCTAAATGGGAAACAAGATGGCCGCCAGTAAAAACAATAGTGATTACGTTGGATACTGAATGTCTTCAAATATGGATAACTGCGCGTTTTCGCAAAAAATAAATGCGATATTCGTTCTCAGCGTATCCAAAAACTTTTAAAAGTCGACAAATTAGAGGTGAATGCGGAGGGGTCGGTAAACTAAAAAAATATCAAATTTTTAAAACAAATATATATATGCATACAGAAATACTTCGAAACAAAATCTATTTGAGTAGAATAATTACCGACATCTCGGAACTTTTAGTGTTAAATGCTACGATTTTACTGCTTGTCTGGTTATTCGGAAGTATGTAGGTCGAGGAGGCACACGTACTCTGAATTCATGAGAGCTTAAACTAGTACAAGATTGAGACATTACGGCGATTGCCCAATAGTGCGGAACCTAGTAGAATTGAGATTCATTTTGGAACCTGTTTAAGAGAGAGAAACTAGTGGATAATGTCCCAGCACAGATGTGGAAACGATACTCCATGTATGACCGAATCGTGCCTTTGTAAAAAATATAGAATACTCTCTAAAGTCAGTAATTTTCTAGCAGGTAAAGGGATCCCTCATGCTCTGCAGCAGCTTTGGCAATGCCTTCACTGTGTGAGTTCCAATTCATATTTAGATATACACGAAAAAAGACTCGTAAAATCTGTCTTTAGTGATAACAATTCTTTTTCAAAATTATGCGTGACAGACTGACAGAGAGCGACTCACATAGGGACACTCGGACGCGTCGAACAACCCAGCCAATGAACGATTGATTATGCAGCCAGCAGACCCAGCATTTCATGTCGAGTGGTCTGTTATCGGACAGGAGCCAGATCGAAGTGCCCAAAGTGGGCCCCTAGCCATAATCGACCGGCTGTATCAGCGATTATTATTATTGACGCCCATAAATTATGCAGTAGATTGCAGGTGCTAGAGAAATAGGTTGTGCGTTTTACAGAAATGACGGATTGTCGACACGGACGTCAAGGAAACGGTCATCTCTTCTTTCTGAAGAGTTCTTTAGGTAATAAAATAAACAAAACACACAAAAAAACTGAACTTCATAGCGAGCAATTATATACGAGGTGGAGACTTGTAGGCTGTAAATCAATTTCAGGAATAGGGTAGTTTAATCATTTTATGGGGCCGTTTCACGGCTTTGCAGATTCGGTGTGTCAATGGATGAAGTTGAATTCTATCGTTCTCTTTTTAGTTAAAAAAAATAACTACACATCTACATCTTTTTATCTTTTCTCTTTTTGAGAATATTAGAGTTTTTGTCTTATCAAGCCCAAGAGCCACTTGAGGTGCTTTATCTGTTTTTACAGATTACTTCAAAACTGTACTTCACAAAGGATTAAAAATCGCAATATCTGAAATAGTTCAAAGATCGTAACATATGAAACAGTTTAAAAAGCACAGCGTTTTAATGCAGTCAATAAGCATCATTTAAAGCAGTCAATGAGCATCATTAATTAAATTGTGGCTAGGTGAATACCGACCAAAACTGCCAACTTGAATATAACAAGTTCGCATCTAGTTTGTTCCACAAAACATTTTCCTTTTGGGTGTTGGCAACCTTCACGTTGTCCATCCTGTAAGAACCCTATGGATTTGGAGAAAGAATAATTAAAAAGATATCAAGAAACCAATGCAAACAGCAGAATCATCTCATTTATACAAAATGAATTAATGAATGCATTTATAAAATGCTGGAAAGGGTGTTTTAATCATTTTAAAGAGTTCTTTCGTAGCTGTACAAATTTTGAGAATTAACAGATGAAATGAAAATTACTATACTTGTATATTTACAGCCAGAAATATCATCATATTTACATTTTCAAGTACTTATTTTCTTAGATATATTATTATTATTATTATTATTATTATTATTATTATTATTATTATTATTATTATTATTATTAGAAGAAGAAGAAGAAGAAGAAGAAGAAGAAGAAGAAGAAGAAGAAGAAGAAGAAGAAAAAAGATGTCCTTCTTATTATTGGATCATGAATTCTCAAGAGTTACATTCACTCGAGGCTAAGCGTTAATGTTGAATAGATTATTAGACAAAAGAAGAGGCACACTAATAATATATATTAAGTTTGATAACTTACGGGGTCGTTTATGACAAATAACAAGTAACATTGATATTAGATTTAAAGACATTTATGTTGCAATCTATAGAAAAATAATCCTTCGCTAATTGTTTTGATATGTCTTGCTGGAGATATATTTGATGAAAGTTGTTGAGTGGTCTTGGCTACATCTTCTAGTAAGTCGCCTTACTGAACGAATGTTCATGGTTGGAGCTGATGAGACGCTTAAGTGTGAGGCTTTCGGCGTGTCTTTCAACGCTCTTCCAAAGCTACTCTGTCACTCCATATTTATAACTAAACAAACCAATCATATTCTTGTGAGGAGGATTCTCTGATGTACTTATATTATCGGTTTTCTATGGAAATCGCTCCAGACAAAGCATGGAGCCACTTGGTGTGAGGTTCTTAATATACTTCAAGATAAGATGATATGCAACGATAAATGTTAAATGGATAGATTCGGACCCAGAAAATAGCAATTTTTATTTCTTTGTCACAAACATCGCTCAAACAATATGAGGACTAAAGGGCAAAGTACGACTAGGCTGCCAGAATCAACACAGAACCCACTTTTTAATCTCATCAAAATGTTGTTTTTTTTACAATTGACTTTTTTTGATAGAAATTCTGGCTTACGCGAGATTATAGAGGAAAGTAAGAACCTTTTTTGTTGGTGGTTGAGTTCTTGATGTGAATGTATTACAAAGAAGAACATCTAGCTCTTCAACTTCCAACCCAGGTCACCCCTATAAATCTGCCTTTAATCACAGTAGCATTTTATGCTTCACTGGCAAAATGTCATATATTTTTTCTGAACTATAATTAAAATAAAATCAGCATTGCAAATTGTTTTTTTTTTAACAACAGCCGTTTTCCATAGGATTTTTGTTGGTGATGAGTGTGTTTTATTTAATTTGAGTGTGAATAAACAACCGCAAACTTTGAGTACTTCATGCCTTGATAGCAGATGTGTGGATAGTACTTTACCCTTTCGCATATTCTATCCCCCCTAGAAATTTCCAACCGTTCTGTGCGACACTAACCCGTATTCATGCCACTCTTCTGTTTCGGCAACATCATAAACATGCAGAAATTTAAATATAATGTGGAAAAACAATGGATGCTCAACTCCCCACCAAGTTACCCATATAAATCTGGCCCTAATCGCAGTAGCATCTTACGCTTCAGTTCCAATATATCTTGTTTGTAGGGAAATAATTTAAAAAAAAAAAAGTTGCTATTTAATTCACATATCGAAACGGGATACATATCTAATGGTGTTAGTGTCTTACAAGTATGAACCAGAGATTGAAACGGTTTCGGGTTTATTCATTTATTTATTGCGGACTATTATCCTCATCTTTTATTTATTCACGACGTTTCGGCCAATTATTCCTTTTTACAGTGGATAGGAACTCCGAATCTCAGCAATTACTGCCTTCCATAGTTGTTTTCGTATCGCCACGTTTTGACCAACTCTTGTACGATTTGAGTAGGATGGAAACCGCTATCTTCAAACAATGCTGACCTGAAACAATAGAGATCCAACGTCTCTATCCACTGCGCCACGGGCCCCGAAGGGCGATCTTTTGGTCTTATAAATCCACGTTTATATCTAATCTTCCATTGTCGGGTGCGTACCGAATGGTATATATTATTTAATTAATTGGAATTTATTATTGCGATGAAAATTCTTTATTCATTTATTTATTGCAGACTATTATCCCCATCTTTTTCAGTTGTTGTTTCATGACGTTCCGACCAACTATTCCTCTGGCTTTTGTCAGGTGGTAACTGCGATGGGATAGGAACTCTGAATCTCCTAACTGCATCCTCAGCAATTACTGCCTTCCATAGTTGTTGTCGTCTCACCACGGTTACAATTTGACGAAGACCAGAGGAATAGTTGACCGAAACGTCGAGAACCTACAACTAAAAAACGAGGATAATCGTTTGCAATAAATAAATTAATAATACTCATCTCAATAAATATTCCAATTAATTAAATGATATTGTTTCGGATTTCTATAATTTTCTGCGTTAAAATAAGATTTTATCTTGTAAATAATTCTACTAATATTGTACTTTTCTCCAGTTCTCCTAAAACTTAACCCAGTTTAATAGCACTAAACTTACAATGATAATGATATCTCTAATAATACGCTAAATAGCTTGTATTAGTTTTGTTCACTTGTTTTTTTTTCTTGGTGTTTTAATTTTCTTTATTTCCTTTGCTGTTTCTATTTTGTTGTAAAACTGATCTTTAGACTGGAACGCACGACTTTAGAACGACTGAGCAAAGTTATCTGCGCGAGTTCGAATTCTATCAGCAATTTCACTTCGATTTTGCAAGCTAATTTTGTAAATATCTGTTTATACAAATCGAGTTTATTTAAATGCAAACCTGTTTATATGACACAGTAAACTGTTTAAATGAGGATCAAAATAATTAACACACTTAATCGGACGTTAATAGCCAAACACAGACAACATTTTCTACGTTGAGTAATGGTGAAAAGCTATGATATGACAAAACATCTATCTGCTTATATCCATCGTACTTTCAGTAAAGTGCTGTAAAGGAAAAATAAATCATTATAGAGTCATCTGACGAATCGTTTGCAGCGTGAAATCTATGGACGTGGCTTAGTACAAAATACATGTTTTATTTAAATACCATAATGCTTTTCTCGATAAGTATGGCACACTATGTAAAAGTAACATCGAAATTAAGAGACGGCTTTAAACTTTAGCTATACTAACAATCAAGGCTTCTAACCATTACGCTAATATATGAGGAAGGAACTCACCCCCAACACATACATAAAGGGAATATATATATATATATATATATATATATATATATGGCTTGAGGTAGTTGCCTGTCTAGCTGCACTGATCAGCTGTGATACAGCGAAACAGTATTGTATGTGGATGACTCTCTCTCTCCTCTCTCTCTCTCTCTCTCTCTCTCTCTCTATATATATATATATATATATATATATAGTAATAAACACTTATCACGACGATTTCTTATGGGGATGAAACTTAAACGGCTCAATTTGAGTTAATAGCGATAAATATATTTCTATAACTTACTAATTAATATCTAATCACATATTGAGCATTATTGAATTAAAAACTGAAAATCTATACATAATATAAGATTATATGTGTATACATCAAATAATAATAATAATAATAATAATAATAATAATAACAACAACAATACTATATCATTATATATATAATATACACATAAGGCAAAAAGAAAGTCCGCACTTGTATTTTTATTTCAAAAACTGCAAATTTAAGCCAAATTTAATGTAACTGTTAAAACACACTAAGGCTCATTTGGTTAGCCTTTTATTCTTCTATAATTTTACCTGTTCATAGTTGACTTTTAATTCAAATATTCTAGTGTTCACGCCAATTTTTAAAAAAATAACTTCAAATTGAGGAGGCAAAAAGAAAGTCCGCACAATGGAAAATTGTTATTTAAATTTAACTTTAGGACATTAATGCAACACAAATACAACAGGAACACAATGAACTAGTTAACATTTAGTAGCGTAGTCCTGCAATTTGACAGTTTGCAATCTTTTGGATATTTCCTGAATTATATTGCAGCAATACTCCGGGGAAAGTGCATCCCACTTTTCTTTAATTTTTGTCCGAATTTCTTCCAAATTTGAAATTTTATCATTGCGTAGCTGTTGCTTGATCTAATGCCCTACGTTTTTGATAGGATTGAGGTCTGGAGATTGTGCAGACCAATCCAAACATGGAATATCATGCTCTCCCAAGAACCTCTTGACATCACCAGCTGTGTGAATGGGAGCATTATCCTGCATGAAGGTGGGATTATACCAAAGTAGGGTAGAAAATTATCAGTCAACATATAATGTACTTGGTCGAATAAATTCGACCTTGCAAGCGAACTGTAGGCCCAGTACCATTGGTACTAATAATGCCCCACACCAAAAACTGAACCTCCACCACCTTGCAGTGTTGAAACTGAGCACATAAGAATAAATTCCTAGTTTTCCTTCGACGGACGTACTGCCTACCATCACTGCCTAGCTTATTGAACTTACTTTTCTCGCTAAAAAGCACGTTTGACCAATATGAAGAGTCATAATCTTCATTGCATCTGACAAAGTCCAGATGGCGCTTTCTGTTCTTTACAGAAATCATTGGTTTGCGTCTTGCAACATATCCTCGCAAATTGAATTCCTTTAATCTATTCTTGACAGTAGAAAGACAGTACTTTTTTTACAAGATTGCACTGTTGTTGGATTTGGGGAGCCGTTTCAAATCTGTTTTTTAGGCTGGGGATCTTGATAGCATCGTCTTCCCGGTTAGAAGTAACACTAGTACGACCAGATTTAGGGGAATCACGAACACTGCCGGTGTTTTGCTGCTTTTGCACAGTCTTTCGTATCGTTTTCTCATCACATTTCAATCTGCAGCCGATTTGTCGATTGGATAAACCAGAAAGGTGGAGATTAATAAGCTCCTGACGATCACTAACAGAAAGTCGTGGCATATGGACTAAATGTTAAGTTTTATAACCTGGAACAACAACAGTTACGATTAGAGGTGCTGGATGGATATTTTAATCTGATTTGGAGGCGATAATTAAAGCTGGTTTTAAGCAATTTAGTTGCCGCGATTTTTCTTTTTACCTCCGCAATTTTAAGTTATTTTTTTAAATTGACGTGAACACGTGAATATTTCAATTAAAAGTCAAATATAAACAGGTAACATTATAGAAGAATAAAAGGCGAATCAAATGAGGTATAGATTGTTTAAACAGTTAGATTAAATTTAGCTTAAATTTGCAAATTTTGAAAAAAATACAAATGAGGACTTGTATACGTACATATATTGATTACAAACCATTTTATAGAATTATAATTAGGCTGTCAAATTTAACGCGTTTCATAACAGCCTTCAAGGTATGCGCGCTTAAAAGGCATGAAACTTTCTATTTCTTGCACCGTTCATCTTGTTCACGTAGAGATTTGTATTCTATGTATATGAAAATAAAAGCAGATATGATATAACATTTTGTAAAATTCTCAACGTTTTTTCTCCATTTTCAGGGGACTTCCTCGGAAGAATGATAAAGAGGATTAAAGAAAATAAAATATAAGTGAATGAAACTATTAGCGGAAGAGCCCGGAAATGTTAATAATTTTCTAAATAGGTCACGGGTTTTCTTTCCCTTTTTTCTCTCTCTATATATGTGTGTATGTCTTTTAATATTTTCATTATGTTTTCTATTTCCTTAGCTCGTACTCAACACTTTTCTACAAAACTGCATTCACATTAAGCAGAAAGCTTCAGGTAAACTACAACATCTTTCTGCATATATATATATATATATATATATATATATATATATATATATATATATATATAAAAGTGAACGTGTCTGTGAGTATGTGTGTCTGTGTGTCTGTGTGCATTTCCCTACGCAATAATTCTGTCAATTTTTAGTCTACAGACTCGAAATTTGATATACAGGGTACTGAGATTTGCGAAAATCGGTGATCGAGTTTGGCCAGAAATTTGGCGATTAAGGGGTCAAAGTTCAACGATTTTACCAAACTCCTCTGATAATATTGGGTCTACGTACTTGAAATGTGAGATATAGGTTCCTTGGATATGGACCTAACTTAATAACTTGATTTGAGCCCAAAACAGTAAATTTCAAGGGGTCATAATAGGTGTCAAAGTTTTAAAAAAATTGACCTCTCCGGCCTCTTCCAAATTACTTAGACTCTGGTCTAAATACTTGAAATTTTACATAAAGGGTATTCAGAGATAGGCCAAGCTTTGTCATCAGTTTGAATAGAAAATATTTAGTTACTAATATATAAATGTATGTATGTATGTCTGTTTGCATGTCCGTCTTAAACTTTCAATAGAGGCGACGGATTTTACCAAGATCAGTATCGTTTTTAAGTTTGACCTTTCATACGACAAATATCGAAAAATTGGCTAAAAACATTAATATCGTCCCCTTCAAATAGGCACTTTTCTACTGGGGGGTCACTTTTTTCGCCGATATTTTTGAAAGTTATCCTCTCCTTTAGATTGTCTAGCCTTAATTTTAAAAAAATGTCGCTTCCGGTTTGGCGGTGGTCGTAACAGCATAAACGTTTGGTTTTACCCCGTTCTTTTCCTCCTTTGCGGTACGGGTTCGAACCTGCCTTCCTACTACCACTTTTTGTTTTGCTCAACATACACACCTTACATCTCACATATACATCTCAAATATGTATTTTCATATGCGTTACAATTGTTTCATAACCATTACGGAAATTTCTGATAATATATCATTCAACTCCCCTTCAGGCGGCAGCGTGGACTATTTATACATGTATGAATACATTTATAATTACTATTTTAAGAGAACAAGCAGCTGAACTTATCTGCACACCACTCTTTTATTTCTTTTTTATTTTCCTATAGCCTTTGAATTTAGTAATCACCTCATTTTCGTATTTTTACTTTTTAAATGATATTCCTATTAATTACCTATTTAAATATTAATCCTCTGAATATATTTTTATAGCAATTGCTTTTCTTACTTAAATCATTTATTCAATTGATTTGGTTCCTTAATACTTATCTGCACCCTCAAATTCTAGTTTCTACTTAGATGTTCCAACTGTATAGTTTCGTATCGATAGTTTCGTATCGACTTTGTTTACATTTTACAACCTTATAATTAATTTTGCTTAATGTTTGATTTCTTAAGAAGGAATTGGAATTAAAAAGTGAATTTAGTCAGTATTAATTAAAATTTATCTTCATCCCATAATTGTTATGTCAATAACTTAAATTTTAAATTAAACTTTTTCATTCTTATCAGTATTTTATTTTAATCCGTTTATTTTCCTCTTCATTATTATTCGTAAAATCTTTCCGTTTTAAGAGAGATAACTCTGTTTATTCAATCTTTATCAATTTACCAATTTCTCGAAATTTCAAGCATTTATATTTTAATATTTTTAATTCTAATATCTTCTTTACGATAATCTCAGTTTAATTTCTGACTTGGTTTTCTGAAACTGCATATTTTGTGTAAATTTTATTTTATTCCATCATAATCCGTTTGTCTGGATATCTTGAAGCTATTTAATTGTAGATTTATTTTCCGTTCGTGTGTTATTATAATTACTCGGGTGTAATTTTATTACACATAACGATTATATAAACTAAAACTACTTCTATTTCTCCTATATAGGTTATAATTATTTTAGTTTCTATATTTTTAGTTGATGATCTACTAATTTATTTATTAATTACGCCATTTTAAAATCATAGTATGAAATTTAACATTGTCCTTCGACACTTACATTTCACACTCAACATATTCAGTAAATTTTTCTCTTCTAAATTTATTTTAACTAATATTATATATATATATATATATATATATATATATATATATATATATATATATATGCGTGTGTGTGTGTGCGTGTGTTGTGGAGACGCCCACTAATTAGCATACGTTGGTGAACAAGATATAGATAAAGGTATCAAGTCAGCAAGACCGGAGAGCTGTGTTCGAACGCCGGATAGGCAAGACGCATGTGCCGGTTGCACCATGAAAGACTTTAACACGCTCTCTGCCGGACAATCTTCCAACTGCAGTACAACTGCACCTTTGTAAATATGTATTTTATTTTCGTCTTAATATATTTGTTTTACCTTTACTTTCTGCGTTCGTGTTGTTATTGATACAGACACAACAATATATATATATATATATATATATATATATATATATATATATATATATATGCGAAGCATTCCAAAGAAATGATTCATTAAACTCCTTACAAAAATGCATTAAGAATATAGAAAAATAAATCCTGAAGTATCAAAAGATCACCTGTTCTAATGCTATCACTCCCGTCTTTATAGCTCCTATAGGCAGCTTTACTTTTAGAATGACTCTCGTTGTACGTGCATTTTTTTACCGCGTATTTTGAGGGTGTTTAAGTATTGAAGAAAAATACTTTAAGAACTATCAAATAGCAGTTTCGGCATTAAATGGATTACGGATTTCATTTCTCATTTCTGTCTATTTCAGTTATAAACGTTTTCACTTTTTTGTATTTTCATCAATCTAAATATATATTTCAAACATTTGAAAATCCTTTTATAGCTTTTTCATTTTGTAATTTAATTTATTGGGGAGAATATCAATTTCCATCCGTCCCCTTTCTTTTATATGCTTAACCGTCGTTGTATCTTTATAGTTTTCTTTTCCTTCTTTGCGAAATGTGTTTTTTTTTTTTAAATTTTCATTTGTTATTTAAAGCGACGATATCTTATCATTTTCTATGGGTGTTTTATGTCTTTTGTTCTTCCATTAAAACAAAGATGGTGGAAAGTCAACCCCCATAAATTATGCGTGCGCAAAATAATTCATAATCATAAATATTTAATGAAACAAAATCGTGCAGACAAAATAGAAAGAAAAAAGATATTTAAGAATAGTCTGAGAAAATAAAGAATATAATTTGAAAAATGTAAAATGAATAAAGGACAAATATGTTTAGAAAAAATAGATACGATAAACGGGAAAGTTTAATTAACCGGAAATATTTATTTGACTCCATATAAAATGAACTGAAAAATGAGTGTTTCTTTTAACTATCACGTTATTTTCTAGTGTAATCACAAGTCCTGTCGCATGTATATAACATTTAAAGTAAGACGATGGGATCTCACCTAGTAGTTTTCATAAACCTGTAGCTTGCATTTAAACAGCACTTATATTACAATAATACAACTTTAACTTTCATACCACGTGCGCCAAGCGCAATCTTCCCGACATAAAAAAAACATCACCGTTGATGAACAACACACAAATTGTCTACTACTGAATTCTTCCATTTACCAACATGGCAAGAAAAAAATTATTTTCTGATGATGGCGTATTACTTGGAAATATTGATTTTTAACGAATAAATATTTGCTTTACAAAATATTGCATTTTAATTTACCTTATAAACGTGTATCATACATATTTCATTTTAAAATTTAGACAGCGCTTATATCACGGAGTATACAACTTTAACTTTTATACCGCGTGCGCCAGCGTAATCTTCCTGACAAAAGAAAATATCACTGTTGAAGAAAAACACACGGATTCGCTAGTACTGCACAAGCAAAATGATGACGTATTACGTCGAAATATTAATTTGAAACAAATAAATGTTTGTTTATTTTACAAAATATTGCGTTGTAATTTGGCTTATGAACGTATATCATACGTATTTTATTTTAATATATAAAATATTATATTTATATTACATGTTATGTGGAAACATGAAATGATTATATATATATATATATATATATATATATATATATATATATATATATATATATATATATATATATATATTACTAACAGTTCAGCCCGGCTTTGCTCGGACCCTATGTACTATTCATAACTTTCCCTACGTGTTAATACACTTTATGTAAGATTTCAAAAGTTTAGACGAAAAATTGTCTGAGTAATTTCGTAGAAGCCGCAAAAGTCAATTTTTTTTAAATTTTGACCCCTTAACATCTATTATTTTGGTCTCAAATCAAAATAAAAAAATTACCCATGTCCGAGTTACCTACATCTAAAATTTCAAGTGTTTAGACCCTAAATTGGCGGAGAAATTGGGTAGAATCTCCAAAGGTCAACTCTTTCAACTTTGACCTTTTGGCAGCCAAATTTACGCCCCAAAACTGCTAAAAAATGCTTGCCGTTTGTTTGAATACCCGTTATGTATAAATTTAAAATGTTTAGACCCAGAATTATCTGAGTATTTTGCTATACATCTCAAAGGTCAAATCTTTTAAACTTTGACCTCTTGGTAGTTCAAATTTTCGATCCAAATCAATAGCTTCCCCTATCTTTGAATATCCTTTATGTAAAATTTGAAATGTTTAGACCAGAAGTTGGCTGAATAACTTGGTAGAAACCACAGAGGTCAATTGTGTTAAACTTTGACTCCAATTTTGACCCTTTAACCTTTTTGGGGGGGCTCAAATCTAATTAAATAATTTGATCCATGCCCAAGTAACCTACATCTAAAATTCTAAGTGTTTAGACACAAAATTGGCGGAGGAGTTTGGTAAAGTTTTAAAAAGTCAAATCGTTGAACTTTGACCCCTTTACAGCCAAATTTTACTGCTGTTGATACTACTACTACTACTACAATAATAATAATAACAAAAATAACAAAAATGGTAATTATCATAAAAATAATAAACAAATACATAAACAAATACAGCAGTTTAATTATTATTTTGTCTCTAATATTTTACTCGTGAAAAATCACGTTCTTTCTAATTGAAACCTGTAAATACACTAACCGAACACTAGCATAAACTTCAGTTGTTACACACTGTAAATTCCGAGTCGTTTAAACTTGTAAAAAATTAAACGACATTTAACTTTCTTTAATAAAAGTGGTAAAATTTATATTAATTCTGGCACTTAAATACGATTTGAAACTACGTTTCTGAATTTTTAAGATGAGAATGGGTTATTCGTATTATTTGGATCCTACTGTTATCTTGAATGTTATTTTCGCAATATTTCGGTCGGTATAAGCTCCGATCTTCTTCAGGTGTATCATTGTGCCGAACTCAAGAATCTTTCTATTGAACGAGAATCTGCGTGTTGAACAGAAGCCTTTATTTGATCCATGAGGTTAGCCATAACTGGGTAGAAGTCCTTAAGAATTCGCAATTATATTTTGATGGTCGCCCGCACTGAGGATTGAAACTTCACATAACATTACAACTAAATTCTACCAAGTGATTTATCCACTATGCCACAGGTGCTTACGGACACCTGAATAAGGTCGGAAGTTACATCGGCCAAGACATTGTGAAAATAACATTCAATACGTGAAAAGTAGTCTGAAGAATCCAAATAGTACTAAAGGTTTGAAATCAATTCGCTTCGTTAATTCTAAGCTAGAGATGAATAGGTGTACAAGTCGTTTTATCTCGCTTAGACTTCAGGCAACGTAAATGTCTCGACGTGATCATAAGTCACATTTTGCTCTTGGTTTAGCAGAGAGTGAGTGGGTATATATAAATGGTAAAGAATAACATGGCTCACACAAAGTTTTTGTAGGTCATAAGATCAATGAACGTTTAGACCAATAGTTCTCAACCGGGGTTCATGTGGACCCCTATGGTACATGAAATGTTAATATCGGTTCAGTCTTCCTTCAAGATAAACTGTTGATATATGTTCTTTGGTTTTCTTTACAATACTGAAAAATAAAATAAGCTATAAGGGTTCACCAAAATACATTAAAAAAAAAGAAAGTCATGATTAAAAAAAAGGTTGAGAACCACTGGTTTAAACTATGGCTTTGGGTTGTGTAGTGTATACAATCAGAGTTTGACTAGTATGTTCGCGATCAAAAAGGAATAATGCAACGATTACTTCCAGTGTAAAGAGGCATAAAAGAGTCAGAAAACGTGAATCTAAATAATATAATGCTCGTAGACATGGAACTAAACTGCCGAGGAATCTTTGGATAAGTGTCATGTAATAATTTTTGTATAATTTTGCACATAACGGTTTGGTCGAGTCTCTTAATGATCCTGTGTTCTAAAAAAGAACCTATCCGATCTCAGCACAGTTCTACAAAATAAACCGAACCTGATCGAATTCTTCAGTTATAACTTTCCATATAAACACGAGAAAACAGCTACGTTTCTGTTGATCGTGACTGGACATGTCTTACTGGATAACGAACAGTTTTAGGAAGATCATTGTGTAGAGCGTCGACATATCTAATCGCCAGCCTTGCATTCGGTCGCTTCCCATCGACTTCTAATTTGAAAACGAGTTTCGCTACAGTGTCGGTATCAGCCTTCATAACATATTCAAACAATCTGAGCACCCATTCCTTCAACTTACCATCGAGAAAAAACGATGTCGTGGCGGCTTCGGATGTCGACATTAAACATGTGATCGATCAGTCTAATTCCTGAGATCTAGCGGGGCGTTTTCATTGTAATGACGGCGAACGTTTGCTCCGTCTTCTACAGTTATAAAAAAAGCAGCACAGCTTTAAGTCGCGTTAAGCGTTCATTTTAATGTTGCATATTTAGTGTTTACACAAAGTCTCTTTACAATTTAAAATATGTTAGGGAAACGGTTGATGAAATTTCTTGACCAGATATTTTCTGTTTAAATCAGTATTTACTAGTATATTTGTTTATAAAAATTGACTAATTATAACCACATAATAGTGTATTAAATAAGTTAATAACTTTAATAAACATAACTTCAAATAAATAAATAAATGTAGTTAAGGTAGCTTTATTGTATTGTCTATAATAAACTATTTTAAATTGTAGACATTTTATGTACACTCTGTATAACGAATTCCTAAGCTAAAAAATGTTAAAAGCCAAAAGTTAAGTGATTAAGTTGTCTCTAGCAATGTGTGTGAAACTTTGATAAAAAATATTCATTAATCCAGAACTGATCAACAGAAATAACTTGCTTGTTAAAGTCTCACACGGCGTGCGTTTCTATTTTCCACATTAAGTATATTTTTCCTATTTTTTAACGTCTTTTAGCTTTAACAAGCTTAAACGACAAACGATTAGTGTTTTTTTTTACGATTAAAGTATAGTCTAGTGGTCAGTGGATATAATTAATTTTAAAAATTTAAAATAACATGAATCTTAATGGTAAAAAAAATTATTTGAGCCAAAATTATAAAATAAATAATTTTCACATTGTATTATTGCATCTATGTCTCCCCCATTTCTTTCTCTCTCTCTCTCTCTCTCCTTTTCTCTCTCACGTTCATAAATACACCTGGATACATGTATTAAATTGGTGCAGAAATAAAGTCGTTTTTATATATAGTTGAACGTCAAGAAACAACATTATGTTTGCACCAATCTAATATACTGAACTATGGCAGTTACATACTAGACTCCAGTCTTGAGTGCCTTCTAAACGAAAAGCGCTACAGAGTTAAAAGTTATAAGATAAGTGCATAAACTATAATGTAAGATTTCGCTTAAAATACTTTCTGAAAAAAAATAACATGCATCTTCAACACCCAAGCCAAGTACTCGACAATGAAGAAAACCACGAATCTCACAACAAATTAATTGACATATTTGGGCAACATTTTTTCTCTTAACCTTGTTTTCTTGAACAGCAGGGATAATTCTTGTTTGTTTCTCTTGCGATCTCTCTTTTCCATTTGGCGCGCAAATGCTCGAACGTTCTGTTCGAGTGTAAAAAAGAAATTTGCCATAGTCGCGAACAATTTAGACTTCTATGAGTCATTTTTAGGCAAGTTATAAATTAAAAATATGCGTTTAATGAATTTATTGAAAAAAAAAGACGGTGTAAAATGCTTAAAATCACTTAAGCGTACGTTTTCCCTCACATTATGCCTGATTGATGGTAGATGATAGGTTCGTTTATGCGAATAAATAGAGTTTCTATGATGGCGAGGCACAGGTTACAATATGAGACGGTTAAAGTAGTGGTATTTTTATTTAGATATTTCTAAATTCATTTCTGAGGTGTTGTATGCTACTGAATGTTGATAGATAAGCTGTTAGATTAATGCACACATATTCACATTTACAGCATGAATAGTTGCACGCCCCATAACCTCTTTTTATTTTTAATGTTTGGAGGATAAATCTCTTTGCTGCTTCGGGTGCTTGGAGACTTGGGTAGAAAGAACTAGTTAAGAATACGTTCTTGACAATCAGTCCGACGGACTCAGTACTTATCAAACTGAAATACACCACCTGGGTTTACCTAGGAGGCCAACCCTCCCAGTGCTTACCACTCGATTTTCGGGTGGGGCAAGTTTATCGCTTGTTTCCTGAGGCGCCCCTATCGGAAATGCCGATGGGGATGCCTAGGCAATTTTTGCTAAGCCAGAGTGCCCCTCCGTTAAAGGCACTGGCTGGACATCCTCACTTTATGACATTAGCCACATCTTGCTGAGGAAGGCAGCGAGTAAATTACTTACACGTTTCAAGACGATTGCTTAAATAACTAAATTAAGTTATTTAAATAAACCAAGAAGGGTTGATATGGCGCAAAATGAAGCAACAAATGACAATAATTAAGATTACAATTAATAACTTATTAATTAAATTAACAATTAATAATATGCTAAACTAACTTTACTATATCTTAGTAGATTGCTTTGACATTTTCACATTAGTTAATCTACTTAAAATATGTCCGTATTTATTAATACTTAGGTTGATGCAAAAGGTTTTATCAGTTTGTAGAAAGGACATTTTAAAGAATTGCAATTTTTTTTTACATATTGTTATTCATAGTTTTGGGTAATGCATCTTTCATTTAAAATAAAATTCCATTCTGCTTGCGTGGATGTTGGTAAGTAAAATCGTAGTTTCAAAAGATTGTTTATCGAAAAAAGGGTGTAATCTGAGATCTTGAAATGATCGTTAAGGGGAAAGAAAGAAAAGCGAAATAATATATATATACGCATCCACCCCGGGAAGGTCGTCAGTTGACAGGTGACATAAAATGTCACCCTAAGCCGTGAATCAGGAACGATCAAGGTGTTGTATATATATATATATATATATATATATATATATATATATATATATATATATATATGTGCGTGTGTTTGTCAAAAATGTAAGTGACAAACACGACGTCCATCTTTCCGTCCGACTAAGATTAAGTTCAGCGGAATGCCATGGGGTCAGGGGAAAGAAAAAAAAAACAATGTTTACAACTGTCAACCACAAGTTCGGACAAGCCTGAAAGTGATAAAAAAACGAAAAAAAAAACAAAACAATAAAACAAAAAACAATTCTAATGTCATTGTAAAAACAATACTTTTTGGTAATGTTTATCTGGAAGGCGAAACAACACTTCGCGTTAAAAAGGACACTTGTAAATAAAATATATTGAATGGGGTTTTGCCAGACTGGGCTGCCCCAGTGACTAATGCTTCAGAAGTATACGTCTGACTCTTGCGAGTTGCGGAGCAAACAGCTGATGTTAATATGCGTAATTATAATACAATAGAAAATGGAGACATAACACAGCAGCTTTAAAGGGTGCAATGTATTCCAGTCTAAACTGTTTTGATTTTCAGAAACAAAAATACGCGACAATAAATTACGTTAGAGTTATTAACAAAACGAGCATATTTAAAGTAGTTTTGTAAAATATTGCATGGTCTTGCTGCTGAGTATGTTGTTGAAATTTAATTTCTTTGTAATCAAACAACTAATTTCATATGAGTAATAGTCACACTATATAGTAAAGATGTGTACGGGATATTGAAAGATGATAAAGGTATATATATTGAGGAACGGAAGAAAAATCCACGCCAGAAGAACATATTTCAGATTAAGCCTTTTAGTCGAAGATTCACTCGTCTTTTAAGCTATATTATTTTCAAATGAAAATTTATATTTTTAAATAAAAGAACATGTAAATTACAAAGATACGTTATATAAAGAAAGTTCCAAGTAAATAAAAAGAAAACGCAGGAAAAATTGAAATAACAGCTTCTGAAACGCAACTAAGCGAAAATCCGCAAAATTCCACCCCTTTACTGGTAAGATACCTTAATGCCGAAGAGCCTTCTCCTCTGTACGGTTCTTCCCTCGTACTACTAAACATTGTAATTCCCGTCCCATATCTTTCTTCTCCAACTGTACAAACATGAAAAACGTGAACAAACATCTTACTGCTCAACTCCCTACTTTGAGTTTTTTTCTGTAAGTATGGCCTCCTAATTCACAATAGTCCTTACGTCTTGGTGGCAATTTTCCTTGTTTAATGTGAATGTAAAAAAGAAGAAATCTGAGAATATAAAGACCGGAAAATACATCGGATAATTTCGTTCATCCTTCCCGTATCCCTTCGAAAATATAACGTTTACCTTAGCATCAGTTCATGTACGAGACATTTTTCAAGGTCGAGAACCCACTTCAACGCCCCGATCAGCGTAACATTAGGTCATTGAAAGTATGTTATTGATGTAATACGGAAGTAATAAGGAATAATTCTGTTCATGGTTCCGTGTCTAGTTGTGCCGAGTAGAAGATTCCTTTCGGTACAATGGTTAGAACAATCGTCCAGTATTTAAACTGCTCGGACATAAAGAAACTCCAACCTACTGTCATTAGAACTGCATAGAAAGCAACGACAATACATCAAACATTTTCGAGAAACAGCGTACATGAGCAACAATGAATTCATGAATAACTCCTGGGGGAGAGACAGCTGGAAAGTCATAGCTGTCAATACCTGTAGCAGACACACACACATATACATATGTATATATATATATATATATATATATATATATATATATATATATATATATATATATATATGCAGTAGAATCCAAGGATACGGCATTAAAAATTAATAACAAAATGCAGTACAGCATATAATACACATGTAAATATTCAAATAACATTATTAAAAACACCGTAAGGCGGGGTAAATACCGCAACCAGAAGTAAGAAAAAAAACATCGTATTCCACATGAAAAAAACGTATCCTAGGAGCACTGTATCTCGGGTTCTATCATAAGTGCATACAAATCTATACTTCCATACTTTTTTTTGTGTGTTGATATTCATATTAAAACCCCTTATTTCTATTTATTTAAAAAGAAAATACAACTTTATTATATATGGCTCGTGGAATTGCATTCGTCAGCATAAAATCGAGATAATTTGTATATTCTTTAACATTCATTTTAATTAACTCCTTATTAGTTTTTTTTTCGGTTTTCTCATGGGATTATCATCTTTCGTTATATATATTCTACATGATTTATACTTGCGTAATATTTGCGTAAAAAGGTTCCAGTAAACACAAAACTCTTTCTATATATATTTATGCATGCGTATATATATTTGTTTAAAAAATTTTGCCTACCAAACTCCTCTGTCAGTTTTTGGTCTACTGACATGAAACTTAATACATAGTTTTCGAATCCAAACAAAACTTTATACTAAGATTTTAGTCGCGTAAAAACGGTGCAAAAGCGTGAAAATTAAAGAAATACAATTTGCCAGGTGAAGGGCGAACGACGGTATTACCACTATGCATGCGTAACATAATAGCTATTGGCTCATGTTTTAATTTTTAGCCTTGCAGAAAACATGTCTTCATAGCTCAGGCATTAACGTCAAAGGCACATGTAAATCTTAAGCTAAACGTTTTGGTTCCGATTTTCGATGGTGGCGCACGAGTCATTTTTTTTTTTAAACATTTAAAATTATTATTATATATTTGGTCGCATATAATATAATAATAAATACGAAATTGACATTAGTCAAAATATCATATTTAAGCGTATTTAACAACCGGGATTCCTGCTAGTATATATATATATATATATATATATATATATATATATATATATATATATATATATATAATATATACAAATTATAGCGAGAATGTCGCTCATATGCCATCTTATTTGGATTATAGAGAGAGTTAACAAAATGGATGCTTTTTGCTGTGCTAGGACTGATAATATTTCGCTTACGACGTCGCCCGTTAGTTCTGTTTCTCTGTTATTTTGTCCCTTCTTTCTGTTTATTTACTTAATTACGTTTTTCATTTTATTATTTTTTTATTGAGTCAATTTAAAAGCTTGTAATAATTTTTTTACGGACTGTTAACAATGCGCATGATATTGAACACAAAAGAAAATATTGTTTCAAAGCAAATCCTGGAAAAGTCATAGATTGCATAGAAAAAGCATGAGAAGTAATATGGTAAGATTAAGCTGAGAAAAGTAAAAGGACTAGTTGTTTAAAATGGAAAAGAAAACAAGATATTCTAGTAAAAATATAATAATTTTTAACTGAAAATATTGCACCATTAAGAATTTATATAGGATGTTAAATTGAATTTAAAAGTCTTAATTCTAGAATATTTTAAGTTATAAATTTATTTTATTTTTTACTAGAATATCTTGTCTTTTTCTTTTCCAGTTTTAACAACTTGTCCTTTTACTTTTTTAAGCTTCATCTGAACAATATTACTTTCCATGCTCGTATTTTCTATGTAATATATATAGATATAGATACATAGACAGACAGATAGATGAACATTTTCAGACAATGCTTACCTGGAACCGTAGAAATTCAACGCCTCAATCCACTGAGCTACGGTTTCAGTCCACACTCAAGCAGTCAAGAGGATTACTTGCCAAACGTGGTGAGACAACACTTATGGAAGGCAGTAATTACTGAAGAAACAGTTATAGGATTCAGCATTCATATCCCTGTATATCGGTATCGTTTAATAATTACCATATTTGATTATATTTATGTACAACCATAACTTCATGTGAAATGTTACGTTTTCACATGAATACAAACGAGTAGACGTGAAAATGTCTTATTTTCTTCATGGAAATCCATAAAAAAATAATCACATCATTTCAATTAATGATTCGGTTTTCGCGAATTCTACATATCACTTGATCTATTATAAATTCTGAGCTATGAGATATTTAAACATTTTTCATTGCTTGTTCAATTTTCTCTTTATTACCTTCACCTTTCCGGCATATCAATACTTTTGCGTCTTTTAATAGATAAACACAAATATCCATTAGAAAATTTCATTGGGTCAATCGGTTAGCTTTATTTATTTAATGGCCAAACATAATACCATTAAAGCTTTTTCATTGGCTTGGTCAGTCTGTCTTACAATTCATTCGTTTTTAATTGGGGAATCATCGTTTATCAAGGTTACTTGCCGATACTGCTTTATGCGTATTAGGTAGGCGATACGACAACACTGTGATGATCAGGAATGGTGGCGTTTGAGTAAAGTTTTATTTTTTAAAAGGCCGGCTCACCAACCAGTTAATTAAATTAGATTTGCAAACGACCATGTTATAGTGTGCTGGGAAGCAGTTCGGCGATATTGTGTTTCATCAACGGACAGTTTTGGAAAAGAAACTTGTTGTAGCTGGACGAGTTTTTGTTGCGAGTATTTTACAGGAGGGAAGCATAGATTGAAACTCAGTTGAAAACCTGCCATGACAAAATATTATGTAATGTGGGTGACTTGGCTACTACAATATTGAGCGTGGTCGAGCTTTATCTCTTATATCGTTTCACAAAGAAATAAGAATTTAACAGATATATCACAGCAATGAATTTTTAAATGAAAAGTAAACGGAAACATTTGTGACTCAACGGGTCATGGATACATCTACTCTTTTATAAAATGGCTTTAATATAAATTCCTTTGATTTTTTAAAATCCCACGTTGTTTTGACTTTGTTTTTTCTTTTATTATTCATCGTTTATATTTAATTTCTACTTCGCTTTTATTGATTTATTTTCTTGTTATTTTGATTTTGATTTTCGAAGCTATTTTGATTTTAATGCATTTTTTATCTACATTTTTTCTGTTATCCGCTATTTTCTATTTTTATTACTTATGGTATTTCCAGTCTGGTTTCATACCCTTTTGTTTTGTAATTCCACACTCCCACTTTTCGCGTTTGTTGTTTACATAATATTTTTTACTTTTCCATTGTCCTTACTCCATCGAGAAGATGCACTTAAGATCTGTAAACAACAATTCAAAGGTAAAAATATACCCCGCCCCCCCAAAAAAAATCCTAAAGTCTTTTAACGGTGATTCAACACTAACAACAAAATAACAAGAAAAATCGTCTCCAAAATAACTCTACTTCGGGAAATTTGCAATATACACAACAGAATGTGTTAATAAAAAAAAAACTGCACACAGTCCAACAGACTTGCTCCGTTTACGTCGCCATTCCGCTTGAAAAAAGTAAATCAACAAAATAAACGGATATTCCTAATTCAACAATCCTTGTATCTGACGTTTCAAAGTTAGGCTGGACGGACAGACAGCATTTCAGTTTGACATCACAACAGCAATACTATGTAAGCTTAAGCGTGACCGACCGACAATAATATTATTTATAAATTAAGCATAAAACATAAGGAAAATGCACTTTCTAATTAAAACTCGTCAGACGGAAAATAACATTATTTCAAACTTAAGCATAGCAAACCAATATAAATGAAATTGTAAAATAAAAATGCTATCCTAAGCGTACAGATTGAAAAAATAATAATACCAGGAAAAATGGCTTCTTCATTATTACCCCCTATTACCCCCGCTATATATATATATATATATATGAAATAAAATGGAGGTGGAAGGACCTGGATACTCAACGTTTCGCCCGATTTATGCGGGCTTCTTCAAGAGGGATGGTCATTGACGATCTTGATCTTGAAGAAGCCCGCATAAATCGGGCGAAACGTTGAGTATCCAGGTCCTTCCACCTCCATTTTATTTCATATCGTCGGATTTAATCCAGCTCAACAATCATATATATATATATATATATATATATATATATATATATATATATATATATATATATACAACAAATAAATGACAAAAGTTTATATTCCAAATTTCCAGATATAAGCCATTTTACAATTTATTCCTTTTAGTAAGTTGACATGCAAGGAATAAATTATAAAATAGTGAACATCTTGGAAATTTGGAATATAGACTTTTGTCATTTATTTGTCATACGTTCTGTAATTATATTGAGCGCCATTAATAAAAAGATTAGAGTAAATAAAAGGTAAAATATAAATCTCTCTCTCTCTCTCTCTCTCTCTCTCTCTCTCTCTCTCTCTCTCTCTCTCTCTATATATATATATATATATATATATATATATATATATATATATATATAATCCACATACAGTACTGTTTCGCTATTTCACAGCTCATCAGTGCGGCTAGACAACTACCTCAAGCCAGGATTGAAACCCGACCGTCTGTACGGCAGTCAAGGCTCCACACCATTACGCTATTGGCGGCTGCTGAACGAGTTGTGAATTTAACGATGTTTTGACATCGCCCGAAAGAGAGAGAGAGAGAGAGAGAGAGCTGGGTGGGCTGGGGTGATTGGATGTATTTGTTTGTGCTATGGGGGGGTAATATACATCTTAACTTAATTTTAGAAAAACATGTTCATACGTTCGTTTCTTTCCGTTTCTGAGCACATGTGTACTGATATTTATAGATTCATAGTATGTTTTAAAACATTCTCAGTGATGTTTTTCAAACAAATAAACCATACAAACTATTAATAATACGGCAACCCGATCGTTTGCCTTAAAATAACATTCCATTTTTATTTTTTACATATTTCTTTAAAAACAAAAAGAAAAACTGGATTTGATTTGTATTTTTTTACTTTTTTTTTCTGTGAAAAAAGTGGATAACGATAAAAGAAAATGTTAGTTTATAGTTACGCTTGTAAAATAGCGCGGCCCGCGTAAGAAAATGCATACAAAGTGGCGTCAAGACGGCAAAAAAAGAGATCAGGTTCGAGAGCAAGGATAATCTTTGAGAGTACGTGCGAGAAGACGATCATATGGGTGATGTCACGCCCATAACAATGAGAAAAATAAAGGTTGTTGTTATAAAGAAAAAAACAAGGTGAAGTTATTTTCTATTTTTGATCTACTTTTCGACTGAGGCAACAATGTGTTGATTCCCGGACAATGTTACACGGTGACACACTCGGCCTGTCGATTTGTGACTTTTTTGACGTTTTATTTGTTAGTAAAAATTTCCCCGATTAATATTTTGGTACATAAGTTGAACTGATAAGTAGCAATACACATGTTTTCGAATAGAGAGAAACAATCGTATGAATAAAAATGTTTTAAAATTTAAAACTTGGAATGCTACCACATAATTCTATAAAGAAATATATAGAATATATTCTATATATAGATTATTCTGTTACATAGGGTTATCATTGAGGGGCACCATTTACGTTTGGTGTATAACATAAAAGGATTCCGTGTGCGTATGATTGTCTCTAATATAAATGGTTGTGTGTTTGATTATCATAAAGGGAATCGTGTGTGTGACATGTATTTTCAGAACCTACCTCTGCTTCTTCGATGTTGGACCATCTGGAAATTTCTCATCCTGGAGGGAGACTTGATACCTGTTTGACGAAGATTTATTACTCCAAGACGATGAATGGGTTTTATAGTTTTTATTTCACTTTCCTCAGAGGTCCTGCAGGAGGTGGAAGTGAAATCTGCTTGTGTGGGTTCTTCTTCTACACACGTCAGCGTTCGTCCCCCCCCCGTAGAGAGGAGGAGACAACGGGAAGCCGTCCGTTGTCTTCTGTGTCCAAATCAAATCTCCAGATCTAGCCAACCTGACCACGTCACTCATACGTAATCTGGTCAGCTGTCCCTCGGTTCTGGTAAACGTGTCTACACTCCACGTTTACTCACCTCTCTCTCTCTCTCTCTCTCTCTCTCTCTCTCTCTCTCTCTCTCTCTCAATCCATTGTGTAACAATTCTATATAGAAAGAATTTTAACGGGGTCGTTAAATTTGACGAACCCAATACGAAAAAGAAAAGAAAAGCGATTGGACCTTTTTTTTCAGTTTTACCAAAAAGCATATATTAACGGTACTACTACCCTACGCCAGCATGTCCTCTATAAAAACATGATGATACTAAACCTTGTGTCTAGAATCCTCATTCAAATTTTGATATAAATGCATTACATGATTTGGATTCCAAAAATGCTAAAAACTATGCTTCAGGTCTGTATAGAAGAAAGTAAATTTAGATCATTTTGCTGTATTGTTCTCTAATAACTATCCGTTAAATTCAGTACAACTCTGAAATATTCAAATTGAACGTAGTGACTATATAATCCTTTTTAATACTCTAAAAAACTGCAGATTGGGAGGTATTTTTGCTCATTGCGATTAGCGTGGAATAGAAGTAATATCTTGCTAAGCTTAAGTAGTGGATAAATGAAATTAATCCATGATCAGTTACATAAGTTCCAGAATTCAGCATCTTAATTTTTTTCTACAAACTTAACTGTACTAATATACAATTTTATCATGAAAAATATATAAATTATCTTAGATTAAACACACACACACACACACACACATATATGGTAGAAATTATTGAAATCATGTGGAGGATGTTGTAGTTTGAGGTTTTGTGTGTAGTACAAAACGTGTATGAACGTTATAACAATGCAGTTTTGTAGGGAAACCCCGTTGACACGAATCAATGAAGTAAGAGGTTAATGACACCGTTGAAGAAATTTTAATAATTTTCGTTTATAATATATTTATTTGATAGAAATTATATTCCAACATGATGGAAAAAGTAAAGGAAAATAGCAAAATTATTTATGTATTCATTAAACTTTCGTCTTTATTTCATATTATACATATTCGGTTAATAATGATTGACAAAATCTACTAGTGATGGGTGGGACGATTCCAATATTTTTACCGATTTCGACAACATTACCGAATCCGATCCGTTATAAATCTATATATATTTAACAATAACATTGTTACTGTTCCCCGATTACTATAAAAGAAAAACACGTAAACTGTGCAGATATTTTCTCAAACGTAAGTACACACTTACGGTGCAGGAGTAATATAGATATTTTACTTTTACTGGTAGTTGAAAATTAATAAATGTTTATAATTTTATTGTTATTATCACCAGTGGAAGATTTGATTTAAAGAAAACCAAATAAACGGATAAAGGAATCATTTTTGGTGTCGGAAAACGAGCGCACATTTTTTCCGATACTGATTCCGATACCTCAAAAATTTCTGATTTTGTCGATTCTCGATTCCGATGCTGTTTAAAGAATCTGAGCCTTTTGCGTCACTCTCTATTTAACTGTCAGTCACAAAGCGTCACTTTCTGATGCGGACCAAATTACCATTCTTGCATAGCTATTACGATAAGCCATTCGTTCGTCATGAAACATTTTAATAACATACTAGGCTAGGATAAGTACGGGTGTGTACGGGACTAATTCCTCACAGACAACAAACTCTTTCACCAATTTTCATGTCACCACCACTGGAAGCAATTTCATTCTTCATTTGCGTTGAAACATTTTAGTAAGATGGAAGACAAGCTAGAGAATCAAAAAGAAACCTTAAGAACAATCTTTTTTTATTTTATTTTCTTATAATCGAACCCCCATAAAGGAACAAAAATATTGACCATAAAATTTCAATCAAATCTATAAAAACAGGATCGGCGTTAAGCTGTGCCGATAAAAATGTGTTCCGCTTCAAATAAAGACTTGTCATTGAATGGAAAGTAAATAAGATTAATCTTAATTCATTGGTCAATTCTTTTAGTACCAATAAACAAAATGGTTGGACAAATTTGGACAGTTACGCTTCGTTTATTAATCACTAGTTTTTTTTATGCGTCCGTCAATTTCTACGGGAGGCGTCGTCCGTCAGACAATAGGTTAGCCATTCTGTCAATGCCAGGGCGTTTCCCTCCACACCAAAGCTAACATAATCTAAGCCAATTTTGAGATGGCGTATTCCCTGTCTCTAGTACTATGTGGACTTCTTCAGTCAGACTATGGATACCCACGAAGGGCTGCCTGCGCGTCAATTTTTTTTTTTTTTGTGGCAGGAGGTGCACATTCTTCAATCATACCTGTCTTAAGTCGACATTGTTAAATACCAGTGGCAAATGAAGTGTATGTACAGGACGACTAGAAACAAATGCCGAGATGAGCGGAGAGCACATACAGCGCCTAGAATTCCAGAATGGTCACCCATCTGGTACTAATCAGGCTCAAGGTTGCTTAACGTAAAAAGTTCTTGATGAGCTGTTCCATGTAAGTTTACAAATTTACCGAATTTCCATTACTAAGAATTATTATATTGTCCAATTGCCTACTATATACTCTGAACCCTTATCCTCGAGTGGTCTCTAGCTCTTAATAAGTGGTTATGCCTATGTAAAAAGAAAAAAAAACTTCGGTGATCTGACTAGAACCAGTGTGTCAACGCGATTATGTCGTATAATGGTACTATGTAGTTCTGGGAGATCTACTCTCCCAGGCCTTGACTTCTCCTCTTAAATATAATTCCCCCATGTATAGAGTATTATTGCTGGTGCCTCTACTACAAGTCCCACATTAATAAAGGGCAGAAAAAAGAGTCGCAACTTTAAGAGCCATGTACTATAGTTCAAGCTCCAACCTCTGTCTCGTCGCCGCAATGTTACGTCCCTGTGACGGTTTTACAATTACTTTAATGGAATGTGCTCTGATGAACTCTAAGCATTTGTGCCCATAGTCTTACATACTACCGACTAAGTCGACAAAAAGTAAAATTCCACGTCTTCATTGTTAAGGTCATTAGATGTCGGAAAGCTTTCTACTCTAATAGTTTCTTCCCCCGGATTGCTATATTCAGAATTCCTTCCATGTTTTCCTGACTGCACTAACTCACAGAAGATTAAATCTAAAGTGAATAGACATCTGACTATTCAACTTCCGATAGTGCCCTGTAAGACGCGATCCCAAATAGTAGCTGATTTCGTTCCAAATGATAATTCGAGGTTCCTTAAATGAGTTTCCAGAATTTGTTTGTACAGCCATTTAAAATTGTCATAGACACTTGAAAATTCAGTATGTTATTTCTATACGTCTTATTGATATAAATCCTATGAGATGACAGATCAATTTTAGGTTAAAATGAACATCTACAGCAAGAATATGACTATACCCTACTAAAGCCTGGTTGTCACAGCTGGTGAATTTCAAAAATGCAATCTGGACGCAAGGAGACTTTAGAAGAAGGATATGGAAGAAAATTCCTGTTTAAACTTGGAAACAATGTCACAGAAATATATGGAATGCTTAAAATTACTTTTTGACCATCTTGCATGAATTGAGCATCAGTTTTTGAATGTCATAAGAGATTCAAAGAAGGCAGGGGGTCTTTGAAGGAATGATGAGAGGTGTGGGTAGAGTAAGGAAGTCAGAACACCAGAGTTGATTGACTAAATAGATTGGTCAAATAAATAATTTCATGGATAAAGTCCGTCGTCTATCTATATAGACAATAAGTGCACAGTTTGCTGTCAGTGTGAGAACTGTACACACAATTTCTCGCGAGAAACTGAAGATGCGGAAGATTTGCGCAAAGTTTGTTTCATGGATGTTCAGAGAAGATCAGAAAAAAATTGTCCACGATACACTTCAGACATTTAGATTGTTCCTTATTAGTTTTTTTTAAGATTACTACATATTTCTATACATATCAAGCGCACCTTTCTCTCTGAAGCAATCTTAAACATAATATTTTGATATTTCAACCCATGCATTTAGTGGAGAGCTGTTGTCTTCATAGAAAATTTACTGATGTGGTTAGAACTCATGGTTAAGATAATTCCTTTGAAATTGTTTTAGAGGCATTTTTCGACTCTTCAGTAGGATGTTATTATCTTACCATCCACTCCCGGCGGAAAGATATGAGGCAAGGGTCGGAAGGTGGAATTATAAGCCAGCACCCCAGAGGTGAAGCACTTTGGTCTGTAAAAATATCTGGGCAGCCAGCACTATCGGCATTCTCCGGTACGGGCTCTTCAGACGATTAGCAATAAACTAACTCTTGTTTTAAAATACAGTATTTGAAATAAAAATGAAAAAATTCTGCAAGAACTTACTTCTCAATGTAATATCTGACTTTTGACACCATACTGTACCTCTATAACAATCAGATACCTCTCCACATCGAGTGCTGCTACCACATTTAGGAATTGTCGTCTTGAATACTCTTCGTTGCCTTGACAGAATTCAGAATAGACTTTGAAATCTAGTGGGCTGTGAACCTAGTAGAGGTTTAGTGATCTCTTTTGTTGCTAAAAAAAAACGTTGCTAATCTCACTCTACTCTATTTTCAATTCCGTGAAATATGTCAGACCCAACTCAAATCTCTGATTTCTTCTTGCGCGCCATTCACAGCAAGAACTTGCCTTTCTGTCACAAAGAAGACAAAATTTCCTTTCTACCTTAATGCGCCTATCATCAGGTGAAATTTACACGAACGAGTCTTTTTTATACAGGTGTCCCGTCTGTGAAACGCATTGCCACTGGACTTGTTTCCCACGGATTACAACTTGGTCGTCTTCAATGCCAATTCACACAAACCCCTATATAGGACCGCCCCATAAGTATTGCGACTTAATTCTGACAATGATTTCATCTCAATAACCTTTATCCTCGATTAACATCTGACCTTGATAAGTAGTGACTCCGCTTTGTAGCAATAAGTGATGTATAGTGATACGTAGTAAAATTCTACATTTAAAAAGAAGAATAAGTTTAAACTCCTCAAATTGGTAAAATTTAATTGTATTGTGGAGGTTGAAGGTTCTATCCTCAGTGCGTGCGATACGCCAAATATAATTATTTAGGACTTCTACTTTGTTATGGATGATTAAACGAGGCTATGCTACGCCGTAGATTAAATAAAAGATTTCGTTCGAAATTCCGTGAAGATTCTCGAGTTCATCAGAAAGATACACCCGAAGAAAGCCGGCGGTTACATAGACAGAAACGTAGTAAAAATAACACTCAAGGTGAGAAAAGTAAGAAATACGAATTATAAATCATCATCTGAAAAACTCAGAAACATAAAAAAGAATATGAGTTATGAAAAAACAAATATTAATATATATAGATTGTTACGATTAAAGATACAAAACTACGTTGCATGGAATGGGGTCTAAAAATGTACTTTAAGGCACGCAGGTAAATTGAGAAAAGGTGTCGGTAATGAATTGGTTACTAACGCCTGCTGACGGTTGGTTCGAGTTCAGACAAATCCATACAAAACTTTCACTTCTAATATTGATAACCTACACGTGATCATCTTTGTGAGTCATGAGAACGAAAATCCCCCCCAAACAGAACCAAACAAATCAGGAAGTCGTTATTGGATGATTCATAGGAATTGACTTTTTTCCGACGCCATTTTGTTTGTTGCGCACGCAAAAAAACAAAATGGTAAAAATCCTCCAAATAAAATTGAAAATTCACCGTACGTATATAAATTTACATATATATATATAATAATCGTAAAGTTATATCGTCTCTCCTTTCTTCTTTCCATGGATACTTAAGGAAAATGATATCAATGTTGACAACACTTAAATGAAAAATCGGCTAATTTTTCCTCATATTAAACCACGTGTGTATGTTTTCTTTTTTTATTTAATTTAAAATTCAAATAGTTTTTTTTACCTTCTACACAAATTATTGCATCTCAAATGTAAATTTCTTATTTAAATTTTAAATATATTTAGAGTAAAGTGAAAATATTTGGTGAAACATGTCATATCAAATTAATGTTCTCCCAAATCCTACTTTTTGTATCCTTTCTGTCAGATCTTATTTTCGAATTATCTCGTTTATAAATTTCGTAGAAAAATAAAAACTAACACTTTGCAAATATTAGTTCAAGTTTTAAAAAAATGGATGAATATTGAAATAACTAGTGGAGATAAACAAAGTCGACAACTATTAATAGATATTTTAATATAAGATAAACAAACTGAGCTAACTAAATGAATTAATACATTAAAAGAATATGTAATTATTATTTTTTTGTGTGAGATCACAGTTTATAAAAACCCAGGGGTAACTCTAGAATATGGGTCAATGAGTGTCAGGTAATATTGGAACTTTGTTGGGGTTTTATTACTTAAGAACTTTCAGCAAGAATTTATTCACATTAGAGTTGAAAATGACCATGTTATAGTCAGCTGTGAGGCAGCCCCGCGCTGTTGTGTTCCATAGACGGACAGTTCTGTAAATTAAACTTTGCTCATGGAATTTTCGTTTAGAGTTCCGCATAGATAGAGAGTAAGCGGAATTGTTGATAGTGGTTGTAGCTAGATAAGTGTTTATTGTGAATGTTTTAAAGGTGGCCATAGATTGAAACACAGTTGCGTGTCTATAATGGAAATAACGATAGAACACACAAACTCGCAAGAGGAAGTAGGGAGACGAATAGTTTCTCGTCCACTAGATTTCGAAGCCGGTTTTGTACTCTATCAAGGCAGGAAAATATATTCTTACCAGGCCCTTCCCAAATGTTGCAACAGTACCCAATCTTAAGACGTATTTCTCTTTTGTATAAGTAGGTAATTACTTTAGGAATGGGATACTTTCTAGAGGGGTAGAATGATCCGACTATTTTTCCAACGATTTTGGCAACGGATTTAATATAATAATTATGCATTTAACGTTATGCAGCTCATCAACGAAATTTATTTTCACTGATGAGCTACCAACTTTTCTATTGTGTATAAAAACGTTATGTAATAAAATATACAAGAGCATACATTTAGAAATGACTTACCTGACACAGATTTAGAAGTTTATATTCACGCCAGTCAAGAGATACGTCATCGACACAGTCTGACATGGTATTACCCATTTTTTCGTGCAAGATGGCTTTGCATCTGTCAGGCTGAGGTGTGGTTCGGGATCGTACTAGGAGGTTCACCGTCCCAGGTCCTTGCCTACTGTCTTTCGGGTGGAGTAAGTTTACTCTTGGGCTCCCATCCCAACCGAGAAATGCTGAGGAGGCCGCCTAGGTAATTTTTAAAAGGCTAGAGCTTCTTTTTTAGAGGCGCTGGTTTAGCCTTCCTTTCTTTTCGGACCTTGTGCCACATCTACCTGTAGTGGTAAGATAGTAAATAGCTAATTTTAGAGTTTCGCTTTGAAACTTGGAGAAACCTGCATTTTTTCAAGTTTAACTGTATACATGTTCATATGTTTAACTGTGTATATGTTCATATGTTTGACGTATTGGATCATTTAACACCGACTTTACTGCATTAATAAAAAAACTAGCAGGACCCGTGGAAATTCCACGAAATGAGAAATACATTTAATAAACATACATGTTTTGATAAAGCTGACATTTTTCTAGATAGCGCAAAAAATTAGTTTTTGAACAAAAAAATAAAAATAAAATAAAAAATAACACGCAGAAATATCACATATTCTTGCACAAGGTTGCTAGATTGGCTTTTTATAAAGTCTAATTTTGCAGATTTGGCCTTTTTTCAAAAAGTTTAGCCTCAAAAATTGGATTTGGCTTTTTTCAAAATTTGGCTTCAATATTGCTTTAAAAACTATCTTATAATATTAGTTACTTAATGATTAGAGTGGCTTTGTAACAAGGTCGCCCAATAAGGAGGTTGCACGGTGACAGGATTGCATAGAAACAAGTTTGCATAGTAACATGTTTGCATAAAAATGTTTGCAAAATATCAAGTTTTGAATGTAGCTAATTACTGAAAGTGTAACGTACAAACTAACAAAAGAAGTAACAAGCAGAATATTATATGAACGATAAATAGATGTGGAAGTTATTTGTCGAAATAGCTGCTAATAATTTGCTCAGGTTTACTAGTGATACTCTTAGTTTGATGGCATAACAAGTATTAACATAGGGATTATTAATTAGTATTAATATATATATATATTATTAATTAGTAATGATAAATTAATTAACTAGTATTAAATAAATAATTAATTGCAACCACTAAAGGTATTTATCTACACAATTTAATATAAATATTTAAATAAAAATCTTTAATACACATAAAGCAGAGGATGGTTCGCAGTCTATAACAATAAAAAGTGAGCAGATTTCTACCACACAAATTATGGATATTTAAGAAAATATGCCAAGCTGACAGAATGTATAAGACACACACACGCAAGTACGCAAACGCACACGCACACACACACACACACACACACACACACACACACACACACACACATATATATAATCTTTTTTTAGTCTGTCTCTTTGTTTGTTCAACTTTTCTCGGCAACTACTAAGCTGCTCTAGCGGAAATTTTGTATGGATCTTTGCTATGATAAATTGCAGCGAATTAATTATTATGGAATCCGTTCGGTACATAGTTAGGGATTAATATTTATCGAGATGAGTCGCCACAATACCGCATTTACGCTAGAAAGTTTCTCAGAAACTACTGAACCGATCTGTCTGAAAATGTTTATGAATATTTATAATGATAAGACGCAGCGAATTAAGTATTGTGGGATCAGTCATTATTATGGGAAATTTGGGATTAACATGATTAATATGGATTAGTATTTAAGGCAACAATGAGCAGAGATTTAACCATATGCAGGCATCAATTATGCATAAAACACTAATAATACGCCTATGAGCCATTTTTAACAAGATTAAATATCTAATATATATATATATATATATATATATAAGTCACTTAGCGTGTGTGTGCGTGTTCCTTCCTTATAGGTTCCGAAACGACTGAACCACTACAAAGCTAATTTATATGTCTGGCAATGTTTTTTGATATGTTTTGTACAGCTCATCCGATAATTACCGAAACAATCTGATCTTAAAAATAGCTTTTCTTTATTAGAGATAGAAAAGTATAATTTTTATAGGGGAATATTTTACGTTACACCGGTCAAGGAAGATAATACAATTTCGGACAATCATTTCTTCTTAAAAAAACACATTTATTTTTATCTGGAAATATAGCTTAGTAGTAGAAGATTAGACGAAATATCGAATGAACCCCTTGTTCGAGCCCGTGTGTACCTCACTATTTGATCTTATTTTTTTCGTATTAATGAGTTCCATTTGTGATAAAAAGAGGTACCATTTAAAATCGCCGCTTATCATTTCTTTGTTTGCATATTTTAAAACTAAACATTTGTCAGAATGACTTTCCCAGGGTATTCATCGTCAAGCCCAAATATCAGCTGACGTTATACTGTAAACAAACACAGACGAAATTTGATGAACGACAATATTATTATTTATCCATTATTTGTTTTTATTTATTTTATTTTTATGCGAATTAGTCCATCGGGCAAATTTTTCCTCGTAATATTGTTGCCCTAAAGGAAATAACACAGCAGCTTTATTTTAAAACTTTTATTGAAAAAGTCATGATTATTTAGGTAGTAGTTCTGATATCTATTCACTGTAGCCACCATAAGCTTCAATCAGGTCTGAAACTGGGAGCGTACTATTTCCACAAGCGATGGCGGGAGTACAGCGAATACCTGGCGGATGGCGGCGATCAAGCTGGCTTTCGTGTTGTGGAATATCATAGTGATGTTCTCGACGTATTATCAAACAAACTAGTCTAACGGGTTCAGGTCAGGAAAGAGGGGGACGGGGCTAGTGAGAGAAGGGTACAAAGCCATATTATTTTTGGACGTGGGTCGGCGACGACTCCTGCTGCCATACACAGGATCTGCCAACCGCCATCTGACTGCAGCAAGGGTCACCATATTCTTCAGCATATCCAGGTACACTTTGGTGTTGACTTTCAAGCCGACTTCGAAGACATGAAGTGGCATAATGTGGCCCTCACTTGAAACCACACCAAATACCATAACCGTGACCAGAAACTTTGTTTTTATATCACCCTAATCACGCCCTCAAGCGTTTAACCGTCCGGAATTGCATTTTGAGGATGCTGGCAATAGTCCTATTGCCATAACTTAGATCAATAAAGAGCAGGAGTTGTACAGCGGCGCATCTCCAATATCGCTCGTTGAACATCACGCCACTTTTGTGTGTATGTGATCCTAAACGATAAGGTAGTTTCTCATTCTTTTATTACTATAATTCATGATGCATTACATAAATATGCTCTTTTTATTACAATATATATATATATATATATATGTATATATATATATATATATATATATATATATATATAAATGGGAGGGTTTTAGGCAGAGAATAAAATCAATACTTTCAATTTCTAGAGGAAAGAAATAACTTGGTATTTACTAGAAACGTAATATATTTAACAGAAAAGTAATTACAGCAAAAAATTAAAAAATGTGGTCATACGTCAGTCCAACTGGTTAGAGTGCATCACGTCCAGATCTTAATAGTAAGTGGGGGAGTTCAAAATAATTCGAAGGGTAGGAACCGAAACAGCTGATATTAATATTTTCATTTAACAACGACATGACAATGTTACAACCATTGAAAAGTAAGATCTCTCCATATTAAAAAAGAGAATGTAAAGAGAATATATATCAGCGTGTGGCTTTTTCTTATGTTAAGAATCTCCTTAGCTTTAATGTATTTATATTTCACTTGCTTATGGCACTTGCTTGACAGTCAGATGATTAGAATCGAATTGTATATTCGATTTTGCTTTAGAGTAGTTGAATGCCAACCTACACGGAAGATCTGTGATGCACCGAAACAGTTTATATGGGTGACTATACTTATATAAAATACCATATATATTTATAAACTCCAACAAAATGCACTCGGACTGCCATAAACATGGATATTTTACTTCTCCCAATTTTTTGGATTCACCGGATTTTGGACTCCATAACATTGGAACACCGTCTCACGTGAAACTATTTTTCCTTTTTACCCCACTGCATCTGTTTCATTGTTCTACATTTCATTTTAACGCTAGTATGATCCTTTTCATACATAGTTTCTTTAAATATTTTACAGGCAACACTTTTTTATGCATTTTACTAACTCTGTACTTATATATATATACTAGCACTAGCAGTATTACCCGGCCTTGCTCGGAGGTTGCTTTCATGCCTTTTTATGCTTATTTTGATCTGTATCTTTGGTAATTCCAATATTTTCTTTTCTTCTTTTTTTTTTGTAATTTTATTTTAGTAAAATTTGGTTATATTGACACCTTACTGATCAATGTAGCTCAGACGCAGTGGATGCAAGAATCCAACTTCTCTGATTCGTCCCCTTAGCAGCTACTACTTTGGCGAGGTTTTAGGGGCCATGATTTCTTGAACCGTATGCGAACCCCCCCAAAAAACACAGGATTAACATCAACTATCTATTCGTTGTAAGAATTTATGTGATTGTTGCTGTATAGTTCTACAATTAGTCAAATGTGTCGGAAAATTTCTTATCTTATGTTTCCGGGCATACTACTTGTGCTTTATTTTTGGGGCCTATGTTCTGTTTAACCGATACATAAAAAAAACTTTCAATCACATTTTCACTAAATATGTGTGGAGACTGTTTTGCAAATTCTTCAGGATCAGTTGCTTTTCAATGGACGTTCAAAAAACAGAAACATTATTTACTTTTGCATTGCTAAAAACACGTAAATTTTCAAGTCTTATAAAATTCTTTCCAGTTAATGAAAAAAAATTAAGAAATTTACGTGCGGAGTTTGAACTTAGAGACCACGTCATGCAAAACAAAATAACAAAAAAACAAACAAACAAAAAACAAATACGCTATCAACGTACCCACAGAATTTTCACGGCCCGTTGTTCTATCATTGTTTCTAAGCGACGACACTGAAAAATGGTTTAACCGATAACAGATAAATGAAATAAGGGGCTCGATTATCGATCATCGGTAATTATCGGGGGTATTCTGAGATAAAACTTAACTAAGATCACTCCCAGACTTATACACTAAAGTTCTGTAATTTTTAAAGAAAATCTGTTCAGCCGTTTCGGACTCTATAAGAAACGAACTCACACACAGAGGCAAAATTGCACTTATATATATATATATATATATATATATATATATATATATATAGTGCGTATATATTCACATAGTTACAAGTGGTATACATATGCTTATATACGTAGCAGTATGTATGTATATAATTGGCAGTTGAACTTAGTTTTTCTTTTCATAACATAGATTTTTTTAATGTACATCTATTAAAACTGTCTGCGTGGATTTTATGAAAAGAAAAAATATCGCCATAAATGAATTTTGAAATGATAAAAAAAAAGAAAAAAATATTTTATGTCTGGTTTTTGGTTCTAAATTTAAATTTGATCATTTTGAATCGGGATAAAATAATCGGAAATATATATAAATAGCGGTTTTATTTGAAGAAAAAAGTAAAAAAAATCAGTCTGTCCTTCGAATCAATTTTTCAAGATTTCCTTCAACATTTTGTTACAAACGACATAATAGGACAAAAAAGACACAATGAAATTTGTTTTTTAAGAATTTTTAGTAACGAAAATTGGCTGAATTTATTTAATTTTAATTATCGTCGCAGATTACGAAATTGGTGAAATTGGAATCATGGCGGATTCATAGTGTTTCTGAATTTCTTAGATGAGGATTGATTATTCGTATTTGGAATCTTCGAACTACTGGTCTCATCTTGGTTGTCATTTTCACAACGTTTCGGCTGATGTAATCTCCAACCTTCTTCAAGTGTATCTCTCTGTCGAACTCGGGGATCTTTCTGTCAAATTCAAGAATATTTCTGTAAAACTCGGGAATCTGCAAGGAATTTTGCACGGAACTCTTTATTCCATCGACGGGAGTAACACGCTCACGTTCTTTCAACTATGATCGGGTAAACGTCCTAACTAATTGACAATTGTACTTTGAATGCCAGCCGAACTAAAGACATGTGACGTAGTGTATAAATTATTTGGTTAAGTCTTGTTATAAAATTATGCTTTTCTGGAGTTTAGAGGTTCAACATCAGTACGAGAGACATTCAAAATAGAATTGCGAATTAAGTTTTTATTCAATTTTCACCTCAAATAAGGTACAGTGCCACATGGATGTAGGAGGCTACTATCTGGGACATGATTTGCAAGGGTATAATGTAGGAGTTGAGCAGCAAGATGTCAGTTTACATTACACTTGAACTTCTGCATGTCAGTAGAGTCAGGGATGCAGGAACCCGAATGGGAATTCCAAATTGTATCAGTCTTAAGGAAGAAACTATTAGAGTAGAAAGCTTCTGGCATCTGGAAATCTCTACTGGGTAGGGGGTATTTTGCTGCTTGTCGGGTTTGGCGGAGGAATTTACGTCGTGTAGGCACAGGGATTGTCGTCCGTCGGAGCATCTACCATTATAAAACAGGCAGAGGGATGCAACATTTCGTCAATTGCTGACAGTGCGGGACTTAGGTTGGCTACTCTCTTTTGAGCCCTGTCTAAGTGTAAGAGACTAGTAGCAGATGCACCAACCCAAATGTGGCACCAATACTCCATACATGGGCAAATGATGGCCTTGTAGAGGTACAGATATAGCATGCTAATCCCCTGAATTAAATAAAAGGGTTCCGTTCAAACTTTCGTGCAGGTTTCCTTGTTGGAATAGTCTCTGAGTTCGTCAGAAAGATTGCCAAGTTCGACAGAAATATATCCTTGAAGAAGGTCGGAGGCTACAATATGAAAATAACATTCAAGTTGAGAACAATAGCCCGAAGAATCCAAATACGCGGATGCATTGTGTTCAATTACGAATGATGATTGTTGGTAAGTGCATGCGAACATCGGACACGGCGGCGACAGTGACGAGCGTTTGATCCAATATGGTTAATTAATACGTTTTTTTACATAAGCATCACAGTATGGTTAATTAATACGTTTTTTTACATAAGCATCACAATATGGTTAATTAATACGTTTTTTTACATAAGCATCACAAGATGGTTAATTAATACGTTTTTTTACATAAGCATCACAAGATGGTTAATTAATACGTTTTTTTATATAAGCATCACAAGATGCGTAACGTGGAACACCATAGTAAACTGTAAGGGCGGAAATTGGGTAGAAACTGATTATTTACGAGAACGGCTCAACAAGAATTTGTTTAGGTTAGACTTGCAAATGATTATGTTATAGTTAGCTGGGAAGCAGTATCGTAGTTTTGTGTTAGACAAACGAGCGGTTCTAGGAAGGAGAGTCGCCAACTTGATAGGTCCTGAACTGTCATCTAAGCTTCAGCCTCAGTCCCATCGACGAAATGTTGCATCCCTCTATCTGTTCTACAAGTACTTTAAAGTAAATGCTCCGACGAACTGCAAGCACTTGTGCCCCCTCGACGTAAATGCTCCCAACAAACCCGACAAGCAGTTAAATTCCACCTCTTCACAGTAGAGATCCATAGATGTAAGACAGCCTCCTACTCCAGTAGTTTCTTCCCCAGAATCGCTAGACTTTGGAATTCCCTTCCAGGTCCCTGCTTCCCCAACTGTACTGACATGCAGAAGTTCAAGTGTAACGTGAACCGACATCTTGCTGCCCAACTCCCTTCATAGTACCCCTGTAGTTTATGTCCCTGATAGTAGCCCCCTACACCAAAGTGGCAATGTGCCTTGTTTGGGGTGAAAATGTAAATAAAAAAAAAGAAACTTTGTTGAGAAAATGTTTGTTTAGTGTTTAGGTACAGATAGGGAGTAGGAGAAATTGTTGGCAGTATCTGTAGTTAGTGAATATTTTACATCAAGTCATAGATTGCAGCTCAGCCGAGCACCTGCAATAAAATTATTGAATAGAGATAAACTCACATTAGATTCCACAACCGGTTTTGTATCTTGGTAAAGTAGAAAAGCATGTCTTGAATAGCCCCTCCCCAGATGTGGCAACAGTACAAAATTTTAGAACGTGTTTGGATCATATAGATTCAGTTGGAAATTATATATTTTCTGGAGTAGTGGAAATAGCCAACCATTTTCCCCGCTACCGTAGTCACGGATTTGACGTAAGTCTTCCATTTCAGATCAGGAGTGAATGTCAGTCCTATAAGCTTGCAAAGGAAAGGTGCTTCCTCAAAACGAGAGCAATTCATTTCCATTAAAGTGAGGACAAGAGCGTTGGTGGTTAGCTTGGATTTTAATGCATTAAAATTAATCAACAACCTGACAATAGGTATATGTCTCGGAATTAAATCATGAAAAGCGAACTTTCACTTATTTTAAAATTAAGACCGATGTTAAAGGTTAATGAGATCAACAGACTGTAAATTGAATGATGAAGAATATTATGAGAGGCGTTAAAATGATGAATAGAAATAACAAAATTTGATTACTTACGAGTTTATGAAACGTATTTGTTTACATTGGATTGCGATATATCCCGGTAAATTAGATATCTCTTTGAATTACCTGAGTGATCTTGGCTATTGTAATCGAATAATACAACAGAGTAAGTCGACTTAATGAACGTTTTTTCATAGTTCTAACTGGAAACACACTTAAGCTTTAGGCTTTCGGCGTGTCTACCAACAACCTTTCTGTCCGCATATATGGCTTACACCAGCCAATCATATTAATGCGTGTGAGACTCCGGATGCATAACGAATTCGAAGACGACTATGTTGTAGACTGCAAGGAAGCAGTTAAGTTGTAATGTATTTCACAAATGGGATTTATTTGGAATGTAATTCTGTTAATGGAATTTTCTTTTTGATGTTGGGCAAATGGAGAAAAACGGGAATTTTTTCATGTGATGATAAAAAGCGTGTTCTTGCTGTGGATGTCTTATAAGGCGAGACAAGAGATTGAAGCACAGTTAAAAAGTACGGAAATATATCATTAAAAATAAAGAATCTATTTAAGTTCAAAACCGTCCAGTGACTTTTTGGACACACAACCACACACCCACCACTCCCACCACACACACACATATATATATATTTAAAGATAATATGTAACTACTTTTTTATTTAAGATAGTGTGTAACTACTTTTCTTACTATATATATATATATATATATATATATATATATATATATATATATATATATATATATATATATATATGTGTGTGTGTGTGTGTGTGTGTGTGTGTGGGTGGGTGTGTGTGAATATTTTAATAATATACCCAAATAAATAGTCAGTGCAAACACTGACGAAATATGTTTTTCATCATTTTTAAAAGGGATACACACTAGTATACGTATAATCAATTAATCGAAATGGATAAGATATTCAAATAGTAATTAATAATATAGAAGTGATATTGATTTGATAGAAAATAACACTAAAAATAAATATTCATTTTTGTAAGGAAAATAAATGAATAGATAAACGCTCTCTTTTGATTAAGCAAATGAATTTTTGATATATTTACATATATTCTACTCCTAATTTAGAACATATATATATATATATATATATATATATATATATATATATATATATATATATGATAGACTTGTGTGATATAAATGTTGGTGTGCGCAGGTGTGAAATTTAGTATCATCAAATTATCGTCTGAATTCCCGAAGGATTTCCATTTTTTTTCTTTTTACAACTGAGCTGATCAAACGCGTCGATTTTTTTTCTAATGCTTAAATTTCGTTTCTCTCCATTGGCTTGACTTCCGGTTGGCTTAGCGCATGCCCATAAAATCTGTCATGGCGTTCGTCGAAAGTTAGTTTTTTTTTTCTCCCAACGAAACGTCTAATTTTGTTTAAAAAAAAAAACATCGAAAGAAATGATAAATAAAAAACAGGCCCAGAACAGATGAATCAGTTCTAATACCTTTTTAAAAAGAATAAAGCTCGCCTTTTAATTAATGAACATAAATAGTAATTTTAGATTCGTCTTCAAATCTTATTTACACGATTCGTCTATCCATACATTTGTCACACTCCTCTTTGAAACAATATTTTCATTACTAAACTACTAAATTGGATTAAGACATATTGTTTACATGTATTTAATTATCTTTATAGAAGCCTTATACGTTGATTAGTATGCCACAGTTACCCTGGAAATATGTTCGTCGGCTTACAGCGCTTACGTCTTATATAGCACGGTCTTCGGTGTGATATAATTAAGTTTAAAATAGTATGGTCACTTGTTTGTCATGCTTGAAAAGTGTAAAATTACATATTCATTGGTCTGTCAAGCCCAAGTTTAAAATAACAGGCTAATAAGTCTGCTAGGATTAAGGTTAAAATATCATTTTCGTCTGTTTATCAAACTTAAGTTTAAAAGACATGTTTGTCGGTCTGTCAAGCTTAAATTGAAAATATCATGTTCGTTAATCTGCAAACCTAAATTTAAAATAACGTTTTGTTTGCCTGCTGAACCTAAGTTTAAAATAGTATATTCGTCAGTCTGTCACACCTAAGTCTGAAATGGTATGTTTGCCGGATTTTTCACACTCGTTTTTAATATCATTTGCATCGTTGAACAAGTGACACGAATGAACACGTCTTATCTTAGATTCGGCCAAGCTTTTCCAAATCAGATTTTGCCGTTTGTCTGTCATATCTTAGTATGAAATATCATTTTTCAAGCTTTCACAAAAATACTCAACTCATTAGAACAACTTATTAATAGGGCCAGGAGAATAGCATATTCTTTTCACTTTTTTTGACTCTCGAGTGCATATCTGTTGATATCCTATATGCTTTTATTAACTAGCATATGCACCTCTTTCTCATAGGCAAGAGCCATTGAATTTCATTGATCTGCCAGACTTACATTTGAAATAAAATTTTCTTCCCTCAACTCGCATATTAAATAGATGTATTTTATCTTTCATGCCTTCAAGCATCCGAATTAAAGGATTCGTTGGTCTAGTATAGGGGTTCCCAACCAGGGTCAGTATATATAAACTAAAAAACATCACTGATGACGGGTAATAAACTTACCTTGTCTATTTAATTATCAAATCTTCCAAGCCAGGAAATAATATATTACGAAATAACTTTCATTATATTCCCTGATTTTGATAGATTTAATAAATAATGCATTTTCTTATCATTATTTAATTTTCTTAATTTATCATTGCTCTATCACAAATAATAAGAATCCCTTTAAAGATAAGACGTAATTAAAAATAATCATGTCTTCAACTTTTCTTTTTCATTTATATTTTCCTTGTCTTGTAACGGTTACAATTTAAATAGAATATACGTGGATATATATATATATATATATATATATATATATATATATATATATATATATATATATATTACCGTTTATCAGCTTAGTTACACATGATTCGTTTAGCGAATCGTATCAACGACCCGGTAACTTCATCAGACTTAAACTTATTAAAGTCTGATGAAGTTATTTGGTCGTTGATATGATTCGGTAAGTGAAACACGTGTAACTAAGCAGATAAAACGGTAATAATATATATATATATATTTGCTTTGCGATAGTATTGAGCACTTTCTTCAGGTTTTTACTAATTACCATTTTTGCTATATATACAGTGATGATCATATTTATTGGCACGGTAAAATAAAAGTTAAATTTTGTCTAATAAATTCTAAAAAAGGGATTAAATTAAAGAAAATAACAAAGTATATTATGTATTTTTAACTGGCCTTTCCGATGCAGCAATCGGATTTTAGAAAAAAATAAATAACAAAGGAACAACAAACATAATTGCAAAAAACCCTTGTTCAAAATTATTGGCACGATTTATTTAATAATCAATTGTATAGCCTTTGGCCTTGATTACCTTCCTCAGTCGCTTTTCATAGTTTACAACCAAGTTGTTGCACTCTTCAGTAGTAATTTTAGCCCACTCTTCCTGACAATAATCCTCCAATTGAATAAGATTCTTAGGCTTCCTTTGCATTACCCTCAATTTTAATGTTCTCCATAAATTTTCAATTAGATTAAGGTCTGGGCTTTGTGATGGCCACTCCAAAACATTAATATAATTGTCCTCAAGCCATTTCTTAGTCAGTTTAGCCGAATGCTTTGGGTCATTATCTTGCATGAACCACCAACGACGACCAAGTGAGAGCTCTTTAGCAGAGTCTTTCAGGTTTTCATCCAATATTTTAACATAATCTTCCTTTTTTATGCTACCTGTGACCTTAACAAGTCGCCCTGGTCCAGAGGCAGCAAAGGATCCCCAAAACATCAAACTGCCTCCACCGTGCTTCACTGTGGGTATGGTGTTCTTAGGCAGGAAAGCTTCGCCAGATTTTCTGTAAATATAAGACACTTTATTATGGCCAAATAACTCTATTTTCGTTTCGTCAGTCCATAGAACACGTTTCCAGAATGCAACATCTTTATCAATATGACGTTTTGCAAAGGCTAGCCTTGCTTTCAGGTGCATAGGCTTCAATAAGGGAGTCTTTCTCGGACGACATGCTTTTAAACCAGCTCTCTTCAAAACTCTACCAACTGTATGTCGAGATACATTCACTCCAGAGGTGCTCTGTTCATCAACAATCTCCCCAACAGAGATCCTTGGGTTTTGTTTTACTTGTCGAACAATTTTCCGTTCATCTCTTGGGGAAATAATCCTTTTTCTCCCTCTACCCTCTAAACTCATAACGTGGCCTTGCGATTTGAACTTGTTTATTATGGCTCTAACAGTGGATTTGGGAAGGTTTAGCTTCTTTGAAATCTTATCATAGCCCTCCCCATTGGTATGGCATGCTACAACAAGCTTCCTGGCGTCTTCGCTGTGTTCCTTAGTTTTAACCATGGCGATTGAAAATTATAATTTAGTCACTTATAATAGTTTAAATAAATCGCTATCTAAAAATTATCTGAAAAAAATTATTCACTGAATTAGCGTTAAACAAGCATAATATGGCTATAAAAAAGTTCAGAAAGCACGTAAACCGGAAATTGATTGATATTATACTGATACTAAAAGAAAAACAAAGCCGTGCCAATAATTTTGAACAAGGGTTTTTTGCAATTATGTTTGTTGTTCCTTTGTTATTTATTTTTTCTAAAATCCGATTGCTGCATCGGAAAGGCCAGTTAAAAATACATAATATACTTTGTTATTTTCTTTAATTTAATCCCTTTTTTAGAATTTATTAGACAAAATTTAACTTTTATTTTACCGTGCCAATAAATATGATCATCACTGTATATATATATATATATATATATATATATATATATATATATATATATATATATATATATATATATTAATTGTGTAACGGCATTTAAATAATGTTTATATAAATATAAATAAAATCACACCTTACTATTTATTAATTTTTATTATTGGAATCTTTTGAGATAAGTAATTTGTATATTTTATTTTTATTAATTTACGGACTGTTATCATGGCGCATTTGATAGAGGCATTTAATCCGGTTCCAAGTGAGCATTGTCTGAAGATAGAGGTTTCAATCCTACTCAATTAGTTAGAGGATTAGTTGCCCAAAAAACATTGTGAGACGACAACAACTATCGAAGACAGAAAGTACTGAGGATACAGTTAGGGAATCCAGTATTCCAATCTGGTCGCGGTAAACCACCTGGCGAAGGCCATAGGAATAATTGGCCGAAACGTCGTGCCACAACAACTATGAAGATGAGGATAACAGTCCGCAAATAAATAAAAATAAAAGAAATACTATTTATTATTGAACATTATTATACAAATCCCGTTAAATTCATTGTATTTTATTCTTGAATATTTTTACCTGATATATATATATATATATATATATATATATATATATATATATATATATATATATATATAATTTAGTAGTAGAGTACACAAATATATTTATGTCAAGTAAACTACATGTCCCTGCAAGAAATCGTAGAGATAAGCTCATTTATTATCTAGTTGATTGTAACTAGCATTTTTATTTATTTTGTGTTACTATTTCGTCAGCAATAACATTTTTGTTGATGTGTCATTGTAAGTTTGAAAAACTGTTCTTTGTTTTTTTAAATCAATTTTCACTCCAAACAAGGCACAGTGCCACTTTGAAGTAGGGGGCTACTATCGGGGACATAAGTTGCAGGGGCTTTATGGAGGGAGATGAGTAGCAAGATGTTTGTTCACATTACACTTGAACTTCTGCTTATAAGTACAGTTGGGAAAGCAGAATCCCGGAAGGGAGTTCCAAAGTCTAGCAGTTCTGGGGAAGAAACTATTGGAGTAAAAGGCTTTCTTACACCTAGGGATCTCTACTGTGAAGGGGTGGGACTTAATTGCTTGTCGGGTTTGTTGCCAAGGTCGCTGGAAAGATGGTGGGATCCTTCTACCACTCCAGAAGATATCTCACTACTGATGCAATTCTCTTTCTATATAAAAGCGAAGTACGCCCAAGGATGGAATCCTGCTGCCATATCTGGGCAGGAGCTGCTAAAAACAGCCTATCCTGCCTTAACAGAGTACAAAATAAACTTCGTGGCTTAGTGGGGGATGCACTTTTCTCTTCCCTGCAACTTCTCTCCCACAGAAGACGTTGCGAGCCTATCTTTGTTTTATCGTTATTTCCATGGCAGGTGCTCGTCTGAGCTCCAATCTCTAGTCCCCCCCTCGCCAATCTTTTACGAAAAACACCCGTCTAGCTGAAACCACTGTCAAAAATTTTCCCCACTCTTTATCTGTGCCTAAATCAAAACGTAAATTCCATGAACAAAGCTTCTTTCTTAGAAGTACACGCCTGTGGAACTCTGTTTCGTCTGCCTGCTTCCCACTTGACTAAAACCTCGATGTCTTCAAGTCCAACGTAAACAATTTCCTGATGAACCGCCCCCTTAAGTAGACACATTTATTAAATCCCCACACGAACGTACTGTACATGCAATAACACTTATCCCGGAGTGGCTTCCGGGCCTTGATAAGTGGTGATCACCTTGTAAAAAAAAATGTCGAGGAGGTACAAGTGCTTGTAGTTCGTCAGAGCATTCACCATTAAAGTACTTGTAGAACAGGCAGAGGGATGACTTACAGTGATAATAATGTGTAACGTTTATTTCCGCGTTAAACGCGTAGACTAGTGAGATGCATATTAAAGGCACATGTTCTGCATTTTCTTTTATAATCTCCTTGTTATATATCATTGAATATAGGCTTTTGATCTTAACCTGGGTCCGTATGAATCTCATTCGCTCTAGATGTGCTCCTTCTAAAAACTGCTTTTGTATTTAATTCCCATCTCCTAGAATGAATGAATCCGGTTCCGAGTGACGAAACAAAGTTCTCTCTGATTGATTGGGCATTTAATAACTGGAATTAAAACAAGTTACTCTTTCATTTATAGACTGAAAGTTGCAATTCAGGCGGACTTAAAAACTTTTCCCAAGAGTTTAAGAACAACAACCAAACAACAAAAAAATGATTTTGATGAGTAAATAATTGGTGCAAACGATAAAAGCTCTAAAGTATCGCTATAACATAATATATACATGAAAGATACGGGTGTAAAACACGATGAAAGCTCGTTTGAAAAGTATTAAGTTGTCGCTATCAAAAGTTTTTACTTTCATTTTTTTTATTACTTTACTTCTAAACCATCCATTTTACGTAATTTGATCAATGTTTACTTCTGTTGCTTTTGATTTAAAAAAGATTTACCGGTGAATTGCAAATTTAAGGAGTTCGTTTTTAATAGTTTAATTTTTCACTTTTAAGAAATTTTTCCTATTCATACGCACATATACACACAAACATATATATTCTAAAGAAAAATGAATCATTATATATATATATATATACATATATATATATATATATATATATATATATATATATATATATATATATACACGTGTGTGAAAATATTGGCGCATATTTAATATTCTTTATATATACCAAACTATTTCAAGCGGAATCTCAATAATTTGAATACAAAACATAAAAAGGCAGATATAAATAAACGTGCAGATTTAAAGTTTCGAAAGTCCCAGATTTTATTTATATTACCATAAAAAAGTTTTTACAATTACGAAGTTGTTTTCTTTGTATGTTAATCATTCTCAGATTTTTCTTTCATAGACTGATTAGAAAAACCAGATAGACCTCAATCAGAATAAAGACATAGCGGTACACACACACACACACACACACACACACACACACACACACACACACACACACACACAAACACACACACACACACACATACATACATATATATACTGGGTTCAAAAACAGCCTACAGAAAATGGACTGATTTATGAAAGTATGATAGGTTATGAAAAGGAAGGGTTGTAAAGAGATAGCTTCGAATTTGGGGGTAGCAAAACCAAAGCAAAATATGATGAAAGTAAAAATAAAATAGATAAACCCCATAATTTGTTATTCTATTCCTGTTCACACTAAAACACTTATCGCAATATTCTGTGGATCTATATTAAAAAACCTTGTTAAACTTTGTGAAATATTTCCATTCTATGGAGGTCAGGTGCGAACGAACACCCTATTATCGTATTATACCATATTTCTTCAAACCATCCTATTTATTATACCATCCCTATTTAAGTTAGAACATACTTATCAAAGTATTCTTATGTACATCTATATCAAAAACACTTGTAAACGTTTTTTTTTTAATTTTTAAAGTTTTTTTATTTTTTTTAGTTTTTATTTCCATATTTTGTGGACCAGGCGAGTACGCAGACCCCACAATTTTAATAAATCATCATTATGCCAGATCAAACATATCCACTCCTGTGTCTCGATACAACTTCTATCATTATATGTGATCAGTTTTCTATAATAGTCAACCATATAGGAGCCTATTCGACCAGATACACACACAGACGTTCAGCTTTATATATATATATATATATATATATATATATATATATATATATATATATATATATATATATATATATATATATACGGACAATCAAGTCATACAAACAAACATCTATTCGTTCTTTTTATTCTTACCGAGTATTGTTTTATTTTTTCAAGTTGTATCACGTATTTATAAAGGCGCCTTTATAAATAACCTAATTATTCATACAGAAAATGTACACATACATTAGCATATATATATAAATATATATACGTATGTACACACACATACACACGCACACATATATATATGTGTGTGTGTTTGTATTTATGTAAGTTTATATATATTTTATGTATGTACATAAACTTTTATATAAATACTTTTAGTAATGTCTTCGACATTATCCTGACAAATCCTCACGAGGATGTAACGCAAAACAATCTGTGTAGCTTAATTGTCACATCCATTTTTCAAAATTTACAATATGCAAAAAATATATTTATATGTATATGATTATGTAATTATATATATATAATTATATATATAATTGTTTAATGCTATACATATATATGTATAATTGCGTAATTATATACATATATATAATAATATATATATACATAATGTTATATATATATATATATATATATATGTATATATATATATATGGGTAGATAGGCGTGTGCGTGGAAAAGAAAGATGTTTTTTTTTTGCTGGGCGAAAGCAATAAAACAATTGTTCATTCTATGGTTGCTCTTTTATTTAGGATCTTAGATAATACATTTCCATAAGGAAGGCCACACACACACCCTCCCATATATATATATATATATATATATATATATATATATATATATATATATATATATATATATATATATATATATATGTATACATGATGTGAAAAGGAAGCGGAAGACCGGAGGCTCGACGTTTCGCCCGTATTATGCAGGCTTTTTCAAGAGGTGTGGTCACTGACAAGAGGGTCGATGTCTTTAGTTTTATATATACTGGGGGAGTGTATGCAAATAGAACTATTATACAAATACACAAAAAAAAGAACGAATATATATTTATTAACCAGTGTCTAGATTATTTTCTTTTTGTCATCTTTATATGGTTGAATTCTCTTTTATAATTGTTGACTTTTTAGAAGTCGATTTATGCAAGAGCTAAATTTATTTCTATTTAACAATTTTAGTTAGTGTTTTCTCTTTTGTTTTTCTTTTCCATTCTTATATAGTTGAATTATTTATTGTAATTGTAAACTTTTTAGATGTTGGATTATGTAAGTGCTAAGTCTGCGGTACGTTAAATTTAGGTTTTTGGGGAAGGGAGGGGAATTTAATCGGCAGTGTTTATTTTATATTTTTACATTTTGTTTCACTCAAAGCTTCTCTAGACTTTATGTGTGTGTGTGTGTATGTGTGTATGTGTGTGTATGTGTGTGTATGTATGTGTGTGTATGTGTGTGTATGTGTGTGTATGTGTGTATGTGTGTGTATGTGCGTGTGGGTGTAAAAAAAGAGGCAAATGAAATGGAATGATCTAGACAACTTATGTTACTACATACATAATGGGTCATTTCTGTCTGCGAATCTTCATAGTTCATGAGTTATGATTCTAAACTTCGATAAATAACAGAAAAATAAGAAAGTGGATAATTCAGTAGAAATCTGACCATTGGATGACAACATCAGGTAGATATGAGGATACAGTAAAGCATTTTGCTTGTAGATTTCTTATCCAAAATCATGGAAAAAATAAATCAGCTACGAATATGGATGAGCTAGAATTACTTGCAAAAAACGAACCAGAAAAAGAAAGATTCAGAATAGAACAAAATGCACTACTTATAGAAAAGGGAAAACTCGAAACGGATAAATATTTATATTATGTACTAGATGAGTAATAAAATTACTTAACGACACGAAGTTATAAATACTTGGTATACTGAACGGGACTTGTGGTTAGATACACAGGATCTGCAGTAGTAATGCTACAAACAACCTTACCTCAAATAAACAAAAGGTGTACTCTTTCTGCTACCGGTACGGGGAAACCAAGAAAAAAAGAACGCCAAAGGCCGACGTGTTTTATAGAGGAGAACGAGAAAACCACATAAAGCGGCGAGAGTTATTGAACATAAAAGGGAGTTAAACTCTAAGGAAAAGGAGTATTTCGCTCATGGTTGATCAGTAAGTTATACTTTTCTAAACTCTACAGAACGTGATACTTGTGCAGCAAAATAACTCGGAACTTGGATCAAAGCAAAATAACTCGGAACTTCGAACAAAGAACACTGCAGACACTTGTGCCCCCACGACGTAGACACCCTCGACAAACCCGACAGGCAGCTAAATCCCACCCCTACACAGTAGAGATCCCTAGATGTAAAAGATCTTTCTACTCCAGTAGTTTCTTCCCCAGAACCGCTAGACTCTGGAATTCCCTTCTAGGTCCCTACTTCCCTAACTGCACCGACATGCAGAAGTTCAAGTGTAACGTGAACCGACATCTTGCTGCCCAAATCCCAACATAGTGTCCCAGTAGTTGCTGCCCCTGATAGTAGCCTCCTACACCAAAGTGACAATGTGCCTTGTCTGAGGTGAAAATGTTAAAAAAAAACCTTATGCAGCAAAATAAACTCGAAACTTGGATCAAAGAATAAGAAACTTACAATGGGACACTATACCTACACGATGATGTTGAATGATCTTATATAAAAATGAGAAAAGATAGAAGAGAAAAGATTAAACGAAATGATGTACTAAAAAGACTAGAAACATAGATAACAAAATATAGGGAATCAGATCATCATTGACAAAGGCAGCACGAAGACAGGCACTATAAAAATGCGTGAAATGGGGAAAAATGCGCTACAAAAAATTGAAAAAATAGCAACTAGCAAATCTATTAAACACATAAAAAACACATGGATATGACTGAAAAAGATTGAAGAGAAAATCTTCAATACTAACATTCCTATAAAACAATGCGATTCAATCTAATTACATAAAAGGTAACATTGGCATGATCTAAATGTAGACAACGTGGAAAAATATTAAATGTATCAACATGAAAAATAAATGCTTTCAAACAATATAAAATAGAAATGACTGTGAAAATAGTTTATTGGAATATGTAAAAATTACTGCACTGTGAACACGCAGGTACAAATCTACATATAAAATGAAAATAATAAAGTGTAATTAAAACAAGGAAACAAAATAAAATATTAACAAAAAATTAAATAATAATATATTTTAAAACAAAATAAAATTAATTTGAGATCCTTTTCAATTTTTACAAAACTGGTCACGTTAATAATAGCTTCTTCCTGTACAAGTTTGAACGAAAGTCGAACATATATCAAATGAAGGCAATTATTCCTGAAATACCATACACTGTCGGAACTTCCATCTGATTATCATGACCGAAGAACACAATGCAAATATCAAATAAACGCATCCATACACAACCACATATATTCTATTAACAAATGATGAATCTATTAGGTTGGTGCAAAAATGGTGTCGTTTTTGACGTTCAATTACACACACACACACATATATATATATATATATATATATATATATATATATATATAACTACTTCATTTACTCACATAAAATTAATATACGAAAGTATAAATTTATGCGTAAACTTTAAGTATTTACTTCAAAAGTGCTCAATACGTAGGTAGAGCTAGTTAGTTAGTTATAAAATATATATGGCGATTAAGCTACACAGAATATTCCGCGTTTCATCCACTCTAGGACTCTTCAGGCTTATGCGCGAATTTTGTGGTTGTCTGTATATATATTATATACGCACCTTCGATTGAGATTTTAGTTAGCCAATCAGCTTCCTAGTATCCACCGCACCCTTCCTATCAGTGGTGGATACTAGAAAACTGATTGGCTAACTAAAATCTCAATAGAAGGTGCGTATATAAAAACGACAGACAACCACAAAATTCGCGCATAAGCCTGAAGAGCCCTAGAGGGGATGAAACGCGGAATATTCAGTGTAGCTTAATCGCCATATATATTTTATAACTAACTACATATATATAGTAAGTTATAATATATATATATATATTATATATGCATGATCATCGTATAACGATTAGATCACTCTCTGACTGACGTAAATGAACATTTAAAATTAAAATGTTTAAATTCGACGTTATTTCACGCGGTTAATGGTAGCCGAATGGATTAGGTCTTCGCTAAACCGAGCCAGAGATGTCTCGTGATGCGGGGTTCGAATCGTTCGACTGGTATTAATCGTGACACCCTGCACTGAAGATTCCCGAAAGGATGAAACACAAATGTCTGTAGGCATGTAATTATTATAGTAAAAAAATAATTATATATATATATATATATATATATATATAGTTATAAAATATATATGGCGATTAAGCTACACAGAATATTCCGCGTTTCATCCACGCTATGATTCATCAGGCGTATGCGAGCATATGCCTGATGAATCCTAGCGTGGATGAAACGCGGAATATTCTGTGTAGCTTAATCGCCATACATATTTTATAACTTACTACCGAGCTCTACCTACGGATTGAGCACTGTTGAAGTAAATACTTAAAGTTTACGCATAAATTTATAGTTTCGTATATTAATATATGTGATTAAATGAAGTAGTTATATGCACCCCCCACACACACACACACATATATATATATATATATATATATATATATATATATATATATATATATATAAACGACATTATATTTGCATCAACCTAATAGATTGCTTTTTTCACCGTTACTCAAAGCTTCTCTAGACTTTATGTGTGTGTGTGTGTATGTGTGTATGTGTGTGTATGTGTGTGTATGTATGTGTGTGTATGTGTGTATGTGTGTGTATGTATGTGTGTGTATCTTAATGTGTTTCCGTTTGTGTCTATCCGTTACATCTCCTCATTGTATTGCTTTCTATAAATTACCTTTGAATAAAGCATGGGAAAACTCATCAAATAATAAACCACGGTCTAACAGGGTGTAGTTGAAGAAGACACGAAAACAAAGTAAATGTCCGGAAATCGACAGAAATTTGAAATGGTTTTTATCGTGAGAATTACAGTCATATCAATAATTGATTACTCATTGACAACAACCGGTGGTGTTTCCTAGAGTATGAATAACAGTAAGTCTCCCCGGATTTCTAGTATTCTCTATTTCTTTCGATAACCTTAGCAACTGACTTTGCATTATCGCAAAAGTTGTTTACCATTGGCTTCTCGCTGGGAATAATAATTGGTGCTCTCTTGAATTTAGGAGTCAATAAGTCTCTGCAAGATCCGAGTCTTCTTCGCACAAATTAAGTGGAGGTCTGGTTTGTGCCGTCTTTCCGTGATCTTTCCATCCTATTTGACTATTTTCGACTATTTGGCGTGGTGTCAGTCGATATTGACATTAATTAACTTCACCCCGATTCCAATTTTTCGCACATTTTTTCGAAGTTGTTCTGGATTGTTCCGAGTGCTCCTACGATTATCGGTGTTATCTTGATTATTATTTACTCACTAGGAATAGTCACACAGGCCATCATCAAAGATTTATCTTTGAAAAAAACTTGTGGCGTTCTCTGGAGTCTGAGTGATAACAAGTCTCCCCAGATTTCCGGTATTCTCCACCTCTTTCGATAATCTTTGCAGTTGAATCTGCGTTATCGCAACAGCCGCTTACCATTAATTTATCGTTGGCAGTGGCCATTGGTCTTCACTGGAATTAGGGTGGCAATGGGCCTCCCCAAGGTCGCAGTCATCTTTGCACTCATAAAGTTGAGGTTTAGCTAATGCTTTCACTCCTCGGTCATTTCATACTCCTTGAGAGTTTTTTCTTGCTTCGTGTTGCGTCAGTTTATGGCAATACACACAAAAGGCTGGGACACATGACGTTTATTTACATTATGCAGTTTCAGCTTTCATAGCTACACGTGTTGTCGCATTGTGTTTTACATCTGTAGTAGTTTTTGTATGTCCGGCTTGTGTCTATAGATTATGTGTGTTAGTTTCTACATTCAAGGGGTTTCCTTAATATTTCAGCCAGTTTCATTATTGTTATCCGTTGCACTTTCTCAGACATGTTTCTGATTCCAATCTTTCTCTTTTTTTTCAGTGTTTTTCGGTAACGTTTAAACTATTAGTGATGTTACCTTTTTTCATCTTCTATATGCCTTTGAGTTCTCTAGCCAGTTCCGTGTATTTTTTTCAGATTCCCTGTCTCCTTGATCTTCATTCTGTGGTCTACTGGCACGGTAATTATTACTATTATTATTATTATTATTATTATTATTATTAATAATAATAATAATAATAATAATAATAATAATAATAATTTTAAAATACAGAATTCTGCCATGAATAAGTGTCGCTGCTTATTTGCCGATCATCGATTGGTGTAATCTCGTGGGAAATAAATAAAAGGATGCAGTACTTTTCAATCAAGGATGGATGAAACGATGTATGTCTTCGTCCAAGATGGCGGAAAGCATCTTCATCTGCCCGTCCGCCTTTAGCGACTCTTCTTTTTATCCCAGTCATCTTGACGCTCATGTCTTTTCCTGATTCGTACTGATTTGTGGTCATCAAACTTCATGTCTCCCACCAAAACACATTTAATGGGCGCTCGCTTGCTTTTCTCAGTCTACTTCTTTCCCAAAACGTCTTCGCGTTCACTCAAGATGTGAACTGTCCCTCGTTTTAGATATTTTTCGATCTTTTTATAGCAACCTTCAATTTCTACGGTCTGCTGAAGAAATAAACAAGGTATTTTTTTATTTGCTGTTTGTGTCATTATCTTTTATTTTTATATTTCTTTCTTTCAGTTTTGCTTTTCTGTTTCTTTTTTAAAGCCCCCTATTTTCTGAATCGGAGTTTTCTTTTTCCAACATTCTTCTTTAAGTTGTTTTATTCTCAATTATATCCCTGCTTATTAACTTCGTTCTTTCTTATTGTCATCCTTTATTAAGCTTTTGTTTGTTATCAGTGCAAATGCTGTAACGTAATATGGCGTCACACATTACTTAATTCATAAAATAAAACTGGGACGAAATAAATAAAAATCCGAGTCGGCATCTTTTACTCTTTCTATTACTGTTATTCTCCAGTCTCGACATCACTTAAAAGTCTCTCGGCATCGTCCATCTCGCCCGGAGTACACTTTTCTTCTCCGACCCCACGCCGGCCACAGCCAGTAACATTATACTTTCATTTTCTTCGACGCTGATATTTACTTCCCCTCGACAACGTAGGGAATTTTTCTCATTTTTCCTTTTGCTTCTCGTGCATACTTCCGGATTGCATATGCGATTTTTTCGGCTACTGTTGCTGCTGCTAATGTTTTTCAAGCCAGTCATCCTTCGCTGCTGCTATTTTCCCACGCGCTTATATGCACTATGTTGCAATGTGTTTACCGATTTAAGATTTCGTCTTTAAAATGAAAAACAGTGTATTTTTTGAAAATATTTATCCATAAAAATATAACGACTTTGGCTCTCTAAAACTAGATTCCATATGTCAAGGAGCTTGTAAAATTCTTAAAGTTTTGATGTGAATCAGGAATCTTATGTATATTTTATATCCTCGTGATTTAAACGTAAGGCCATCTAAATGTTTTTTTTAATCCTCGAAATGTGATAATCCAGGAGAGCTAATTCTGGAGAATATGCATGATGGTGCAAAATTTCTCAACCAAATTCTTCTTTGTTTAATCGTATTGCATGGAGACGAGAATTATCCTAATGGAAGATGACCACTTTATGTTAACTAAACAAACAAGATGACCACTTTATGTTAACTAAACAGGCCGTTTCGTATCAACATAGCTGAGAATATTTCAGAAGAATATAGAGGATGTTTTAATAATTCGAGAGAATAATATATAAATAGAGCTGTGACAACAGCATATTCTTTTCATTGTTTTGACTCTTGAGTATTTATCCGTTAATATCTTATACGTTTTTTTTATACATATAGGCGAACGTGGTTCTCGGTTGATTAAGTGTATCTAACTGTGTCGGATGCATACCTGAGACTCAAAAGAATGAAAAGAATATTCTGTTGTCACAGCCCTAGTTATAAATTAATCATGGTGGTGTGTTTGCGTCACAAAGATACATATATTAAAATGACAATGATTAAAAAATGCGCTTTTCTACAAATTAACAAAAAAAAACCTTTTGCATCGATATGATGTTTGTCGGCATTTTTTCCGTCTTTCTTTATTATTTTATTTTTTATTCGTTTTTTACCTTTTACTTCTGCACTTTTTATCTTTTCAGACACTTAAAAAAAATTGAGACATCATTTTACTCGTGTTTTTCTATTTCATAATTTGTCCCCTAATTTATTTTTACATGATTTCTACTTTTTCCCTTTATTTTTATTTATTGTCCTTTACCATTTTCCTTCTGCCTCTAGCAGCCTTTTTTACTGTCTTATCTTTCTTTCCTCTTTTTTCTTTTTGAATAATGAACTCTAGACAGAAACATCGTAATCGTAAAATGGTTTCTCCATAATTTTAATGAAATGTAACGAATATGATTGCACAGATGTTTCTCATCACAAAAATATGATTAGTTGTTTAAGCCATAAATACCGAATTATTTTCACGGCGGCCTTCAGTTTGATTTTAATTTAACTTATATGTAGGAAAAAATAAATAATACATTTGCTCGTTTGTGTTTCTTATTTAATTTGTTATACTAATTAAATACCCATGATTTACAATATCATAGATTACTATCAAGTCTCCCGGCGTTGCTCGGCCATAAAATACGCATGAATATTGTATTATAATGTATACAGAAACTGAGACTTGTGCATGTGAGGATCATGTTTTTTTTTTTTAAAGTACAGTTCTATAAGTGAAAAAATGACTACAGCTACCATCAACACCAAAATCTAAAGACAGTGAGTCAAGTAGGATAACAACTAGGCCAGCTCGGCACTGTATTTAAAAAGCGTTTTCAAATCTACTTATACTTAACGTAAAGATCTGTCATGTGAACGACGTATGCATGCGCATTCGTGAAACAGTTGACAAACAGATAAAAATCCGATGATCCTTACGTACCAATTTTTTAATACTGACTCCTTAGCAACCTATTTTTCCGATGGAAACCGATAAAAAAGGTTTCGACATGTCTGAATACACTATATACCAAATTTCAAGTATGTACATCAAAGAATTCGTTTAGTATATAGGTTAAGAAGTATTCTCTCACACGCACTTTCACTTTTATGGATATATCGATTAAAAACAAAATTTTAATGTTTTGCAATGTATTAGATAAGAGTTGATGGAAATAAATATTAACCAATAATGATTTCTATATCAAGACCTTCAAGAGCTCATAGTTTTAATTATACATGCGATCGATAGTAGAATACCATTACGAATTACTCAAGACTTTCTTAAGATTACCGCGAAGACCCAAAAGGCTTGAGATAGCGAAAAATTAATTATTTTATCTATAAAATTAATATCAGAAACATGGGAACTACCTCGTTGGGTCAATACAACGATTAAGATATTGAATAGAGAATGTTCAATCGTCTTTAATCATACGAGCCTGTCTCTGCTCTATATTTATTTTCATGGCAAATGCTCGTCTGAGTTCCAATCTATGATCCCCTTTTGCCAAACTTTCACGAAAAACACTCGTCTATCTGAAACCACTATCAATAACTTCCCCCACTCTTTATCTGTGCTTAAACCAAAACGTGGATTCCACAGAAAAAAATATTTCTTATAACAGCACGCCTGTGGAACTCTGTTCCGTTTTCCTGCTTTCCAGCTGACTACAATATGATCGTCTTCAAGTTCAACGTAAACAAGTTCTTGATGAACCGTCTCCTTAAGTAATCAAATCGACCAAATTTCCACTACTAACTATTACTACGACATTTTCCCATTGGCTATTGTACACTCATTAACCATTTTCCTCGAGTGGGGTCCAGGCTTTGACAAGTGGTGATTCCTTATATATCAGCATTCTGAAGTAAATAGGAACATAGATTAATGAATCGTGTGGTATTGAGTCTTATAAAATATATTTTAGGAGGTAATAAGACTTACAAAATATTTTTAAAGGCTAATATTATATAAGATTTACAAAGTATTTTTTAAAAGGTAATATTATATAAGATTTACAAAATATTTTTTAAGAGGTAATATTATATAAAATTTACTAAATATTTTAAAAGGTAATATTATATAAGAATTACTAAATATTTTTAAGAGATTAGGATTAGATGCTAAGATGAGTTAAGAAAAACTATGAATTGTATTCTTTATTCTAAATTAAATTTATGTTCTGAAAAATCATATTTTCCGAATGAAATTTAAATAAAAAACTATATATATATATATATGTATATATATATATATATATATATATATATATATATATATATATATAATAATAATTATTATTATTATTACTAAGTATTGCGTAGTTTTATTTGCAGCGATTAGTGTTTCATGCTTATGAAATCATCTGTGTATTAAGTGATAATTTCTTCCGGTCGAAGGATTCGAACCTAGTAAATGTTGCCAGTTAGACATTAATATACATAGGAAAAGAATAAGATAGATCTTAATTTGACATATAAGTAGGTATGGATAGTTATAATACATTTTATATCTAGAGTAATATATATATATATTAATTGGTATATATATATATATATATATATATATATATATATATATATATATATATATATATATAGAGAGAGAGAGAGAGAGAGAGAGACTGACAGACAGACAGACAGACAGACAGAGATTAAGAGAAGATACATAGATATATAGGTAGATAATACATAGATAAATAGACTGATAGATAGATGCATAGATAGATAGATGGATATTAGATTGATTGATAGATAGACAGATAGATAGATGCTAGATTGAGATAGAGAATTTCATCTGCATTGGTGTTAAAACGAAAGGATCTTTATACGTAAATGAGTTGATTGGAAGAGAAGTTCGAATCTTAGTTGATAAAGATTGACTAAGACAATGCGTTTTTGCCATAAATCCTCTTCCACAAAACAATACTCAGACACACACACACATATACACACACACATACACACATACACACACACACTGTGAAACACGCGCGCCTTTATCATATACACATAATTTTGTTGATGTGTGTCACTCACTGACCAATCAGAAGTTCGTACGATTTTGGTTTCCCGCCCATAATGTCTACGGCCATTCCCATAATGTTTCTTCGATTCTTTTCAAAGACCAAAATAAAGTGTCTCTTCATTTTGCCCCTCTCCTCCCCCTCTCTCGAACGGCCACTTGTATTAAAATCCCTTCACTCCAACCATACCCCATTTAGACTGTTAACGCGTTCGCTGATTTTTTAGTTCCTTTTCTTATTTTCTGCTGTTTATATCTTCTCGTTTTCCTTCGTACCGATATGTTTATTTGTTTTTTTTTTATTTGTTTCATTTTTTCGTTTTCTTTTGCCTGTTAATGTAGTATTGGTAGCTTTCCTTTTTCTTTTTATTCAAGAGTAATTGGTTTTCCTTCAGTTAAGTACCCTTTTTTTTGTTGCTATATCATGCGAATCTATTTTGATAACTATCAATTTCAAACACTTTTTCTTTTTTCTTTCTATGTCTTCATTTGCTTCAGATTTCTGTTTCTTTTTCCTGGTTCTTTTCTTCTTCTTCTTGTAATCCCTCGTCTTTATCTTCTTGTTTTCTTTCTTTAACTCTTTTTCTTCTTCCTCTTCTTTTTTCTTTTTCTTTTCTCTCTCCTACTTCATTTTTTTTTAATCATTTTTTACAATTTTTTTAACAGTTCTACGTTTAACTTTGATAATTTTACTTTTTATACCTCCTCCCACCCTCCTTATCGAAAACCCATTTCCTTTTTTTATTTCTTTTTTCTTCGTCTTCCTCTTTCACTAAAATTAATTCTTCCTTTTCTTCTTTTTCATAAACTCTTTTTTATTTTTTTATTTTTACGCATACTCTCTCATCCAAGGTTTCTACGGTTTTTTTTAATTTCTTCTTCTTCCTCTTCATGTATTATTCCCCCTCCTTTATTTCTCATTTTTCTATCTGCTTCTGCTTCCACACTCCACTTCTTCTTCTTATTTTCTCTTCTTCTTCTTCTTTTTTCTTCTTCTTCTTCTCCAAAATGATATTAGTTATGCACGTCATTATTTCTATTTTCCATTTATAAATCCTCATGAAATGTGAGATTTTCGTTACTCTATCTCTTTACTCATTTATTTTTTCTGCTTGTCTAATAGCACGATTAGACCAAACAGACACAACTGAAGTGCTTTCCTAACCATGCGCTGTAAACGCAACACAAAGTACACGTTAACGGCTTTCGCCGCGAATCTCGAGAAAGAAGTTGATCGTTTTGGCACAGTTTTTCTCTGCATTTATTCCCTTGCGTTTCAAACGTGTCATACGTTGAAGTTTATAAACTTAACTTGTATTACTTGCCTATATACGCACCTTTCTTTTATATGACGCATGTGTTCTTTGATATCTCGAAAAAATGACTATGTCAAAACAATGTGTTAGAGGTGATATATTCAGGTTGATCTTTGTTTAAATCGATCACCAGTGGCGTGCACCTTATGAATAATCACTTCTTCTTCTTCTTCTTCTTCTTCTTCTTCTTCTTCTTCTTCCGGTCTTACCTTTTCTCTTTTTGCCTCTTCCTCTTTTCTCTTTTCTTTATCTTTTCCTCCTTCTCCTGATTCCCACTCCACCTGCTTGTCTTCCACTTCTTCTTTTTTTTCATTCTTTCTTTCTTAACCTGACTCAACTTTTGGCTCTATTCCCGTTTCTGCTTCTTCTTCTTCTTCTTCTTCTTCTTCATTACCCCTTCTCTTATTTCATCTGCTCAGTTCCCTCCTTTATGTTATTCTTCCTCTTCCTACATTTCCTTCTTATATCTGCTTCTGCTTCCTTACTCCCCGCTTCTTCTTCTTCTTCTTCTTCTTCTTCTTCTTCTTCTTCATTTCCAAATCTTTTCAGCACAACTTAAACTAAATATAGAGTAACTATTTTTTATTTTGATAACAAAAGCATCCGTCTTCTAAGATTAATGATTAATTAATCAAATGGTTATAAATAAATTATTGATTAATCACGTTTATAATATGTTTGTTGCCATATGACTTTACTTCAATCAGGTTCATTTCTATTTTAATCTATTAAATAACTGAAAGAATTGATCAACTGCCACGCTTTTAAATTCCAGAAGAAATAAATCCACCGATAAAAAATGCCAAAATGTCATATATTCAAAAAACCAAATAAACATTTAATCTCAGTTGTTCGTGATATATATATATATATATATATATATATATATATATATATATATATATATATATATATATATATATATATATATATGAAATTATTTACTATAATAATTATTAAATATCTACGGACACTAGCGTTTCATCCTTTCGGGAATCTTCAGTGCAGAATGTCACACCAGTCGATAGATTCGGACTCGGAGATAGATGCCATCTCTGACTTCACTGACAAAGACCGTATCCATTCGGTTACCGTTAACCGCGTGAAATAACGTTGAAATTTAAACATTCTATTTTAAAATGTTTTTTTTTACGTCACTCAGAGTGATCTAGTCATTAGATGATGATCTGCGTGTGAGAGCTAAATGGACCTATTTTATTCAATTGAAAGTGCTCAAGGATAAGAAACTAGTTTCTTAAAGGGTTTGGTAAGATATTCAGGTTAAAAGTATTAAAAAAGAAAATACTATTGGATTTTACAAGGATGCTGATAGTGCTCAATAAAGATAGCAAGATATTATTTTATTCAATTTAGGTAAACCAAATTAAAATTCATAGCTACAATAGAACTACTGATTCTATCTACAAAGATTTTATCAAACAATCATTGCCCCATGTTATTATATAAACACATACATACATGCATACATACATACATACATACATACATACATATATATATATATATATATATGCATATATATTTATATAGAACTTGATTAATTTAATTTAGTCATATTGCTAACATGACTTAAAAACCAACATTTCTTCAAAAGTACCCAATACATGTGTAGAGCATTTATTTAGATAAAATTATAGAAAAATTATGAGGAGTCTACGCGGATCGACACACGTTTTTCTAATCTTCAGATATCATCATGAGGGCTCAAAAATATCTTTCTTTACTTGGAGAACTGATGACACATGAAGAATGTAGAATCGTTGGTCAATCTGCGTAGACTTCTAACGATTGTCGCCGTTTTTATAACACGTTTATGCATTTAGAAATGTTTAATTTCGCTTGAATAACGTTGTGTTGACGGTGGTCATGTTGTTTGTTCCTTGCTAATGAAGACAGTTATGGCTTCGTGTCTGGGTTCGAAGGCTGTCTAAACATGGAGTCTCCTTAATGCGAGAGCCATTCATTTCAATTGGGTCCAGATGAGTGTCAGATTATAGAAGGAGAGAAGATTGGTTTAAGATGCATTAAAATTAACCAGTCACCCTTTTCTCTATTGCACCACGTGCCCAGAATCAGAGGAGAGAGAATCAGAGAGATCTTGGCCATCTCCGATCTTTGAAGTGTTGCCATAAGTGGCAGTGTCACCTGCATAAATATCTATAAATGAGATTTGATAGATTATTGATGTAGATCAGGAAAAGAGTTGGGACCATGATGGAACCCTGAAGGACGCTAGCATTAATACTGGCAGCTCCTGATTTCCGCTCATCAACTATTACTCATAAACCTATCAAAGAGGAATGATTTAATAATTTAGAAGACATTTCCGTATCTGGAGATCTTGTGTATTCGACATTTATATATCAAAATTCTTTAATACGTCATGAGCAATTGCACTAGAAATGAAGCTCATGTCGAGAGATTGCTGCTATATTTCGCCTAGCACACCTGCTATCAGTCTCTCACTTATAGATAAGGTTAAAAAAGGGGTCGCCAACCTAAATGTCCCGTACTGTCAACTAAACTTTAACCTTTGTGCCATCGACGAAATTTTACACCTTTGTTTCTATTTTACAAGTACGTATTTTAATAACGAGTGCTTTTATGAGTGCAAGGCTTTTGTACTCCCTCGACGTAAATACCCACGACAAACACGACAAACAACAAAATCTAAGCCTTACACTGTAGAGATCATTAGATGTCGGTAAAGTTTCTACTCAAATAGTTTTTCCCTTCGAACAGCTAGACTTGGGAATTTTCTCCCGGGTTTCTGTTTCCCTGATTGTAATAACATGCATAAATCCAAGTGTAATTTCCAACGTCCTACCGAGTATCTCTACATATTTTGTCCCAAATAGTACCCCTTACATCCAAGTGGCACTGCGCCTTGTTTGGGGGTGAAAACGCGATAAATAAAAAGTAGCACATCAAATATTCTGGTTAAATAAAACTTTTTTTTTTTTTCTATTTGCAAATATTAAAATTGCAATCAAGAAATCCAAACGCGAATGCGATTTATGAACCACAAATATTTTAGAAAAGAATGGATGTTTCTTTTTTCTACGGAGGAACTTTCAAACAAGAAATAGTGTTTCTATATATCAAAAGGATGGATTGTTTCGTGCATTTAATAATTCATTATACTTCTTTTGATAGTCTGCTAAATACTTTCACTCCTCCTCCATCTATTCTTCTTCTTCTTCTTCTTCTTCTTCTTCTTCTTCTTCTTCTTCTTCTTCTTCTTCTTCTTCTTCTTCTTCCATAATTCTATTTTTTTTCTTTTTTCTGTCTTCCGGAATTATTCATTATCTGACGGTATTCTAAACACTAATGGACAAGTGTCCGCCACCCACTTACTCTACGACAACTCACATTTCAATTTTTGCTTCCTTTATTGACAGCGAGGTGCACACACAAATACACACACGCGTAAAAAGACATATACATATACATACACGCATATATATATGTATGTATATATATACATATATATATATATATATATATATATATATATATATATATATATATATATATACGCGAACAAACCAGTCACACAAACAAACACCTATTCGTTCTTTTTATTCTTTCCAAGTATTGTTTTATTTTGTCAAGTTGTATCACGTATTTATATAGGCGCCTTTATAAATGCCCTAATTATTCATACAGAAAATGTACACATACATTAATATATATATATATATATATATATATATATATATATATATATATATACGTGTGTGTGTATTTACGTAAGTTTATATATATTTTATGTATGCACATAAATCTTTATATAAATACTTAGTAATGTCTTCAACATTATCCTGACGAATCCTCACGAGGATGTAACGCGGAAAAATCTGTGTAGCTTAATTGTCACATCCATTTTTCAAAATTTACTATATGCATAAATATATATTTATATGCATATAATTATGTAATTATATATATATATATATATATATGATTATATAATTATATATATATTATTGTGTAATTATATACCTAATATATACTTTTCTAAACTCGGACAAGAGCACGGAATGTTGGTTTGTATGGTGTTTAAAGATAGCACTTTGTTCAGAGCGATGTAATGTTAGTCTCCTGGACAATGTCGGGGCAGTCATACCTACGTATATGTTCCTGTCGGGGGCATAGTCTTCCAACGGACATTCGAATTCATATACAAACTTTTTAGTTTTAAATTTGTTATAGTAAATAGTTAATTTGACATTTTTATTAGTGTCAATACAGTGTACATTTTCATTAATAATAAAACACCGGAAAAAAACCCCCAATTAATAATTTAGTAACCAATGAAATTGAAGCATCCATAAATATAAACAGTAAAAATCCAACAAGTTTCATTAATCACTGAAGATGAATCCAGAAGGATTGGAAAGTACTTAGACAAATCAAAGTTATCGTTATTACATCAACCAGCTCCCACCTGAAGTAAAGACTACAATACCAAAAATGGAAAGGATCCAATGTAAAATTAATAAACCAAAAAACGTCTATTACATTGACCGAATTATGCATAAAACAAAAAATGCTGCTCAAATACACACACACACACACACACACACACACACACACACACACACACACACACACACACACACACACACATATATATATATATATATATATATATTTTCTTTATTTCAATCTTGCGCGGGTAGCGCGACACCCCTGATGATGACTGTTTTTTTTATTATCTCTAAATATCAAACGCCTCCGACAATTTTAGGTCAAAACACTTGAAATTTTAGATATAGGTTCATTGGACATGGATCTAACTTAATAAGTCGATTTGAGCCCAAAACAATAAATTTTAGGGGGGTCATAATAGGGGTCAAAGTTAAAAAAATTGACCACTTTTTTTTTGCTCAAAATACATCTCCAAATACCCGGGCAACGCCGGGCACCAATGCTAGTATATCTATAAAAGTGTCTGTGTGTTTGTGTGTCTGTGTGTGTACATTTCCTTACGCAATAACTCTGTTAATTTTCAGTCTACAGACTCAAAATTTGATATACAGGGTATGGAGATTTGGGAAAAGTTTTGTTATCCGTTTTTGGCCAGAAATTCGTCTGTTAAATGGTCCAAATTCAACGATTTGACCATTGAGAACTCTACCAAACTCCTCCGCCATTTTTGGGTCTAAACACTTGAAATTTTAGATATAGGTTACTTGGACATGGATATGACGTAATAACTTGATTTGAGCCCAAAACAATAAATGTTAAGCGGTCATGATAGGGGCCAAAGTTAAAAAAAATTGACCTTTGCGGTCTCTACCAAATTACTCAGACAATTTCTGGTCTAAACATTTGAAATTTTGCATAAAAGGTAATCAATGATAGGACAAGCTTTTTAATCGGTTTGGGTCGAAAATTTGAGCTACCAATATATAAATGTATGTATGTATGTTTGCATGTCTGCATAAAACTTTCGACAGAGGCGATGAATTTTCACAAGATCAATAGTTTTGAAGCTCGACCATTCAGACGACAAATACCGAAAATTGGCTAAAAACATTAATTTCCTCACCCTTAACTGGGCACTTTTCAACAGGGAAGGGTCGCTTTTTTCGCCGATATTTTCGAAAGTCATCCTCTCCTTTCGATTGTCTAGCCTTAATTTAAACCTACGTCACTTCCGGTTTGCCGGTGGTCGTAATAGCAAAGACGTCGCGTTTTCTCTGTTCTTTTCCTTCTTCGTGGTACGCGTCTGCCTTCCTACTACCACATTTTTTTTGCTCAACACACACCTCTAAACACCCGGACAACGCCGGGCACCCACGCTAGTACAAATAATAAAATCACATTTTAAGGGATGATCTTTCATTTACTCATGTAGTTCAACGCATCTTTGCATACAATATTTTATTTTATTCCGTTTCTTTCGAATTATTCCTTTTTTATATAACGTTTCGTTGACTTTTTTTTCAGTGAAGAACCACTGCATGTTTAAATTACTACGAGTTTTTCTCATTACAACAATGATGACATATTATCATATGTTATCACATATTATCATATGTTATCACATATTATGATAAACGAGGCGACATCAAAGGGAAGTCACCCTTATATTTTTGTTTAGAGGGTGCCAAATTGGCCTTTCTAAAGCCAATTTTACATTTTTGTTGCAGTTTTGCTCTCAAAAATTAAATTTGGGGTTTTTCTAAAGCGTAATAAGCGTACTAAGTAAGAAAAGAACAGGCAGAATATGATACCGATTAAATTAATAATGCTTCTATATACTCCTACTACTCCACCTGTTACTACTACTACTACTACTACTACTACTACTACTACTACTACTAATAATAATAATAAGGATAACGAAAGTAAAGACATTAATTTTAGATTTAAATAACAAACGTTGTCTCGGTTTATGAATTTTCAAGTGAAAAACCAATGCAGAATAAATGATGGTAATAGCTGTGACCAACGTGACACGCCACCTGTCTCACTTTATTTCTTTCTCTCTCTTCCTCTCTCCTTCTCTCTCTCGCTCTCTCTCTCTCTCCGTATATATGTATATATATGTAGTTACTACATTTAATCACATAAAGGAATACACGAAGATAAAATTTTATGCGTGAATTTTCAGTATTTACTTCAACAGTGCTCAATACATAGGTAGAGCTAGGTAGTAAGTTATGAAAATATATATGGCAATTACACACACACACACACACACACACACATATATATATAGTGAATAAATGGCAAAAAACTATATTCCAGAGTTCGTGATGTTGACCATCTTATAATTTATTCCTTTAATTCAGTTGACATTTACAATTCTTGATAGCATCTGTTTCGTAGCGCAACATCTATCACTTAATTATTATATCAATTATTGAATCTATTTTGCCCTTAACTCATCAAAAGAAATAGGAAAAATCAATTTGTCTAAAGGAGATAAAATGCGTTTTGACATGATTAAAATCCGAAAATTGGAAGAGAGCTGTAAATACCTTATAATATGTTTCTATTATGCCATTGGATTATAGTTTTTTTTATTTTTTTGTCATTTATTCACTATATTGCTTAGTAATTATATTGAGCTTCTTAAATAAGGATTGGTATATATTATAAGCAAATATATTTTCATAGAAATATATATATATACATATATATTTAGAGAGAGAGAGAGAGAAGGAGAGAGAGAGAGAAACGGGAGAGAGAAAATAGGTCGAAATATTTGATTATGCCAGATTATAGTACATGATTAGTATACATTCGTTGAACAGTTTTGCTGTAAATTGTAAGCTAAGTATAATTTGAGAGGTTTAGAAGAAAGTTCTTACGGAATTTTTATTTTGTTTTCAAATGATGTATTTTCAAATAAGTTGTCAGTAAAATACCTTTATTTTATATATCATTTTAAAGAGCGTTTTTTGCTTTATCTAATCGTTTAAAGTACAATCGTTTTAAAACAATTTTGTCTTCTTTTCAGAACGTTGAATACAAGATAAAGAAAAAGCAAATTCGCATAATTTTATAATTTCAGTTCAAGCTAGGCCGAAAAGCTGCTGAAAAAGTTCGCAATATCAACGAAGCGTTTGGCACAGAAACCACCACTAAGGGCACAGCACAATGGTAGTTTAAAAAATTTCGTGACAGCGACGAAAGACTTGGAAATGATGAGCGCAGTGGTTCGTATTTACTTGCTTCCCCACGAGAGCAAATTAAACATGAGGCCGTTTATAATATGGAAGGGAAGGAGGGGTAGGGAAAGGGGGTCATCTCCCCCGTGAGGAAAGGAGGGGGAGCTGGTAGTGAGAGCCTCTTGGTATATAGGGTTGCAGTGTTCGGCCATCGGATGTTGACAACGATCAATTAAGAGCCTTATCCGAAACCAACCTACGTAGAACTTTTCTAGAACTTGCTTCTGAATTATACGTAACGTATTCGACGATTCCAACCACTTGAGAGACATTGGATAAACAAAAAACCTTGATAAATAGGTACCTAGGAATTGAACGACAACCAAAGCAACTTTGGTGTGAAGTGTCACCTTCCCTTCTTTTACGCAACAAGAAGGACACGGTTCTCGACCGGGTTGTGACTTGCGATGAAAAGTAGGTTCTTTACGAAAACCTGTGACGCACAACTCAGTGATTAGAGGCTGATGAAGCTCTACGACACTTCCCGAAGCCAGAGTTGCACCAGAAGAAGATCATGCTAACGATTTGGTGGTCTGCAATCGGTCTCATCCATTACACTTTTTTGGATACAGCGAAACAATTACGGCGGGTATGTACTGTCGACAAATGAATGAAATGCATCAGAAACTTCAACAACAACACCCAGCATTAGTCAACAGAAAAGGCCCAATTCTCCTCCACGCCAATGCTTGACCGTACTTTACTAAGCCGACCCTGCAGAAGTTGAACAAATTGGGCTACATAACTCTACCTGTCACCTACCGACTATCACTTTTTCAAGCATCTCGACAACTTCTGCATGAAAAATGATTAAAAAAACCTAAGCGATATCAAAAAACGTTTGGAGTGACTTAATTTCCACCAGAACGCAAGATTTTTATGTTAATGACACAAATACACTTTTTTGTGTTAATAAAAGTCTGTTGATTTTGATGGCGCTTATTTCAATCAATAATTTTTTTATTCGAGCTAAGATATGTTCATATGAAGTTAAAAGGTAAAAACCGCAAGAATTTTCTTGTCAACCTCATAATAAGTCAAGGCTTCTCACCATTTCGCTATTCGGCTGCTGCTATGCGGGTAGTGATTTAACGATGCTTCGCCATCCTCCAAATGCATAAGTTCGATTTGTTTACACAAAGAGCATCGCTTAATACGCTAATGGCAATTTGTATATCACTTCCCAATATGCTTAATCCAATATAGGGAGCATTATATATAGCCATCCACATATATATCCAAACGCGCGTCCGCGCGTGTGTGTGTATGTCTAGGAAGCTATGAAAATATGTATGCCATTTAATCTCCAAAGCAATGTGTTGAGGTTTGTATTATCCCGATAAGTTTCCTCTTAAAGAATTGAATTTACTCTCTTAACTTAACTCACAAAGTTATGAATATATATATATATATATATATATATATATATATATATATATATATAATAAGATGGAAACGATAATAAATTGAAAGAAAAGAAATCTTGCGTACACAAAGGGCTCAATATCGATTCACATATTAAATAATAAACGAAGCTTATCTAAACAATTTACCGCAGTATCACAAACAAGCTAATCATCCGATCTTCTCAGCCTTTTAATGTATATGAAGATATTTTAACATACATATAGATACATTATATATATATATATATATATATATATATAGATATAGATATAGATATATATATATGAGAGAGAGAGAATATAATTAGACGTGACAAAATGCTAAGTAGTCGAAATTATGTTCGCTAATTTATTCCGCAAAGAAATACGAAACAACGGAGATGAGGATGTTCCTTTTTAGATTTGATATCAAAACAAAGAACTGATTAACAACAAACAAAGAGTAAAGAGTATTTTTAAATCCTTTCACTTCTTTCCATGCATATGCATTTAAACAAATGATCCTCTGATGATTCTAAATTTATCAGTTGCTTCTTCATCGACGCAGGAATGTTGTCACCAGACAAGAAACAAAAGTCAATCGATAAAGATTTGGATTATTTTTCATGCTCAGACGAGGAAATTCTGAACACATTCCGATATCTTTCTACTTGATGACATATTTCTATTACTTTTTTGCATGCGCAAATTCATTCATAGCTTGAAATGGTTTCAATTTAAACCTTTCTTATCTATCTGTCGCTAGCTCAAACGGTACGAAACGCTGCTGGAGCGCTAAATGTTTTGGTTTCGATTCCAACTGACGACATACAAGTAATTTTTAAAGACTTTTGAAATCAGCACTGCACACACACACACACACACAAGCATACACGAGTACACACAACCATATATATATATATATATATATATATATATATATATATATATATATATAGAGAGAGAGAGAGAGAGAGAGAGAGAGCGAGAGAGCGATAGATAAGCATATATATTTAATAAGGAATATGCTCTGTAATAATAAATACGAAAGCTGCATGAATTAAAATATATTTAAGCGTATTTTCTTTATCAAAATTGAGCACAGTACGGTTCCCTCAGAGAAGACAATATTCCAAGATATTACCACCTCCTTTATTAATAACTTACTCGAGACCATAACAGAAGAAAACGAATTATTTTAGATAAAGTAAGTTACACATGGTTTTAATAAACCATCTGTTGGTTGGTTGGTTGTTTTTGTTTTACGGCATATCAACCCTTTTCAGGTTATTTAATGCCGAATCCAAAGATTTTGAAGAAAAGTTTTGTAATAGAATATATATATTTTTTTTTCAAGTCAGTTTCTATTTAACCCATAGTTGGGACCATAATAGGTACTACCACTCCGGGTCAGAGTGGACCTGTGAGCAATGGCAATTAAAGAGTGGCTCCACACTCCCTAAAACCCGAAAGCTTGGGCCTCACAATCGGATAGAGTTTAAGATCATATCCAGGACCTAAACCATCTGTAATTCTCAATATAATTTAAAATCTGTAATACAAAATCGATTAAATATATTGGAAAAGCAGAATTTTATTTATATAAAACATCGACTTAAAAGTACAAGGATATCATGTATCGATATGCGTCTATTATTGGAGTATATTTGCCACATGTGGGTTCGTGCATTTACTACTAGTTTCTTACTCTTAGACAGGATGTAAAAAAAGAGTCTCTAACTTAATAGATCTTGCACTATCAACCAGGCTCCAACCACTGTTAAATCGCCGCAATATTGCATCCCAATGTTTGTTAGAAAGTGCCTTCATGGAATGTGACAAATCCGTAACAAACCCGACGAGCAACAAAAACTCATTATTCCACTATCGAGACCTCTAAATGACGGACAGCCTTTTACTCTAAATTTTTTTTTTACTAAAACTGCTATATGTTAACCCCCTCCTTCATGCTTCTCTTACTGTACGAACGTGCAGAAATGTAAATGTAATGTGAACAAATATCTCACTGCTAACTTCCATACATAGAATCCTTGTAGAAATAGTACCATATTTAGAGAGTAAAAAGTAAAAAAAAAATCACTGGCTAGTCAGATTCTAATATCGATTTATCACATGCAATGCTATTTAGGTCTAAATTCAAGAATCCAACCGACTTTTCTTTATATATGCCGACGTATAAATGAGTAATCTTGTCTGTTTGTTAGTTTGTTCACAATGACCTCATACCAGTATGCATATGTAAATACATATATAGACATGTGCTATGACGTCATATACGCCAACGTAATAAATGACATGTATTATGTTTAGATTTAGATTCGGCATTCATTTCTAAATCTAAACGACCGTTCGCATGAAAATTTGATCAGAAGTCAAATCTACTGTACAAAAACTTGGCCACAAACAGTAGAAGTAATCCTAACAATATATGTGCCGTTTCTGTTTACAATTATTGTGACTAGTCTCTTGATAAAATAAGAATTCTAAACTCCACGCACACATACATATATGCACATGCACACACATATAAATGTATATGAGTGTATATACAAGAACAAACGTTTTAAGTATTTTAAAGCATGATGGCTTATCACTAACTTCAGTCACTACGATAGATTACAGATTGCGCTCCTTTAAAAAAGTCGTTGATAAAACGCTTTCTGTAATTAGACAAACACACACGATCACATACTAAAAAAATCAAACTTTGACATACAAAGATTTTGAGATTTTTCGAATGGCTTTATTTCTAATTATTCGTCTCTGATTGCATTGTCCGTTCGTTTGTTGCGTTTCTAAACTGATACTTTATCTCCTCACACTAATAAAATTTTAATTTTAAATGAAGCTTTTTTCCATTTGGAAACCAGTTTTTTAATTGTTAATTTAAGCTCGTGTTTTCCATTTGTGAGTAAAACTATGTAGTACTAACAGTAGAAATAAAAAGCTGAAATACTAAAGAAGTACTTTACTGTTAAGTCTAGTGCAAAAATAGACATGAAAAGTTAAGTACTAACAATTAACTAACAGAAAAGCGTGATGCTAACAAAAGATAAAAGAGTATAGCAATAACAATACACATAATAATGTGTAGTACTAAAAGTAGGCATAAAAGTTATGGCACTAAGTACAGACATAAAAAGGTTTAATATGAAAAGTAGAAATAAAACGTGTAGTACTAAATATAGACATAAAAGGTGTAGTACTAAATATAGACATAAGTGTAGTACTAAATATAGACATAAAAGGTGTAGTACTAAATATAGACATAAACGGGGTGGTACTAAATATAGACGTAGAAGGTGTAGTACTAAATATAGACATAAACGGGGTGGTACTAAATATAGACGTAGAAGGTGTAGTACTAAATATAGACATAAACGGGGTGGTACTAAATATAGACATAAAAGGTGTAGTACTAAATATAGACATAAAAGGTGTAGTACTAAATATAGACATAAAAGGTGTAGTACTAAATATAGACATAAAAGGTGTAGTAATAAATATAGACATAAAAGGTGTAGTAATAAATATAGACATAGAAGGTGTAGTACTAAATATAGACATAAAAGGTGTAGTACTAAATATAGACATAAAAGGTGTAGTACTTAATATAGACATAAAAGGTGTAGTACTAAATATAGATATAAAAGGTGTAGTACTAAATATAGACATAAAAGGTGTAGTACTAAATATAGACATAAAAGGTGTAGTACTAAATATAGACGTAGAAGGTGTAGTACTAAATATAGACATAAAAGGTGTAGTACTAAATATAGACATAAAAGGTGTAGTACTAAATATAGACATAGAAGGTGTAGTACTAAATATAGACTTAAAAGGTGTAGTACTAAATATAGACGTAAAAGGTGTAGTACTAAATATAGACATAGAAGGTGTAGTACTAAATATAGACTTAAAAGGTGTAGTACTAAATATAGACGTAAAAGGTGTAGTACTAAAGATAGACATAAAAGGTGTAGTACTAAATATAGACATAGAAGGTGTAGTACTAAATATAGACTTAAAAGGTGTAGTACTAAATATAGACGTAAAAGGTGTAGTACTAAAGATAGACATAGAAGATGTAGTATTAAATATAGACATAAAAGGTGTGGTACTAAATATAGACATAAAAGGTGTAGTACTAAATATAGACATAGAAGGTGTAGTACTAAATATAGACTTAAAAGGTGTGGTACTAAATATAGACATAGAAGACGTAGTTCTAAATATAGACATAAAAGGTGTGGTACTAAATATAGACATAAAAGGTGTAGTACTAAATATAGACATAGAAGGTGTAGTACTAAATATAGACTTAAAAGGTGTGGTACTAAATATAGACATAGAAGACGTAGTTCTAAATATAGACTTAAAAGGTGTAGTACTAAATATAGACGTAAAAGGTGTAGTACTAAAGATAGACATAGAAGATGTAGTATTAAATATAGACATAAAAGGTGTGGTACTAAATATAGACATAAAAGACGTAGTACTAAATATAGACTTAAAAGGTGTAGTACTAAATATAGACATAAAAAGTGTAGTACTAAATATAGACATAGAAGGTGTAGTACTAAATATAGACTTAAAAGGTGTGGTACTAAATATAGACATAGAAGACGTAGTTCTAAATATAGAAATCGAAGGTGTAGTACTAAATATAAACATAAAAGGTGTAGTACTAAATATAGACTTAAAAAGTGTACTACTAAAGATAGACATAGGTATAGTTCTAAATATAGACATAAAAGGCTTGGTACTAAATATAGACATAAAAGGTGTAATATTAAATATAGACATAAAATGTGTAATATTAAATATAGACATAAAAGGTGCAGTACTAAACATAGATATATAAGGTGCAGTACTAAATATAGATATATAAGGGGCAGGACTTATAATGTATATTTTAAGATATGAAATTATCAATATACATACTGTAGTTTCTAGTATTTTATCAGTCGGTGTGATGCAACACAATAACACAGAGTTAAAGATATCGGTAAACGAGAGATATAGGCGATACGACAATCTCCTTATAGACAACTCTAATAAAAATTGTAATATTATGCGTTCGTTTAGTTCAAGTGACATGTTGCTAGTATCCTTGTCAAATGAAACGGAAAGCATTTTTCGTGTCGTCCAGTCCAACCTAATCTCGGCTCAAGTTTTGTAAGTACAAATATAAAATAAGTTGAAAATTTGCGAAGCAACAAAGTATTTGCTGTATTATATGCATGCTGTCTGAAAATTAAATTTTTACTCATTATTCTGTCTGTGCCTATCTCTGTATAAACACACACACACACACACACACACACACACACACACACACACACACACACACATATATATATATATATATATATATATATAGCTGAACGTCTGTGTGTGTGTGTGTTTGGTCACGAATATGCTCCTATATGGTTGACTATTAAAAAAAATACTGATTGCATATAATGATAGAAGAGGTATCGAGGATCAGGAATGGGTATGTTTGATCTGGCAGAATGATGGTTCATAAAAATTGTGGGGTTGCGTTCGCGCCTGGCCCCCAAAGTATGGAAATAAAAAATCAAAGAAAAAAAAAACGTTTACAAAGGTTTTTGATATAGATGTACATAAGAATACTTTGGTAAGTATGTTTTAACTTAAATAGGGATGGTATAATAAAGCTATGGATTTAATAATAAACTGAGCTAGATATTAATGGAAAGATACCGAGCGATTTGATTTATCGGTGTGTTCCATACTCCTCTTTCAATATTTTATATATAGACTTAAAACTTCATATATAGAGAATTAAAATCTGTATAACAAATCCAATTCGTTTTTAACCGGTATAAATAGCTACTAACGGGTCAAAATTTAAAAAAAAATGGAACTTTGCATGCGAGTTGACTTAATTTGCTATTTTAAGCATGAGCAAATGTATAGGTTTTCATTGTTATTTTAAAAAGTTTTTATATGTGTAAGTCATTTTACAGATGGTAACGAATACGGCTGGAGATCTATATGTTTTTGGTTCCTAGTCTAGCATATGACACCCAAGTCATATATATTTCTGTGGTAATATGATTCTTTCAATAATATTTCACTTTTTTATATATTAATCATTAAGTTATGAAGCTTATTCCAAGCCTATAACAAACAAATGACAATATATATTTACTTAAATAGTATATCTATTTATTTATTCAATTTTATACGAAACTAATTACATTTATATATTCTTTTTCCAGTTATATTAATTCTTGATATACACATAAATTTAATTAATATATGATTGAAATAAAATATTTGTCGATAATAATTACAACTGAATAATGTTGATACCAAAATTGCTTAAGGGATATCAAATAATTTTATTATTATCTAAGAATGTACGGATAAAATTTAAAATAAATTAAGTACGTAATCTAAATTCAATATATCAGAGTAAAATTAAAAATAATAAAATTGGAATACATTTGAATTCAATAAATAAGAGTAGACAAATTACAATAATGACATGATATCTAATAGACATACTGAATAATCGTTCATTTAAACATAATAATTTACCTTCTCTCTCCTCTGATATTGAGCGCGTGATTCTCTCTCCTCTGATCTTGAGCGCGTGGTTCAGTGGGGGAAGACGTGGCTGGTTACCTTTAATGCATCCAAAAACCAAACTCCTATCCTAACACCATCAACGCTCTGATCCCATCATGCATCAATTGTGATGGATGGCGCTCGTTTGGGTGAGGCCCCGTGTTTTGACATGCTTCTGGGTTTGACCTTTACTCCTAATCTGAAATGGAACACATACATCAAGTCTGTTGCCAAGGTCGCTGGAAAGATAGTGGGATCCTTCTACCGCTCCAGAACATATCTCACTACTGATGCAATTCTCTATCTATATAAAAGCCAAGTACGTCCAAGGATGGAATACTGTTGCCATATCTGGGCAAGAGCTGCTAAAAACAGCTTATCCTGCCTTGAACGAGTACAAAATAGACTTCGTAGCTTAGTGGGGGATGCCCTTTTCTCTACCCTGCAACCTCTCTCCCACAGAAGAGACGTTGCGAGCCTATCCTTGTTTTATCGTTATTTTCATGGCAGGTGCTCGTCTGAACTCCAATCTCTGGTCCCCCCTCGCCAATCTTTTACGAAAAACACTCGTCTAGCTGAATCCACTGTGAAAAATTCCTCCCACTCTTTATCTGTGCCTAAATCAAAACGTGGATTCCATGAACAAAGCTTCTTTCTTAGAATTGCACGCCTGTGGAACTCTGTTCTGCCTGCCTGCTTCCCACCGGACTACAACTTGGATGTCTTCAAGTCCAACGTTAACAAATTCCTAATGAACCGCCCCCTTAAGTAAACACTTCATCAAATCTCCACACTAACGTAATGTACTTGCAATAACCCTTATCCCTGAGTGGCTTCCGGGCCTTGATAAGTGGTGAGCACTGTGTAAAAAACAAAAAAAAACAAGATTATAGATAAATAAAACTCATAAATATAAATTATTTGACACTATATTATAAACTTCAATTTAAATAAATAATATAATTCAACTTATAGCAAAAATTGGTTTAATAAATAAATAATATATAATAAAATAACAAAAGACCTTGATAAATATATTATTTATCAATATAATAGAAAATTGTCTAATATAACTAGCTTTTGATAAAGGGAAACAACTCGTTTAGATTGAAAAGTGAATTATCGATCTTTTAACAATATTTAAATAAATTAATTTTTACGATAAAATATTACAAAGGGAAATATTATATTAAAATTAAGTAAGATTAATAAAAATAATTAAATGACTATAAAGAATTATAATTTATGTAATATTAAATTAGATTAAAATATTAATAAAAACTGAACTATATATGAACATAAAACTCGGATTAAATGAAACATAGAAATAACTGTAAAATATATTAATTTTGTCATTAGTTTCGTATAAAATTTAATAATTTATACTGAGTTATAATACATATATCTATTTAATTGTCTGTTTGTCCCTCTCTTAGTCATTTCAATGCCCAAAAGAATAGAATCAGCACACAATATAGTTTTGTTTATCGTTTAATTTGTACTTTTTTATGTTTTTACATTTTGTAAATTATTATATAGATGACTGCCTATATCTTTCTCCAATTAATCTCTTAAACATTATTGATCCCCCGATTTATAGGAGAGGGACCTATGTTTTAAGTGGCGTTCGTGAGTCCGTGCGTCCGTTAGTCCGGACGATTGCTAGATAACCGTCCATTAGTTTTTCCTGAAATTTTGTCACAAATTCTATTTTAATCAATAGATGTGCACAGTAAAAAAAAAAAAAAAATCCGTCATCAAAAATGCCCCCAAAATAGCCAGAAAATTTCACGTTTTCTCCCATTACTTTTGATTCAATCATTAGATTTTTCTGAAACTTGGCCAAAATGTCGAGCCCGTATGGTTGACCCTGGAAAAATTCTGGTTCGCGTCCCCGGATACTTTTAGTGCGAAAAACGCCCTTTTTGGGGCTCTTAGTTCATATTTCTTAAGAAAAACTTGATATATCTGATTATATAGTGGTTTTACATGGTGATCAACTCAAATATACATGTGTTAAGGCCTGAAACTACAGCGTTATCTATTTGCACTGGGATTCGGCGTTCCCAGGGGCCCATAGGAAATGAAAAATGTCCACAAATGGCAAAAACGACACTTTTTGCCCTATAGCATTTGATCCATTAGTATTTCCTGAAACTTAGCCAAAATGTGGAGGACATTGCTCTTAATAGAAATGCAGTATGTATGATCCTGACAAAATTCTTGTTTTCATCCTTCTTGGACTTTTAGAGCTACAAAAAGCATGCCTTTTGGGGTCTCTTTTTAGATATTACTCGAAAATTTGATATGTATGTCTATATAATGGTTTTCCATGGTGCTGAATTTAAACATATATGTCTTAAGGCGTACAACTGCACCGTTTATCCATTTTCACTTGGATTTGGCGTTCCAAGGAGCTCAAAAAGGGGTCACAAGAAATTTTTTGCATCGCAGAATTGAAGAAACATTGAAGAATTGGAGAAGGTGTTCCCAAATATTGACGAGTCCGAAAGGAGAAGCGTGTTGCTTGAGACGATTGAATTGCAATCGTGAGAAGTGGTTGGGGGAGTACCCCCGAAAGCACCGTAACTTCTTAGAACGCCTAGGCACCATGACTGGACCAAAAAGAACGAAAACATGGGATAAGTTCAAATCAAATTACTCACTTTTTAACTATGACGGAAGTAATATTTGCATTTAGGACTAACTCAACCGTCACACTTCTCACATTCATCATTTGTTCACTAGTTTTTATGGCGTCATCTCCCATGCAGCACCGGAGGGGGAGGGGCAGGCACACGCGGCTTGTTTATCGGGAAAAGAGTATATTGCCATCATGCAGCCTATCAGAGACGAACAGATACAATAAATCAAAATTACCAAAAAATCAAGATAAAATAACAATGATAAAAAGAATAATTAAGGTAGAAATTTAAATAATTTGAAACACGTAAAAATGATAATGAAGGAACCCTGTTACATATTAAGCATACATCGTACTTTATTTTATAGTAGCAGGCAGCCCGATATTGCCCAGTCGTAAAATAGGCTTACATATGGTACTTTGATTAATGAAGATTTATCATTTATTATTATAATATTATATTGAACCCAATATATAGTAATGATTTAAAAAGTAAAAAAAATAAACAAAAACAATTACTCGTGCGCCACCATCGAGAATCGACATCAAAACGATTTACTTTTTCTTTTGTCATTGATGCCTGAGCTATAAAGATATATTTGCTGCAAGGCTAGAAACTAAAACATTAATCAATATCTATTACGTTACGCATGCATATTCGTAATGTTGTTGTTCGACCTTCACCTGGCAAATTCCATTTTTTTAATTTTCACACTTTTGCACCGATTTTCCATGACTAAAACTCAAATATAAATTTTCGCATAGGTTTGAATACTCTATATATTAAGTTTCATGTCTGTAGACAAAAATCTGACGGAGGAGTTTTGTAGGCAAAAATTTGTAAACAAATATATATACGCATACATAAATATATATAGAAAAAGTTGTGTGTTTACTATAAGCTTTTTACGCAAATATTACGCAAGTATAAATCATGTAGAATATCGGCATGTAATAAATATAATTACGCGCAATAGTTAACTAAAGCTGATCATCTCATAGGAAACCCGAAAAGAAAAATAATAGGGAATTAATTAAAATGAATGTTTAAAAGAATATGCCGATTTGCTAGATTTTTTTTTTGCTAGTGAATGCAATTCCACAACCCATATATAACAAAGTTGTATTTTCTATTTGTATTTCTCTCTGTATATATAAGGAGAATAAATAGAAAAAAGAGTTTTTAATATAAATATCAATACTCACACAAAAAACAACACATTTATAGGAGTATAGATAAAAGATTTACAATATGAATACCCAGTTTATTGGTAACAATGGAGGATATGTTGCCAATCATTGCAAAATCTCAGCCCGACAGAGAATTTAACAAAAGTGGAGCACGTCGTTACACAGCGACCTGATCTGTTTCATTATTTCTTTTTTTTTTTTTAATGTCCGCAGAGATTGTCTTCGTTGATCAAAACGAACAATTAAAGGCCCTTAAGCCCAATAGGTTGCGACAAGAACTTATATTTACGACTTGGTGTAACCAGTCGTCTAGGTGTTATTTAAAGTGTGTGCAAATCATTGAATGCTGACAGGCACAAAAAAGGGGGGAAAGAAGGGTGCATTTTTACGTCAATTCTGCAGGAGTGTCATTAAAAAGTTTTCAGATCTGACCATGCATTTTTATAAGAGGAGTTGTCAGTCAGTGCATGGCCTTTCACGTAGATTTACAAAATGATTAGCAGAAAGAGCCCATGTTGCTCAGGATTGAATAAGGATCACAAGAATGTATTTTTTATTTCTATTTACTTGCCTCCCCACGAGGGCAGAGTAAGACACAGGTCGGTTTTTAATGTGGGGGAAATCCAGCTCCCCCAAAAGGTGCACTCTGGATAGGAACAAAAATAAAAGTTGTCTCAGTCATGAACGATCTCTCCTCCGCTGACAGAACATCAGAAAAGATAATACACTATGATCTTTTTTCTTGTGTTCAAAACTCCGTATTGCTTTCTTTGTGTCATTACTTCAGCTTTGCTTTCTGATATAGCCGGAAGACGCGATGCTGGCAAACTCTTTGAATTAGTGTCTTATACATTTAGCCTTATTCTCGAGTGGCCCCTGGGCCTTGATAAGTGGTGATGACTATGTAAAAAGAGTTTAACTTTCATTAGAATCGGGTACATTTATTTATACATATGATATACATCTCATCAAAATAAGTTATATTGAAGTATTAAAGAAGGTTCAGATTTCATAACAACATGATTGATTAGAGAATCGGGGCTGTTTAAATTTTAACTAGGTTTTACCCTCATAGTTGTCTTCTAAGTGCATTAGCGATTCGGGAACACTTCTATATTCTTTTCGGTATATCTTTACATAAGAGAAAATTTGTTAAGATAAACTCGATTTTATTAGCTTTTGAAAACTTAAAAACAACGTTAAATCATAGCATATATTTTGTTATTTTCATTTAGTTTATTAAAATTGTGACATCGAACAAAAATGCACACCAAAATAAAAACAGCTTCTTTTTTAATTTCCTGTTTTCTTTTAACTATAATTGGTCAGATCTCACTCTCAATTTATTTCCTTTATTTCTAGTGCATATATTACATAAAGAGGACAAAATTTGAGTGAAAGGCCTGAATGCCATCTAAAAGGTCAAACACTTGCAAAATGAGAAGTTAATGAAACCACGTGACTTCCAGTCGATGATATTCGTTCTTATTCGCTGGCGATGCAGAAAAGACGTGTCCAGATACTGTCCTCCATGCCAGAGTTGTATGTCGTACACAATATGTCTGTGTATAACGAGACAAGCTAACCGTCTTTCTGTCTGTATTGCTCTCATGCGTACACAGTTAACTTGTCTTTCTTATGCTTTATGTGAATCTATCTCCTTTTTAAATAAAACTTTCTTTTAAACATCGGTGCTCGAATGAGTTTATCAGCAGACGAAAATAGTCAGGGTTCACGAGGATAGTCCTGCTATTAATTATAAGTGTAACGCTCAATTAATTACATTTTTACAACTCCGTCTCTCTGTTACAACTCTCAACGGGGAATCAAACCGATCGGTAATCCTTTCATTAATATCTAGCTCAGTTTAATAATAAATCCATTGGTGGAGTAGGAATGTAAATTTATTCGTTAAATTTATCACACGCTTCAAAGAATTAAAATACTGGGAGCATCGGAAACCAATGAATTTCCCTTTTAATAATAATAATAATAATAATAATAATAATAATAATAATAATAATAATAATAATAATAATAATAATAATAATAATAATATATACAATAATAATAATGATATATATGTATATATATATATATATATATATATATATATATATATATATATATATATAGTGATTTAAAAGTTATGAGAGTTTTTTGAAGCATGAAAAACGATGTTACTTTTTCTATTTAATATTTTTATTGTTATTTTTTTATATTTCAAGCGGACATCCGCTCTTGGTCACAAAAAAGTATGGAAAAACGATTTTTTTTTTAATACTTTTTTGTGACTAAGAGCGGAGGTCCGCTTGAAATATAAAAAATAACAAGAAAAATGTTAAATACAAAAAATAACATCATTTTTCATGCCTCAAAAACCCTCATAACTTTAAAATCACTATCCTAGACGCATACGTGGAATTTAAACATTATATATATATATATATATATATATATATATATATATATATATATATAAATATACTCCTATAAATTCGGTTTTCTTTTGTGTGTATTGATGTTCATGTTAAAAACCCTCTTTTCTATTTATTTAAAAAGAAAATACAATTTTATTATATCTTGGTTGTGGAATTGCATTCACTAGAAAACGATCTAGCTAATTTGCATATTCTTTTAAAGATTCATTTTAATTAATTCCCTATTAGTTGCTCCGGGTTTTTAATGGGATAATCATCTTTAGTTAACTATTACGTGTAATTATATTCATGCAGATATTCTACATGATTTATACTTGCATAATATTTGCGAAAAATGTTTATAGGAAACACAAAATTATTTCCATATATATTTATGTATACGTATATATTTTTGTTAAACAAATCTATCAATATATATATATAAATATATATAAAAGTGAACGTGTCTGTGTATCTGTCTGTGTGTCTGTCTGCGTGTCAGTCTGTGTACATTTCCCTACGCAATAACTCTGCCGTTTTTTTTGTTTTTTTTTTTGCTCAGCATACACCTCTAAACACCCGGGCAACGCCGGGAACCCATGCTAGCATATCTATAAAAGTGAACTTTTTTGTGTATCTGTATGTCTGTGTGCCTATCTGTCTGTGTGTGTACATTTCTCTACGCAATAACTTTGTCAATTTTAAGTCTACAGACTCGAAATTTGATATGCAGGGTACTGAAATTTGGGAAAATCTATCTGATCGGTTTTCGGCCTGAAATTTGGCTGTTAAGGAGTCAAAGTTCAAGGATTTGACCTTTGAGAACTCTACCAAACTCCTCCGATAATTTTGGGTCTAAACACTTTAAATTTTAGATATAGGTTTCTTGGACATTGATCTAACTTAATAATTTGATTGGAGCCCAAAACAATAAATGATAAGAGGTCATAATAGGGGTCAAAGTTTAAAAAATTGACCGCTTTTTTTTGCTCAAAATACACCTCCAAACACCCGTGCAACACCGGGCTGAAATGCTAGTATATATATATATATATATATATATATATATATATATATATATATATATATATATATATATGATTATTTCCAAAGTCAAACTAAAAATCCGGAGTTCGGATATATCTAACTGAGGAGCCCAAATGAGTCATAACTCGAGTCTTGAACTTCCGGTTTGTTGGCTCTTGTGAACTGCCACGTTATTTAACTGTTAAAATTATTATATAATCTCTCACACCCATAAAATTATATATATATATATATATATATATATATATATATATATATATGAGCAAACAGTTAATAAAATATGTTAAAAAACACTTTGAAATGAGTTAAAAACATATTTAATCTGAAAAAGAAACAATAGATAAATGGATAGTCCTTAATCCGCGGAGTTTCGAAGAAATACTCTACTTCTCATCAGAGGGTAGGAATTAGCAATTAGATAAAGTTAAAGAAAAACATTTTTTTTTTTTGGACTTTACTTGTACAAATGGAAATACTTTTTAACTTTCTTGGAGTTTTCCATTTGGATTTTACCGTCACTGGATTTTTTTATCTTCCACCAGAGTATCCATTCATGTGTAATCAACTTTTTCTTCACCATATTCCCTCTGCTTCCCTTTTTTTTTGTTTTCAAGTAAGATCTTTGACTTACTTGTTTCATCAAATACTTCTGCATGCAAAATCCGATCCCGCATTTTGCTAATTCCTACCCTCTGATGAGAAGGAAAGTATTTCTTCGAAACTCCGCGGATTAAGCACTATCCATTCATCTAGTTTTTCCTTTTCAGATTAAATATGTTTTTAACTCATTTCAAAGTGTTTTTTTTTTTTTAGATATTTTATTAACTGTTTGCTCATATTATAAGCTCTATTTCCTATTTGGTTTTATCGAGCTCTTACATCTTACTGAGATAATTTTATAAATATTAATTCGTTAATATTTATAATATACTTTAATTTTACCATCTTGGATCATTTTGCTAAGTTTAATTGTAATTTTTATTTTATATATATATATATATATATATATATATATATATATATATATATATATATATATATATATATATATTCGATTTCTCAACTGATTAGTACAAGTTAACTTTGAAATAACCCCACGAAATGATTTATGTCCGGTGAGTGTACAGGCTTTTAATGAACACATCTGCTGATGAAACGATCACCAAAGTATATATGAATTTCATTGAATGGCGATGAAACAAAGGCTGTTAAATATTTATGAGTGAAACTTAGTGAGAAATCAGCCATAGATTATATTTTATATAGATGTTTTAGTAATGAATATTTAACAGTTTTTGTTTAATCGCCACGGAAATGTATTAGGTATTTCTTTAGAAAATAAACACAGGAATGCAAGTCTCCGGCGATGCGATTGCGGGTTGAGCTTGCTCTACAGTGAAGGGGCTGACATTTGTGGATTGTCGGGTTAGTCCGGTAGTAGGGGGGGTATTTACGTCCAGGGGACGCCAATGCTTCCTTTTTGTCGGAGCACATTCCGTTTAATCACCTGAAAACCAAACACAATGATGCATCATTGGGCTGATGGGACAGTGCGTAATCACTTGTATACACACGAGAGAGAAATACAGGCAGATAGATTGGTACTAATCTCTCGTTCCTGGACAGGGTCCAAAAGAGAGTCGCCAACCTAATAGACCCCGAACTGTCATCTTTTTTTAATTACATTTTCACCCCAAACAAGGCACATTGCCGCTTTGATGTAGGGGGCTACTATCAGGAACATAAGCTACAGGGGTACTATGTGGGGAATTGGGCAGCAAGATGTCGATTCAGGTTACACTTGAACTTCTACATGTCAGTACTGTTGGGGAAGCAGGGACCCGGAAGGGAATTCCAAAGTCTAGCGGTTCTGGGGAAGAAACTACTGGAGTAGAAGGCTCTCTTACATCTAGGGATCTCAACTGTGAAGGGGTGTGATTTTGCTGCTTGTCGGGTTTGTCGGGGGTATTTACATCGAGGGGGTACAAGTGCTTGCAATTCATCGGAGCATTCCCCGTTAAAGTACTTGTAGAACAGGCAGAGGGACTGGTCGACTTTTGGTAGAATTTAAACTGCTGTCTTCAGACAATGCTCACCTGGAACCGCAGAGACTGAAAGCATTTACCCATTCCACCACGATCCCGGATGGACGATCAATACTGGAATTTTTTGTCTTACAAATTAAAGTTTTTCGTTCTTATCTAGTCTTCCATCGTCCAGTCCGTACCGAATGCGGGTATGTTGGCCAAAATGTGGTGAGACAACAATTAATTACTGAGATTTAGCATTCCTATCCCGTCGCGGTTAACCTGACGAAGGTTAAAGGAATAGTTGGCCGAAACGTAGTGAAATAACAACTATGAAGATGAGGATAACAGTCCGCAAATTAATAAACAAATAAATAAATAAATATATAAATAAATATATAAATAAATATATAAATAAATGAATATATGAATAAATAAATATATAAATAAATAAATATATAAATGAATATATAAATAACTATATAAATAAATATATAAATAAATAAATATACAAATAAATATATAAATAAATATATAAATAAATATATAAATAAATAAATAAATATATAAATAAATAAATATATAAATAAATATATAAATAAAAATAAACAAATAAATAAATAAATATATAAAAAATATATATATAAATAAATAAACAAATAAATAAATATATTACTAAAAAATAAACAAATAAATAAATATATAAATAAATATATATATATATAAATAAATTAATATATTAATAAATATATAAATAAATAAATAAACAAACAAATAAATAAATATATAAATAAATATATAAATAAACAAATAAACAAACAAATAAATAAATAGACAAAACAAACACCAGTGAGAATGGAGAAGACATATAAATGAGAGAACTGAAATAAATAGAAACAGTGGAAAGAATAAACACAGTAAATTGTGTAGAGTCTGTAATAGAAAGAAGGAAAGAAAGAAAAATACATAGATAGATGAAAAGAAAAGAGGTTTGGAGAGAAAGAAAGAAAAATAAATAGATAGCGATAAAGAGAGAGAAAAAGAATAAAAACAAAAACAGACAGAAGAGGAAAGGACAGAGAGAAAAAATAGATAGGTAGCTAAATAGATAGATAAAGATAAAGATAAATAGAAAAGTAAAGAGAAAGAGAGTGTGTGTGTATGCAAGAAAGGATACAGAAAGAAAGAAAAAAGATAGGTAGATAGATAGAAAGAGATAAATGCAGAGCGAGAAAAATGGATAGAGATAAAGAATGAAAAATAGAAGCACAAAAATTTGGAAAGAGGAATATAGCGTAAAAAAATGGCAGATATCTAACTATCTATCATTAAACCATCTATCCATCCATTTGTCTACCAAGATAGATAGATAGATAGATAGATAGATAGATAGATAGATAGAAAATGAGCGTCTTTGTATGACTGTGTGTAAGGTGAAGGCCGTTTTTGCATCTGAGACAATATTGATCTCTGGGGGAAGGAGAGACAGACAGGGAAGATGGGACGTGGGGCAGGTGTTTTCAGAGTGGGTGAGAGGAAAAGGGTGTGGCGTGTTTGCAAGCGGTTTTGGGTCGTAGTGGTAGGCGTGGCGGGGAGGGGGATAAAAGTACGGACGCGTCGAGGACAGTCGCGGGGTGGAGTGGGAGTGTATGTACTCTTGTGTCGGGGAAAAGCGAAGCCAAAAATAGTACGAGAGGACACGAGGAGACAAAAACGAGCGAGGAACTGGAATTGAGATCTCGGAGACTTGCTGATCGTGATGGCGAATGGCGAGTTTGTTCGCGCCAAAAATGTCGCCTCACATCTTTCGTCTTTTCGTCCTACTTTATGTCATTCATACATATTTATCTGAAGCAATAGGAACCTGACCAGCTAATAGAATCAGTAAAAACGAGCCATTTAAGAACCCCAAAAAGATACGTGCACGTCTGGTATTGTTCCGCTTTTATTATACAGGTAGGCGCAATGTAGGACCATGTCGTTCGACTTCCAGGTGCAGAAAGATCCCTGTAGTTAGAAGGAAATAGATTGTTCATCAAATTAACGTAAGGATGGACAGGGTAAAAAATGCAGTAAAAGAGTTTCATTCTAAGACCGGATAGCTAGACAAATAGATACATAAAGAGACAGGCAGATTAATAGATAGAAATACAGACACACACACGTGTCAGTGGATAATCATATTTTAAAAACAATATATATATATATATATATATATATATATATATATATATATATATATATATATATAAAAACATTGATAAGGATGTTTAGCATCGAAATATACCTGATATAAGCAAATAAATTTGTTTAGATATTTAAATATGCGTTGTTTTCAGCTTTCAAAACGTATTCATTTATATACGTAATTATTTTCAATACACACACACACACACACACATATATATATATATATATACAGTACTGTATGCGGATGATTATATATATATATATATATATATATATATATATATACATACATATATACTGGATATGTTAGCCTGTTAAACGGAAAAAGTTATAGCCTGTTGGCGTCAGAATGAAGTTCCTTGCAATGTTTGCATAAAATACTAATGCCTATAAATCCCTATTAAGTACTATAATACTTCGTTTGCTGCACATTATTATAACAAAGATTCATGCAACATTTTAGTTGGATCTCCTGTCTTCTTTCTTCTATCTTTCGAGTTATTCTCTCACTCTTTAGACCTACTTCCCTCTCCTCCTCTTTCTTCTTTTCCCTTTTCCATTCTTCACCCCCTTTAAGTAATCGTACTCTTCGTTTGCTTATGGAATATGTCGGCCATTGATTCCAGATTCTATTCGAACCAACATGAATTACTCTTTATCAACTAGTTCTTTCTATTTACTTTTTACATCTTTGTTCACCTTCCCATAAGATCTACAAAGTTAACCAACGTTTGGCCTGGTCAGTACTTACATGGGTGACCGGTTGCTGCATTTTAAATGAATGTCCTAATAGACTCGCATGCCGAGAATAGATTACTAATCTACAACTATGACAACAAGTAAAGGGTCGTTCCTTATCAGCTCTTCATTTTTCTTACTGGTATTTTTTCTGTGCTTTTTATTCTTTTCAAGTAAATTATTCCATTTTTATTTATGCATTCTTTTTAAGCGTTTCATTTTCCCTTATAATTCTTAGCTTTTTTTATTATTTTAGTATGTTTTCTTTTTATGTACTATGGCGTCAAAACGTGTCAAGGCTTAATATCACTTGAGGATAAGACTTAATGAGTGTTATGTGTGTGACGCCACAACACCGTGATGATTCGTAATAATTGTGGTACTTGGACAGAATTTGATTATTTAAGAGAACCGTTTAACAAAAGTTTATTTACATTGGCATTGAAAACGACCATATTGTAGTCAGCTAAAGAGCAGCCCGCGGTATCGCGTTACACACCTGATTCGTTCTAGGAAATAAACTTTGTTTATGGAAGTTTTCTTTGGTTTTAAGTATAGGACGATAAAGCGACATTATTAATATGTTGGCACTATTTGTATTCAGATGAGTGTTTGCTGTGAATGTTTTACAGGTGAACCATAGATTGAAATCCAGTCTTGCTCGAAACTAACGGTAGAGCAGGGAAAATTAGAAACGCTTTTTGTAAGAAAGAGGTAACAAAACTTGGTTTTATTTTAATTTTTTCATTTTTTTTTCTTCTAATTCTGATTCTGTCTTTTATTCTATACTAGCAGAGAGGCTTGACGTCGCCCTGGATTAAATGAGGATCAGTAAATGTTCCCTGCTCCCAAATTTTAATGTCATTTAAATCGGTAAAATTGGCCATTTGTCAAACAAATTGATTGATTGCCTTCTCTGCTATGATTTTACCCACAATCCATTGCAGTCTACATTGCATTGTAGAGAATCTATTGTTGATTTTATAAAATTATTTTAATATAATGACTTAAATGAAAGTTTAAAATGCAAAAGTCAAGTATCATGCTTCAATTGTGCTCTAGAAAAAAATAAATTCTTACGCTACCCTGTAACCAACATTTGATTTTATCAAATTATTTTTACATAAAATATTGAATTTCAAATACAAAGTCAAGTATCATTGTTTAATTATAATCTAAGTAGAAGCATTCATTTCGAACCCACGCTGTCTTATGAAAGAAACTATTGTTGATTTTATTCACCGGGCTTTTCTCCTTGTGCAGTGATAACACTTCTCAAATCCAATTGTGAGATTAGGCTGTATAAAAGTGTTTAACTGGATGAAAATAGGATTTATCCTTTAGTCGGGTTTTTTCGATTATCGATTTTCAATACATATCGGAGGCATTCTAATACAACACCTATCTAAAAGCACTTCCAGGCACATAAATGACATTCGTGTGAAATTGAAAAAAAAAAACAGCAGCCCAGTCGTTTTGGAGGCCATAGGGAAGGAACTCACACACACTCACAGACAGTGACTTTCATATAATATTATGTTGTCCAAAAGTTCATAAATTGAAATTTTACTCGTCAAGTAATAACAAACAAACAAACAAAAAATTAGCCCTAAAAATAAAACCCCTCATTTTCCAAGAGTTTCTGCCATCAATTTGCAAACTTTTTGGCTTGGTCAAAGTACCATTTAGGCGGCTTCGGTGGAATAGGAGGGTGAAGATCACTTTAACAACATAAACGCAATCAGTTACAATTAATAATTGAATGAAATTAAATTTTTCGCAAGTGTTTGCGAACTTTTGGGACAACCTAATAGATAGATAGATAGGTAGATAGATAGGTAGATAGGTAGATAGATAGACAGACAGACAGACAGATAGATAGATAGATAGATAGATAGATAGATAGATAGATAGATAGGTAGATAAATAGATGGGTAGATAGATAGATAGATAGACAGATAGATAGATAGGTATTTTCTCTTTTGTACCTTTATTCATTACAAATGCCTTTTTCACTTTTCATTGGTTTCAATATTCTTTTTTCGTTTATTTCTTTGTCATGATTTTTTCAACATAATGTTTCCTTTGTATTTTTCTCTTATTTTAAACGATTTACTTTTGATCAGTTCATTCTTTCCTTTTTCTTATTTAATTATTTATCCTCAACTTCTTTATCTTTCTTTGCATTATGATTTTATTCATCTTTCTAAGATAAAGAGAACGTGAATTTTCACACTTGAAGCAGAAAGCTGTAACAAAAATTACGACCCTTGTTGCATATTTTTACTTTGGTATAGAGGGTGCTTCTTTGTTTTGTTATTAAAATGAAGGCAGTTAACCAAGACCTACTTGCGTCACCTTAGCAGTGTACGCTAATTGAATACTAGCCTGGGTGCCCGGCGTTGCCCGGCTTTTTGGAGGTGTGTGTTGAGCAAAAAAAAAAAAAAAAAGTGGTAGTAGCCACGCATGCTCGAACCCGTACCGCGATGGAGTAAAAAAGCATGGAAAAAAGCGTGACATCTTTTCTGTTGCACCCATCGCCAAAGCGGAAGTGTCAAGTGCTTAAATTAAGGCTAATCGATCCAAACATATGGGCAAAAAGCGACCCCTTCCTGTAGAATAGTGCCCAGTTGGGGATGAAGACATAACTGTTTTTAGCCAATTTCTCGATATTTGTCGTCCGAAAGGTTGTGCCTCAAAACGATACCGTTCTGGTGAAAATCTGTCGCCGCTGTCGGAAGTTTTAAGCAGACATACATACATACATACATACATACATATATACATTTAAACAGGCAGGTGAGATTTATTTTATAGGCTAGTCTGGGTGCCCGGCGTTGGCCGGGTGTTTGGACGTGTGTGTTGAGCAAAAAACAAAGGCTCGAACTAGTGACGCGAAGGCGAAAAAAAATATGGAGGTATGTGTAAAGGTGTTGATTGAACAAAAAAAGAAAAAAGAAAGAAAGAAAAATGGCGATCTTAAAAAAAAGAAAAAAAATGATAGTAGGTAGGCAAGCTCGAATTCGTATTCCGAAAGAAGAAAATAAAATAAAAAAGTGACGTGTTAGCTGTTGCGCCCATTGCCAAGATGGAAGTGTAATAGGTTTAAATTAAGGCTAGACAATCGAAACAAGGCGATGATTTTCGGAAATATCGGGGGAAAAGCGACCCCAACCCTGTAGAGTGGTCAGTTGAGGGTGAAGGAATTAATGTTTTTGGCACATTTTTCGATATTTGTCGTTCGAGGGGCCGAGCTATAAAATGATACCAATCTTGTGAAAATCCGTCTCCTCTGTCGGAAGTTTTGCGAGAGATACATACATACATACATACATAATACACATATTTATACATTCATACATATATTTAAACAGACAGATGAGATTTATATTATAGACTAGGCTCAGTATCTGGCGTTGCAGTAGGCAGGCAGGTTCAAACCCGTACCGCGAAGGAGGAAAAGAATGCAAAAAAAAGTTACGTGTTTGCTGTTGCGCCCATTGCCAAACTGGAAGTGATGTAGGTTTAAATTTAGTTTAGCAAATCGAAAAGAGGCGAAGACTTTCGAGAATATCGTCGAAAAAAGTGACCCCTCCCTGTAGAAATGTGCTCGGTTAAGGGTGAGGAATTAATGTTTTGAGCCAATTTATCGATATTTGTCGTCCGAAGGTTCGAGCTTTAAAATGATACCGATCCCGTTAAAATCCGTCACCCCTATCGAAAGTTTTAAGAAACATACATACATACATACATACATACATACATACATTCATTTAAATAGACAAGTGAGATTTATATTATAGATGTTTATTATTTGACTAACTATAACATTTTTCATTTTTCTTTTGAATGTTTGCTTTGTTGCGTGTTTTTGTTTATGCGTTCTTCCTATTTATTTGTAAGCTTCGTTTTTCTTTTAATTTTTTATATCCTATTGTATTTTGTTCCTATATAAACTGTAATGTTTCCATTTCATTTCGAATATTGTCATAATTTGTTTCATAATTTAACAAAATTTGTTTATTTATTTGCATTTTACCTTTTTATTTTCTTTTTTCTTTTTTCTTCATTTTAAAATTATTCTTCATATCACTCCTAACATTACGTTATTTTTTTACATTTGATGAAACAATTGTTTATTCTGTAATTTTATTATGTTTAAAATCGTTCCATTTTCTATTATGTTCTCTTTCTTTTCGAGGTTTCATTTTATTTTGCGACAATTCTTAAATATTATTGATTACCTTCGTTCTCCAAAAAAATAGTTATCGCTTTTTTATTTCCCTGAAAAGAACCTCCTCAATGACATGCAATATGATTTCCGGTGTACTAGATTTACAACAAATGTGCTAACAGTTATATATCATAGACGGACGGATTTCTTTCTAAAGCAATTGTTCTTGACATATCAAATACCTTTGATAGGGTATGGCATAAAAGTGTACTCCACAAAATCACCAGGTACAGTATAGCTGGAAATGTCTTTTCAATTATTAAATCATTTCTCTTTGATAGGTGCATAAGAATAGTGGTTGATGGCCAGAAATCAGAAGCTCACAGTCTTAATGTTGATGTTCCTCATGGATCCATCATGATCCCTTCCTTATCTACATCAATGATCTTCTAAATCACATCCTAAGATAATTTATGGAGATTTATGCTGACGGCACTACCATCTATGGAAGCACACCAAACGCCATAAACGATCACGTTCTCTCTGATTCTCTCTTCTTTGATATTGAGCATGTGGTGCAATGGAGAAAGAGGTGGCTGGTTAATTTTAATGCACCTAAAACCAAGCTTCTACCTTAACATCATTAACGTTCTGATCCCCGGCTGTCATCAATTGAAGTGAATGGCTCTAGTCTTGGAGAGGCTCCATGTTTTGACATGGTTCTGGGTCTGATCTTTACTCCTGATCTGAAATGGAACACATACATCAAATCTGTTTCCAAGATTGCAGAAGAAATGTTGGGATCATTCTCCCGCTCTTGTAAATATCTCACTGCTGATGCAATTCTCTGCGTGTATAAGAGTCAAGTGCGCCCAAGAATGTAATATTGTTGCCTCATCTGAGCAGGAACTGCTAAAAGCAGATTATCCTGTCTTGACAAAGTTACAAAATAGAGTTCGTAGTTTAGTTGGTGATGCACTTTTTCTCTTCCTTGCAACTTCTTTCCCATAAAAGAGATGTTACAAACATCATCTGCTTTCTTGTTATTTTCATTGCAAGTGCTCGTCTTAGCGCTAATATATGGTTCCTTTTGCCTGACTTTCACGAAAAGCATGCGTCTAGCCGAAACCACTATCAATAATTTCTCCCACTCATTATTTGTGGCTAAACCTAAACGTAGATTTCATAAACAAAGCTTCTTTCTTAAAACTGCACACCTGTAGAACTCTGTTCTGTTTTCCAGCTTTTCAACTGACTACAATATCGTTGTCTTCAAGTCCAACGTGAAAATATTCTTGATGAGCCGATTAAGTAATCCAATTTATCAAATTTCCACTCTTAAAAATTACTACATTTTCCCATTGAATACCGTACACCCAGTAACCGTTATCCTCGAGTGGCCTCCAGCCCTTTATATGTGGTGACTTTTTGTAAAAAAAATGACTTTATTTTATCCTATTAATTTCTCCTCCTCCTTCTCATTTGCTTTTCTCCTCTCATTTTATTATTTTTAAACATATTCTTTTTCTCCGATTTCTTTCAACTATGCATTATTCATTTCTCTTTATTAATTTATCAATATTTATTTATAGTTTTCACTTCATAGTTTCAGTTTTAAATAATTTCTTTGTTTTTAGAAATTTTCAGTTTTTATCGTTTAAATTGTTCTCTTTTTGTTTCTGTTTTTCCTTTATTTCCTCTTTAATTAACTAATTGTTGTCTTTTATTTTAATTCTTCTTCATTTCTCAATCATGTCATACCTGGGTTATATCCCTTTAGTAATAGTTTCTTTTTTGTATTTTTTCTTACAAATAAGTTCGTTTTATACTACTACTACTACTACTACTACTACTACTACTACTACTACTACTACTACTAATACTACTACTACTACTACTACTAATAATAATAATAATAATAATAATAATAATAATACACCCCATCCTTTCATTGACACATCTCTGCCCCCTCCAAAAAAGAGTGAGACCAAATAACCAAGTAGAGTCAAGGAGAAAGGAAAGACCGAGAAACTGACCAGACCATAAGTGCGAAGAGAACTGGGACTTTGGGGAGGCTTATTGCCACTCAAATTCCAGTGAAGACCAATAGCCGCTGCCAACGAGAGATCAATGGCAAACAACTGTTGCGATAATGCAAATTTATTTGCAAATATTATCGAAAGAGGTGGAGAGTATTTTAAATCTGGGGGGCATTGTTGTCACTCAGCTTCCAGGGAACACTACAGGTTGTTTTCAAGGCGAGATCTTTGATGAACTGTGTGAAAGCTCCTTGTAAGTCAATAATAATAATAATAATAATAATAATAATAATAATAATAATAATAATAATAATAATAATAATATTTTCTATTTATATTTGTTTTCTCGTCTTTAAAATTGCTTATTTTCTCTTTCTTTTCTTCTTTTTCTTATATAGTATTTATCCTTTCATTTTATTATTTTCCTTTTATTTTCAATTACGTGTATCCTGATTTAAACTGACTGTGTTTTTTTTTTTGTGTTTTGTCTTTTTAAATACGTTCTTTTTCTTTTTTTTTTGTTAATACCACTTTTACTATCGGTCCTGGATATTAAAAAAATTTTTTTTTTTTTTTATTATTACATTTTTACCCCAAACAAGGCGCATTGCCACTTTGGTGTAGGGGGCTAGAACTACTGGGGCACTATGTTGGGATTTGGGCAGCAAGATTTCGGTTCACGTTGCACTTGAACTTCTGCATGTCAGTACAGTTAGTGAAGCAGGAACCTGGAATGGAATTCCAGAGTCTAGCGGTTCTGGGGAAGAAACTACTGGAGTAGAAATATCTTTTACATCTATGGATCTCTACTGTGTGGGGGTGGGATTTAGCTGCCTGTCGGGTTTGTTGAGGGTGCTCACGTCGTGGGGGCACAAGTGATTGCAGTTCGTCAGAGCATTCACCATTAAAATACTTGTAGAACAGGCAGAGGGATGCAACGTTTCGTCGATGGGACAGAGGCTGAAGCTTAGATGCCAGTTCAGAGCATATCAGATTGCGAATATTTGTTGAACCTTGTCTAGGAGCGAGAGACTAGTAGCAGATGCACCAGCCCAAATGTGACAACAATACTCCATACATGGGCGAATGGTGGCCTTATAGAGGTACAGGATACTTTCAGGTGTCAGTAGTTTTCTAGCACGGTAGAGAGAGCCTACCTTTTTTGCAGCGGCCCTGGCAATGTTTTCAATATAATTGTTCCAACTCATGTTTCATGTGAACGTTAGACCAAGCAGTTTGAAAGATGTACTCTCGGACAGGGAGTCACTAGCCATTGATATTGGTGACAGAGAAGGTTTCTTGTAATTATTGAAGGAAACCAGTTTAGTCTTGGCAGCATTGAATGTGACCATCCATTTATGTCCCCATTCCACTACAGATTGGAGGTCATCCTCTAGTGTTTTTGCCATTTCTTTAGATATGTGTTCATTTTTTTTCCTGTCATGTCTGTTATAGAGTGTAGTGTCATCAGCATATATACCCATCTCAGAGGCAATTTTGTCGGGGGGGGGGTCATTAATAAATATTAGGAACAAAGCAGGTCCAAGGATAGACCCCTTAGGCACACTGTTTAGATGTACGACCGTCAAGGACAACCTGGATTTTTCTCGTATTTAAGAAGGATTTAATTATGTTAAGTATTCTACTAGTGATACCGTATGATCTAATTTTCCTGAGGAGACCCTTGTGCCATACCCTGTCAAAAGCCTTAGATATATCTAGAGCTACCGCTCTGCCCTCCCCCGTTTTGTCCAGTGAATGGTATATACGTTCAGAGATTACAGTGAGGGTGTCAGCTGTGGAACGGGCTTGTCTAAATCCATATTGTTTGTCAGTCAGAAGTTTAGCATCTGTAAGGTGCTGGACTAGAGCATGGTTAATTTTGGTCTCAAATATTTTGGCGAAAAGTGGGAGGAGGCTAATGGGACGCTAATTTGATGAGTCAGTTCTTTCGCCAGTATTCTTGAATATTGGTACCACATAAGCGGTTTTCCAACAGCCCGGAAAGCATGATTCATTAAGGCATTCGTTGTAGAGTTTGGAGAGAACTGGAGCTACTACGGCTGAGCACTTTTTAATAGCACAGCTGGGAATAGATCAGGTCCACATGCTTTTGAAGTGTCAAGGGTTTTTATGATAGCGTGTACCTGAGCAGGGGTGATTTTCAGATCGTCTAGCGAGGCGTCTGTCCGTATAGGAAAGTCAGGTAGGAGGTGGTTGGAAGGGTCCAGTGTGGAGTTCGAGGCAAACCTGCTGGCAAGCATATTAGCCTTGTCGGTTCCTGAGCAAACAACCTCGTGATTGTTGGTTAGCAGGGGAATTGTTGACTGCCCATTATTTACTACACTGTTGTAGATTTTCCAGAAGTCACGATTTCCTAATTTTTGTGCTTCGATGCGTTTTTTAGTGATTTCAGCAAATTCTCTCTTAGCTGTCGCTATTTCTTTCTTAACGTTACTTCTAGCATCTATATACTTCTGTTTGTTTGAACTGGACTTATGTCGGTTAAATCTGCGGTGTGCATGCTGCCTTTGAGCAATGGCAGTTGCGGAAGTCGAAGTAAACCATTGGGGAGAGTGAGGCTTGCTATAAACTTTCTGCATGGGAACATGTGCTTCAATTGCTGTTTTGAAACATTCAGTGGTCTCATTTGAGCAGGAAGAGAAAAAATATTTCCCCATGGGGCATCTCTGATAAGATCTCTGATGGCTTCCCAGTCAGCCTTTTTGATAATATCTGGTTGTTTTGAGCACTGGCTCTTCAGTTTTGGGTCTATAATTTAGGGCGATTTCTACCATTATCACTGCATGGTCAGCGTTCCCGAGTGGGCTGTCAGCATTTGTTGTACAATCCTCGGGAACTGTAGTCAGAAACAGATCTAGAAGTGATGCTTGTTGTTCTTGCTGGTCAGAGAAACGGGTTGGAAACGTCCAGTGGTGAGGCCCCAACTTGCGGGTTTTGGGGAGTGTGGAGCCACTCTTGAATTGGCATTGCTCCCAGGTCCACTCTGATCTTGAGTGGTAGTACCTGTTAGGGTCCCAACTATGGGTTAAATAGAAACCGACTTGAAAATAACAAATATATTCTATTAAAAAAAATTATTCAAAATACTTTCGGGTCTTCGGCATTAAATAACCTGAAAAGAGTTGATATGCCGTAAAACAAATACAACCAAACACTTTTTCTTTGCCTGCTGTCTATTCGTTATTTCTTCTCAATGTTTTTATTTGTTTTATTTTTAGTTGTATTATTTTGCACAGGTATTTTTCTCTCTCGTTTTCTATTATGTCTTTTCAATTATTTTTTTTTATTTTAATAGTCTTTTTCTATTTCTGAATTTTTATTTTTGTAACATGATTAAAAAATGTTTTGATTTTTTCCTGGTTTATTTTTTAATTATTTTCTATTTCTTCTCCGTTTGTTTCTATATTTTCTGTATTTATTTTTGTGAACTGATTATTTTTTTCCTATTTATTTCTATCATTTGTGTTTTCTACTTCACTTTGAAATTTTATAATATTCTGTTTTCCATTTCATTTTTTTTTACATTTTCACCCCAAACAAGGCAAATTGCCAGTTTGGTGTAGGGGGCTACTATCAGGGGCAACGACTACTGGGGTACTATGTTGGGATTTCTGCAGCAAGATTTCGGTTCACGTTACACTTGAACTTCTGCACGTAAGTACTGTTGGGGTAGCGGGGACCTGGAATGGAATTCCAAAGTCTAGCGGTTCTGGAGAAGAAACTATTGGAGTAGAAAGATCTTTTACATCTAGGGATCTCTACAGTGTGGGGTGGGATTTAGCTGCCTGTCGGGTTTGTCGAGGGTGCTCACGTCGTGAGGGCACAAGTGATTGCAGTTCGTCAGAGCATTCACCACTAAAATACTCGTAGAACAGGCAGAGGGATGCAAATATTTTTTGAACCTTGTCTAGGAGCGAGAGACTAGTAGCAGATGCACCAGCCCAAATGTGACAACAATACTCCATACATGATCGAATGGTGGCCTTATAGAGGTACATGATACTTTCGGGTGTTAGTAGTTTTCTGGCACGGTAGAGAGGGCCCACGTTTCTTGCAGCGGCCCTGGCAATGCCTTTAATGTAATTGTTCCAACTCATGTTTCCTGTGAACGCTAGGCCAAGGACTTTGAAAGATGTACTCTCAGGCAGGGAGTCACTTACCATTGCTATTGGTGGTAGATAGGGTTTCTTGTAATTATTGAATGAAACTAATTTTGTCTTGGCGGTATTGAACGTGACCAATTTGAACCCATTCCACTACAGATTGGAGGTCATCCTCTAGTGTTTTTGCCATTTCTTTAGAAATGTGTTCATTCGTCTTCCTGTCGTGCCTGCCATAGAGTGTAGTGTCATCAGCTTATATACCTATCTCAGAGGCAATTTTGTCGGGGAGGTCATTTATGAATATTAGGAACAATAGAGGTCCAAGGATAGATTCCTGGGGCACTCCCGCATTTATATCATATTGTTTAGATGTACGACCGTCGAGGACAACCTGGATTTTCTCGTATTTAAGAAGGATTTAATTATGTTAAGTATTCTACCAGTGATACCGTATGATCTAATTTTCCTGAGGAGACCCTCATGCCATACCCTGTCAAAAGCCTTAGATATATCTAAAGCTACCGCTCTGCCCTCGTCCGCTTTGTCCAGTGAATGGTATATACGTTTAGAGATTACAGTTAGAATGTCTGCTGTGGAACGGGCTTGTCTAAATCCATATTGTTGGTCAGTCAGAAGTTTAGTATCTGTAAGGTGATGGACTAGAGCATGGTTAATTAAGGTCTCAAATATTTTGGCAAAAAGTGGGAGGAGGCTAATGAGACGATAATTTGATGGGTCAGTCCTTTCGCCAGAATTCTTGAATACTGGTACAACAGAAGCAGTTTTCCAACAGCCCGGAAAGCAAGATTCATTAAGGCATTTGTTGTAGAGTTTTGTGAGAACTGGAGCTACTTCGGCTGAGCATTCTTTTAATAGCACAGCTGGGATGAGATCGGGTCCACATGCTTTTGAAGTGCCAAGGTTTTTCTATGATGGCATGCACCTGAGCAGGGGTGATTTTCAGATCGTCTAGCGAGGCGTCTGTCCGCATAGGAAAGTCAGGTAGAAGGTGGTTGGAAGGGTCCAGTGTGGAGTTTGAGGCAAACCGACTGGCAAGCATGTTAGCCTTCTCGGTTGCTGAGGAGACAACCTCGTGATTGTTGGTTAGTGGGGGAATTGTTGATTGCCCATTATTTATTTCAAATGAGTTCTTTCTAGTTTTCCAAAAAGCTCATTTTTAAATACATTTTATTATATGTCCCTTTTTTGTACAATTCTCTTTTGCTTTTTTTTGCTTGTTTCTGTATTATGTTTCCTTTTTTATATTTTTATCCTTTCAAAATATTTTCCTCACTTTTCATTTTCTTTTTGTGTACTTTCAATTAATGTTCAAAATTCCCCCATTTATTTTATAATGCGCTTCTTATTATTGCTTTTACTGTTTTTCTCTTTTCTGTTCTTTATCTATGGGAATATATGTTGTCATTAAAACTGTCAATATATCTGCATCTTATATTTTGAAAGTGGAACTAGAGAAATCATGAATAAAATCTATTTGTCTATATAGTCAGGAGTAAATTATTTCCTTTTTCTGAAGGATTTTGTATATTTTCTATTCCTTTTGCATCTGCATTAGTTTCTGACGTCATTATTTCTTTTCAAGCGTTTTTCACTTTTTTACTCAATTTATTTTTCTAATACTCATTTATTTTTCTAATAGTCATTTATTTTTCTAATACTAATTTATTTTTCTAATACTAATTTATTTTTCTAATACTAATTTATTTTTCTAATACTCATTTATTTTTCTAATACTAATTTATTTTTCTAATACTAATTTATTTTTCTAATACTAATTTATTTTTCTAATAC
>NC_136488.1:34544903-34629903 GCF_053919585.1 Euprymna scolopes
CCTTCAGTGACCAAGGTCAGATATGTGGGGTTACCCCCACATATGGTCTTTGCTAGTCATAGCTAGTCTTTGCTTGCAGTATCTGTCAGAACAGATACTACACTTTGAGGTATTTATTTGCTCCCCCACTGAGCAAATTAGGCACAAGGCTGATTTTTAAAGTGAGGAGTAAAGGGGAAATGGGGACCAACTCCCCGGGGAGTAGGGGAGCTGGATAGTGACAATTGGTATGAAGGGTTGCCCCTACATTGACCAAGGTCTTATATGTGGGGTCGCCCCCACATATGGTCTTTGCTTGCAGTATCTGCTGGAACAGATGGTATTTATTTGCTCCCCCACCGAGCAAATTAGGCACAAGGCCGATTTTTAATGTGAGGAGTGAAGGGAGGGGGAAGGGGAAAAGGGGACCAGCTCCCGAGAGGTGGGAAATGGGAGCTGGTTAATGGTCAGGCATGTGGGGCTGCCCCCACATCTGGTCTTTGCTAGTCATAGCTTGCAGTATCTGCCGGAAAGATACTACACTTTGATCCCGGCCAAAAGGCCGGGCGGACCTTCTGTCAAAGGAGACAGTATTTATTTGCTTCCCCACTGAGCAAATTAGGCACAAGGCCGTTTTTTAATGTGGAGAGAGAGGGAGGGGGGAGGGAAAGGGGGATCATGCTCCCGAGAGGTGGGAAATGGGAGCTGGATAGTAACTGTGGTCGTAGGGTGATCCCTACCTTGACCAAGTTCAGATATGTGGGGTTACCCCCACATATGGTCTTTGCTAGTCATAGCTAGTCTTTGCTTGCAGTATCTGTCGGAACAGATGGTATTTATTTGCTCCCCCACCGAGCAAATTAGGCACAAGGCCAATTTTTAATGTGAGGAGTGAAGGGAGGGGGAAGGGAAAAAGGGGACCAGCTCCCGAGAGGTGGGAAATGGGAGCTGGTTAAAGGTCAGGCATGTGGGGTTGCCCCCACATATGGTCTTTGCTAGTCATAGCTTGCAGTATCTGTCGGAACAGATGCTACACTTTGATCCCGGCCAAAAGACCGGGCAGATCCTTCTGGCGAAGGGGACATTATATTGTATACGGACTTTCAATATATAGCATTCTTGAAACCACTTTTTCATTACTGAGTTACGGTTATTAACATATCACATTAAATGCAATCTATTTAAATAATTACCTCGATGATATTACTTATTCGACATGATAGCTTTGTTTCAACTGTACTAATTAAAAAGAAATTTAATTATTTAGTTTATTTAAATTTCAAGTTATGTTTGATTTAATTCATTTTATCTGAAATCTAAAACCGTTTTATTTTCAAACCAAAAACCAGAAAACCAAAAAGGGAAATAACTGTGATAGCTTAATTGAAAAATTGTTTTAAACGGAGCACGTGATTAAATATTTCCTGTTTTTGTTTTCATTTCGAAATATTATTCTAAGCTGAATTATTTTATTTATTTTAATTCGTAGGAAATTTTGTTCACTCATTCTTACTTTTTAAGTAACCTTTTTTATTTGTTAGAGAAAAGTAATTAAAACTAATGTCCTCGTTTACTTGCATCCTCACGAGGGCAGAGTTAGTCACAGACACACATGTAAACAAAATCCATCATCCCCTGCTCTTTTTATTTTTTTTATAAAATTTAATCGGTGTTGCCTAGAATTTATTATAATAATTATACCACAGCAAGTGTGTTTAATTGCCTGCGAAACAGATTTTCTTTATAATTTATTTAATATCTTAAATTATAAATGCTCAATTTTTACGACGTGACCCAGCGTCGTTTAACCCCTAGAAAAAAAATGGTCAATGTCAAGTTTCTTTCCAACTCCTCAAAAAACTTGAAAATGACGACTTTTAATGGTTTTCAATAGTGCTAAAAGTATCACATTTAAATTTGGGGCAGATAAGTAGTTTTCATGATATGAAAAATTACTTTTTCAAAAAGTGGGGGATCACTTTCCTATATAAATTTAACGTAAAATGGACACACACTTTCTAACAACCTAATAATTTCTTCATATCATAAAACAAATTTAACTATGATATTCGTTCTCAGCACCACAGAAAACCGGCACTCTTTTTTTTTACTAAGAGATTCGTTTATTTTTCATAATTTAGGACGTAAATAATGCTGTCAATAAGCTTACACAAGCGGTTTACAAAATATATTTTTGTTTTTCATTTTTTTTTAGGTGGGTATTCAATTATAGAATTTGTATAGATTTTACCAGGTGCTTCTGTAGTTTACTTAACCGCCTCCTGATGTAAATAGAACTTTTGTGAAATGTTAAACTGCAGAGGCACCTACCTGTACACAGCTATACAAGTTGTATAATGAAAATTGAACGACAAACAAAAGTATGATTTTGTAAACTTACTAACAGCATAACTAGCGTCCTAAATTATGAGATGAAAAAATGAACGCATCTCTTAGTAAAAAAAAAAACAGCGCAAATTTTCGGGGGTGCTGAAAACGAATATCACAGTTATATTTGTTTTATATGAAGAAATTACTAGGTGACAAGAAAGTGGGTGCTCATTTTACGTTAAATTTACAGAGGAAAGTGATTCTCCACTTTTTGAAAAAGTAATTCCTTTATATCATGAAAACTACTTATCTGCTCCAAATTTAAACGTAATATTCGTTTTCAGCACCACCGAAAATCACTAAAAGTCGTCATTTTAAAGTTTTTGGGGGAGTTGGAAAGAAACTTGACATTGACCAAAAAAATTAAGACTTGTTTGAATGCAAAATTTATATTGCCTGGTATTGAATCAGGATAAAGCTTGGTTGAGTCAAAATGGGATTAATAAACTTCCATGGCCAAGTAATCCCTCGGACGTGGACACATTTCAGGCATATTAGACCTAAACCTTTGCAAAAAGAAAAAGAATCCATCTTCTAAGCCTGAAATTTTAGCGTCAGATATGGCAAGAAATTCCTCAAGATGATATTCGTCAACTGATCAATGCTACTCCTAGAAGGGTCTTAGCATAAAAACAGCAAAGGGAATGTCAACCAAGTATTATTAAAATTCTGACCATTTATTGTTAATTTCATTTTATAAATAATATGTTTATTGAAATAATCTTTTTCTATGGGTGTCTATTCTTTTCTGTGATGTCTGTGTACATATATTGGTTTTCTTTTATTGTGTATTCTCAATAACTTCTTTAAATTTATAACTCTTGAATATCTTTCATCTAGTACATATATATATATATATATATAAAAGTGAAAGTGCCTGTGTGTGTGTGTGTCTGTCTGTCTGTGTACATTTCCCTACACAATAACTCTGTCAATTTTCAGTCTACAGACTCGAAATTTGATATACGGGGTATTGAGTGTTGAAAAAATTTTGTAATCCGTTTTCGGCCAGAAATTTGACTGTTAAGAGGTCAAAGTTCAACGATTTGATTTTTGAGAACTCTACCAAACTCCTCCGCCAATTTTGAGTATAAACACTTTAAATTTTAGATATAGGTTCCTTGGACATGGATCTAACTTAATAACTTTATTTGAACTCAAAACAATAAATGTTAAGGGGGGTCATAATAGGGGTCAAATTAAAAAAAAATGGACCACTGCGGTCTCTATCAAATTACTCAGACAATTTTTGGTCTAACAATTTGAAATTTTACAAAAAGGATATTCAGAGATAGGGCAAGATTTTAATCGGCTTGGGTCGAAAGTTTGAGCTACCAATATATAAATGTATATATGTACGTTTGCATGTCTGCCTAAAACTTTCGACAGCGGCGACAGATTTTCACAAAATCAGTATCGTTTTGAAGCTCGGCATTTCAGACGAAAAATATCGAAGAATTGGCAAAAACATTAATTTCTTCACCTTTAACTGGACACTTTTCTACAGGGAGGAGCCGCTTTTTTGCCGATATTTTCGAATTCATCCCCTCTTTCGATTGTCTAGCCTTAATTTAAACCTACGTCACTTCCCGCTTGGCGGTGGTCGTAACAACAAAAACGTCACATTTTTTTCACATTCTTTTCCTCGTTCGAGGTACGGGTTCGAGCCTGCCTTCATACTACCACTTTTTTCTCAATATACACCTCAAAACACCCGGGCAACACCGCCCCCCAGGCTAGTATATATATATATATATATATATATATATATATGTGTGTGTGTGTGTGTGTGTGTGTATCATCCGGCTTATATATGCGCGCGTATTTGACTGTTCAGATGTGTATACGGATACAAGATGAGTGTAAGGCGACAAAAACATATTTCCGGTAAAATGAATCGGGCGATCCGATTTCAATTTCTGCTGAAGACTGATATCACTTTTGCATGGATGTGTTTTCTCGCAGGCTAAAACTCAACTTTACCTGTGATTTGTCTTAATCTTACCATTCATCTTTCCAAGTCATTCAGATATTGCGCTTAGCACAGCAAAAACCTTAAACTTATATTATCTTAACATGACATTATCGAAATAACAGTTGTTGAAGAAGTAAATTCGCTCATATGACCAGTAAATATATATATATATATATATATATATATATATATATATATATATATATATATATATATATATATATATATATATATATATATATACACGGTGTCCGAAAAGTTACTATACAGTCTTACAACTTACAAGCTACTATACAGACGCGCTGTAATATATTAACTATTAATACAAATATAATACAATAAAACAATAAGACTGTATAGTAACTTTACGGACACCCTGTATATATATATATATATATATATATATATATATATATATATATATATATATATATATATATATATATATATATATATATATATATATATATATATATATATATATATATATATATATATATATATATATATATATATATATATATATATATATATATATATATATATATATATATATATATATATATATATATATATATATATATATATATATATATATATATATATATATATATATATATATATATATATATATATATATATATATATATATATATATATATATATATATATATATATATATATATATATATATATATATATATATATATATATATATATATATATATATATATATATATATATATATATATATATATATATATATATATATATATATATATATATATATATATATATATATATATATATATATATATATATATATATATATATATATATATATATATATATATATATATATATATATATATATATATATATATATTTTATTCAATTTTCACCCCAAACAAGGCACAGTGCCACTTTGAAGCAGGGGGCTACTATTAAGTAATTAATTAGCGGGGTCATTATGAAGGGAGAAGAGTAGAAAGATGTTTGTTAACATTACACTTGAACTTCTGCATATCATTGCAGTTGGGAAAGCAGAATCCCGGAAGGGAGTTCCAAAGACCCGCAGTTCTGGGGAAGAAACTATTGGAGTAAAAGGCTTTCTTGCACCTAGGGATCTCTACTGTAAAGGGATGAGACTTAGTAGCTTGTCGGGTTTGTCGGGGGTAGTTACGTCGGGGAGGCACATGTGTTTGCAGTTCGTCAGAGCATTCACCATTAAAGTATTTGTAGAACAGGCAGAGGGATGCAACATCTCGTCGATGGGACAGAGGCTAAAGCCTAGATGACAGTTCAGGACCTATCAGGTTGGCGACTCTTTTTCGAACCCTGTCCAGGAGCGAGAGACAAGCAGCAGATGCACCAGCCCAGATGTGACAACAGTACTCCATACATGGGCGAATGGTTGCCTTATAGAGGTATAGGATACTGGCAGGCGTAAGTAGTTTTCTAGCACGGTAGAGGGGGCCAACCTTCCTCGCAGCAGCCTTGGCAATGCTCTTAATGTATCTATTCCAGTTCATATTCCCTGTAAACGTTAGGCCGAGGAGTTTAAAAGAAGTACTTTCAGGCAATGTGTTCTTGGCCATTGCTATTGGTGGTAGAGAAGGTTTCTTGTAGTTATATATATATATATATATATATATATATATATATATATATATATATATATATATATATATATATATATATATAAATTCGTATTCCTGTCTGTTTGTTTGTTTGATCAATTAATTGTTGATTAATATATACCAGAATCCATTTCTTTATCATATTATTCATTCCTATATATACTATAATTATTGTAAAATATAAGTTTAAAGAGGTGACATCATTTCATATTACATTAAGGAAAATCGACTTTATCAAATAGCGGTGTATTAGTTGTTTATAGTGAGAGAATTTTTTTAAGTGTTCTATTTAAGTTTATTATTTAAATTTGATTTATATTGATAACATATTTACTTTAATTTATTTTTACCGACATCGATTTTTTTATAAATCGGTTTGAGTTATTTCCCCTTGGGCACGAACATTGTTATTTTTGTTTTTGTTTTCTTTTTCGGCGGATATTGAAACTAAAAACTTTCAAGCAATATTTTTGGAATTAGTTTAAATAAAATAATGTACATGATTTCACAATAAACGTTATGGTCCAGTGAATTTTTATTTTAAAACAAGCAAACAATTCAATTCATCTACGATTCTTTATTTAAAGCAAAAACAAAACACTTTCATTTCCAACTTTTTTTTTCTTCGCATTTTTTTTTCTTTTAATAACGCAATGAGTCATAACTCATCATTTTTATGGCATAAACAGTCGGTTAACACAAATTCTACTTTGGTATTTTAGAAACTGAATGATTTACAGTTTGTTTTCTTTGCAACAGACTGTAAAAACAAATCTTTCTAGACTGAGGTAGCATAAAAAGAATTTGCTTAAACTGGAATATAGTCATAAAAAGGTGCTCAATATCCGGAGAGTAGCTTCTCTTCGTATCCCTTCTGCCGAAATATCTGGTGGAGAGTTTGTCACGGACTTCTTTTTTTTTGGGGGGGGGGAGCGGGATTACATTTTCGTGTTTTCATTCGTTCTTTTATTTTTGAAATTTCTGTTGGGGTAACGATGAAGTTGACATATAATAATAAAAAAAAAATGCTCAATATCATTAGTATAGCAGGTGTGGCGAAACCGAACTTCGTGTCGACCCTGGCAACGCTAGGTATCCATGCTAGTATATATATATATATATATATATATATATATATATATATATATATATATATATATATATATATTCTCCATTTAGGGTTATGGTACGGTTCCGGTGGTTACCCCTCCACCAGAAATAGAAAAGTATGGGCATATTATACACCTTGTTACATCTAATTTATATTGCATAATTTATAAAGATAAAGCTAATAGTTTAGTAATTTACCAAGTACGAGTATATCAGTGATACACACGCGCGCATCAATCCTCTTCAAAAATGTATTATGCAAAATATTATGTAAAGCTTACAAATAAAATAATGAGCCAATGTTACCTACCGGGTGGCAGAGGATACATATTCCACGATCTATAATGATCGGTTCAGAAAATTTTTTTGTTAGAATATATATTATAACATTCATAATTACACGCTTATTAGTTTACAATTCTCTCTATCTTTCTCTCTTTCATTCCTTAGTTCTTATATATATATATATATATATATATAACATGTGTATATACATATATAGAGAAAGAGAGAGAGAGAGAGAGAGACTAAGAGGTAAATAGGAGGTAAACGAAAGTAATACAATATCATGTACACATGTTCCAAGAATCCTAAACAATGACAACTTACAATGGTGTACAATCGTTTCAGAGATGATATCGAGTGTGTTCATATATAATCTCTTCATCAGCACAAAACAGATCCCGGAATTGTTGGCTTCAGTTTAACTTCAAATAGTAGCATCATGCCCAACTACATTGTATATCGAATCGATAGAGAACTGGATATATGATAAACCGATAAAAGTCTACTAAAAAATAGGTATAAGTTAAGAATCAATAAATGCAAAAAAAATATGCTTTTATTTAGAACATATATGAAATAATTATAATGAAATAAAAACAAAAATAAAAAATATAAATAAATCTATATATCTATAAAAGTGAAAATGTGTGTGTGTGTCTGTCTGTGTACATTTCCCTACCAAATTACTGTGTCGGTTTTCGGTATACAGACTCTAGATTTGAAATAAGGCGTATTGAAATTTGTGAAAATCGTTTTAATCGGTTTTCGGTCAGGAATGTGGCTGTCAAAAGGTCAAAGTTCAACGATTTGACCTTTGAAAACTCTGCCAAACTCATTAATCAATTTTGGGTCTAATTATTTGAAATTTTATATAACGTGTATTCAGACATGCAGCAAGCATTTTAATATGTTTGGCGCAAAGATTTGACTGCCAAAATGTCAAAATTGAAACAGTTGACCTTTGCAAATTATACCAAACTCCTCCACATATTTTAGATCTAAACACTTGAAATGTTAAATGTAGGTAACTTGAACATGGGTCAAACATTTTATTTTGATTTGAAACCAAAGGAATGAAGGTTAAAGGGTAAAAATTGGGGTCAAAGTTTTAAAAAATTCACCTGGGCTGTGTCTACAAAATTAGTTAGACAATTTTGGGTCTAAGCATTTGAAATTTTACATAAAATTATATCCACACATAGGGCAAGTTATGAACAGTACAAAGGGTTCGAGAAAATCCGGGCAGAAATGCAAGTAGTAAATAAGGTTTGTTTTTTAGAGTAATAGTAAATTAAATGGAAATAATTTTGGGTTTGAGATTAATAGTGAATAAAGAGTTTAGAGTTCATAGTAATAGTAAATTAAATGGAAATAATTTTGGGTTTGAGATTAATAGTGAATAAAGAGTTTAGAGTTCATAGTAATAGTAAATTAAATGGAAATAATTTTGGGTTTGAGATTGATAGTGAATAAAGAGTTTAGAGTTCATAGTAATGGTAAATAAGAAGCAAATAATTTTGGGTTTAAGATTAAAAGTGCATTATAAGTAAATAAGTTTAGATTTGAGAACAATAGTAAATAAATAGCAAATAATATTGGGTTTGAGATTAATAGTGAATTATTAGTGAATACGAATGAACTTGAGACCAATAGTAAATTAATAGCAAATAATTTTGGGTTTGGGATCAGTAGTGAATTAATAGTAAATAAGTTTTTATTTAAGAGTAATAGTAAAGTTGTATCAAATAATTTTGGGTTTGAGATTAATAGTGAATTATTCGTTAATACGTTTGGAGTTGAGAACAAAAATAAATTAATAGCAAATATTTTTGGCGTTTGAGATTTATAGTGAATTATTAGGAAATAAGGGGGGATTTAAGAAAATAGTCAATTAATAGCAAATAATTGTGGGTTTGCGATTAATAGTGAATTCATAATAAATAGGTTTGGAGTTGAGAGCAACAGTAAATTAATAGCAACTAATTTTGTGTTGAGATTATTAGTGAATTAATCGTAAATAAGTTTGGATTTAAGAATAATAGTAAATTAGTAGCAAATAAGTTTGGATTTGAGATTAATAGTGAATTAATCTAATTGTCTGTGTGTGTACATTTCTCTAGCAAACTACTTTGTCAATTTTTAGTCTACAGGCTCGAGATTTGACAAAGGGGTTCTTGAGATTTGGGAAAATCTATTTAATCGGTTTTTAGCCAGAAATTAAATAAATAGCTGTCAAGGGGTCATGGTTTAACGATTTGAGTTTTGAAAACTTTATAAAACTCCTCCGCCAATTTTTTGGTCTAAACATTTGAAATTTTAAATGTAGTTTACGTGTACATGAGTAGAAACTTTTTAATATATATATACACTTGCATATAAAGTTATTAACAGTACATAGGGCCCGAGCAAAGCCGGGCTGAACTGCCAGTATTGAAATAAAGTAAAAGCAAGAATACACATAATAGAATAAAGCAAAATAAAAAATAAATGTAAATAGAAATAAAGAAATGGAAACAAAATATATTTGTTGTCAAAGTACATTGTAAAACTTATATATCATCCTTAGAAGACTTAAAAGATTGTTGCATATAATTTCAAAATTTAAAATCGAATAATTACCGAATCCAAATATAGTATATGCTGCTCTGTGAAAATGGAACGGCTAAAAATGGTACCGGAAAAATGGAACGGCTAAAAATGGTACCGGAAAAATGGTACGATAAAATGGCACGGTAAAATGGCACGGTAAAATGGTACTAGTACAAATGGCAAAAATAAATAACTAAATAAAAATGGCACTTTGAAAAAAAATATAGGACAGTTCGAAAAATGCGAGCAAAGCTCACATCCCCTTGGTTTATAAAGGGGATAAGTCCCTTAGTTTGAATCTGGAAAAAGTCGGTTTCGTTAGAGTCAAATTCTGTAGAAGCACCGAAAGAAAATTTATAAAGTCTTATTTAATAATTATTTAATAAAAAACATTTATATATAACAATCTGAAAATTTTTTTTTTATCGCTACCATATTTATTCAAATTTAATTTATTTTATTAAGTCTTGAAAATAGAAACTTAATTCAGTGATTTTATCGCTGGCGGCCACTGCTTTTAATTTTATATTTTTAATTTTATTGAACAAAAAAAAAATTGTATAAAAAAATGTTATACTGCAAGAAAAATGGTAAAATTGATTTACAAATTACACGTATCGAGCATTACGTGAAAGCAAGAATAACTCACCGACACGATAAGGTTATATCTTTGGAGTCTCGATAATGACTTACAAATAGAAAATAAAACAAATTATTGGCAGAAATTCTTTTATTTATCAGGTGTTTTTGCAAGTATTTTTTATTTTTAAGCCATTATCGAGTATCTAAGTTAAGAATGGCTTTCTAAATAATCTGCAGAACCCGAAAAGGTTATTTTTTTTGTTAATTATTCTATACCCTCACCTAACAATTTAATAAATAACATTAGAAAATTAAAATACTCGCCGGAATTTATATTACTGATGAAGTTTAATATCAGGCACAAGTTCTGATCAAACACTGATTGCTGCTGAACTTGTATCGGGTAAGGTTCTGGTTTACTAATATCTATGAAATTATCGGTGCTTTTTTGTTTTTGTTTGCTTATATTTTGCTCTAATTCGCAATTATAACATTTTTTGTGAATGAAAATTAGCTATTATTAGAGCTTGAGGTACTTATGATGAATAGCGCAGAAGGCTTAAATAAAAACGTGAGTATATTGAAAATTATGATCGGTTGAGAAAAATTCCTCCAAATTGGATTACATAGATACATTGGGTTCAATATTCAGGAGAGGAATCTTCGCAGCTGATAAAAGTTTTTTGGGCAGAAAACAAAACACACACACACAAAAGGGACAGACAAGCATAATAATATCAATTCCTAGCGGTGGTGACTTCTGGCTTGGCTAAGGTTATAAATTATAATGAAAGAAAGAGAGCGAATATACAAGCATTTCAGTGTTATATTTCTTTACCTCCACAAAATAATCCCAACTTTTCACACTGGCTCGCTAAAAGAATCAAACTAGCAGAAAGCATTGCTGACATTAAGTAGCCAATATTTTACAAAAAAAAAAAAAAAAGAGCCTAGCTCCTACTCATACCAGCGTAAATGCCTATAAAATATTTATTTAACTTTTTTGGTGAGAGGGGAGTCTTATTTTAAACTGGAGGAATGGGAGCATAGCCTGCACTTCTCGAGCAGTCTTAATGTCCCTCATCAAAGTGTTATGTTTACTATTTTATTCATGCTTGCAATTTTTACCGGTGCTATTTTTACCGAGCAATTTTCCCAGTTCCATTTTTACCGGTGTCATATTTACCACAATGCATAATATATATATATATATATATATATATATATATATATATATATATATATATATATATATATATATAACCATAAGATTGATAATATTAGTAAAACAAATTTATAATAACATGATAGACAATACGATAATCATAGTGCTAAATATAATGATTAATGGTAGTAGATGTATTAATAGCAGTAGTACTTAGACTTAAATACAATAATAATAATAATAATAATAGTAATAATAATAATAATAATAATAGTAATAATAATAATAGTAATAATAATAATAGTACTACTACTGTTACTACTAATAATAATAATAGTAAGAATAATAATAGTAATAATAATAATAGTAATAATAATAATAATAGTAAGAATAATAATAGTAATATTAATGATAATAATAATAATAATAATAATAATAATAATAATAATAATAATAATAATAATAATAATAGCATGGTGAACAGACCTCAGCAAAGAGAACTGGGACCCTGGGGAGGCGTATTGCCACTCGAATCCAAACAAAGACCAATAGCTGCTGCCAACGAGAAATCAGTGGCAAGCAGTTGTTGCGATAATGCAAATTTATTTGCAAATATTATTGAAAGAGGTAGAGAGTACTGGAACCCTGGCGAGACTTGTTGTCACACAGCTCCAGGGAACACCACAGGCTGTTTTCAGGGAAAGATCTCTGAAGAACTGTGTGAAAGCTCCTTGTGAGCCAATAATAACTTTAATAATAATGGTAATGATATTATAACAAGAAGGACACAACATAATTTATATAAAAAATAAAAACATATAACTAGATATATAGAGGCATAAATAAAACAACATAATTGTAAATCATTTTGTACCTAACTTATCATTTTTTTAAATTAAGTTTGTGTCCAGTTTGGTAAAAGGCATTTCATCAATAGTGAAGCTTTCAAAAATAATATATTTATATTACTCACGGTGTTGTCGTGAATATATATTCTAAATCAATAATTTATAAAAAAAAAATAATAGTAATAATAATTATACTCTCTAATTTCATTATTTGTGAGTAACGAAGGAAAAAATGCTTGATACTTCGAAAAGAAGATAAGTAACGATATAAGAATTTATATGATTTAGATCTATATTGCCTGAGTTCGATCCAATGGATTTTTTTAGCGAAGACGTTATTTGGCTCTGCAGAGACATTCTATGAAAATCTTGGCACATAAATTTTTCCCTTTCTTCATTCACACGAGCACTGTCAAATCAAGCGAACACATGTAGAAACGTACTCTTATCGATTATTTCCCAAAAACGTTTACACACAATATGTGTAGTTTTATGTGATTAATAATGTGGCAACATGGTTGAGAAAAAAACGTTCTGATCACCGATAATCGGGTTCGATCTCACATTTTAATGATCGATAAATGTCTGAGAGTTTCATGACTAAAGTCAAATTGTGTTTACACAGAGAAAATGAGTGGTAACTATCTTTGCTTACGAGTGCAGAACTAGTAAAAAAGGCGAGCATCGGATCTTCATCGACTTAATCGGTTAATCAATTTGATTTATTACGTTTATGCAATAATAATAATAATAATAATAATATATATATATATATATATATATATATATATATATATATACATGTACATCTACTTATAATAGAAGCGGCATTTTCATTGCTTGTATGTCTTCCGTATTTGGATAATTTTTTCAAAGGAGATAACTACATTAACTATTCCTGTGTCAAAAGGCGCTGATGCTGTTGAGAACAGAAACTACACTTTGAAATATGCATTTGCACTAATATAAAAAATACGTTTCTAAATTTTGCAGATGAGGATTGGTTATTGCTATTATTTGAAAACTCGGACTATTGTTCTTATCTTAAATGATATTTTCACAATGTTTCGGTCGATGTAACCACCGACCTTCTTCAGGTGTCTCTTGTCGAACTCGGGAATTTGAACGAAATATCGAACGAAACTCTCTATTTACTCGACAAGGATAGCATGTTCTCTTCATGATTGGATAGACGTCCTAAGTGATTCGCAATTTTACTTTTCGATCGCCCGCTGAGAATTGAACCTTCATCCTTCAGGTGAATATCACTTTTACAATTGATTTTTCCCAGTACTGTAACCACTACGCCACGGACCCTTGCGCAGAAACATTTCACGAGTTTGACAAAATGCACTTAAAGAAGGTCGAAGGTTACATCGACCGAAACGTTGTGCTAATAAGACTATTAACAGTAGTCTGAAGATTCCAAATCTATCTAAATAAAACAGTACATGTATGTGTGTAAATATCTAACAGGTAAACTCTTAAACTACTGGTCACATAACACTGAAATTCTCAGAAAATAATATTCACGCACCAAGGAAGGGTTTATAGCGAGTAATATCTTTGCTTACATGCATGTATATCGGATGTATATCAGACATAAGCAAATTTACATGCAATATCTCCATTTTTGTTTTATGCGCATGCGCATATTTACTTTTTTCCTTCAAGTTGTTTAAAAAACAACATCAGGTGGGAACGCTAGATGTTTTGATTTCAATTCTAGCTGATGACACGAACTCCTTTTTCATGTATTTGATTAATAAATAAAAAAGTGAAATAATACGTAAATTTTACTCGCGGCTTTGAATTTATAAATCGAAGAAACCCCTATATATCTTCTTTTTTTTTATTCATTCATTTATTAGACAAACAATAGGTACATGCAAAATGAATCTCGATGCTCAAAATTTATAAACATTTTGACCCTTCCCTTTACTTTAAAATTCACCAAAAACAGGAAACTAACTAATGGATTTTTCAATATTTATCAAATAATGATCACGGAATATAATGAACCCATTATTTTTACTTAAATCCTAGTGAAAATGCATTATTTTGTAAAAACAAACAAAGAAACAATATGGTTTTCAGTAGTAAAAAAAAAAAAAACAATGATGAATTTATTTTTGCTTTTTATGAAAATAAAGTTTCGTAAATTGTAATAATTTAAAAAAAAATACAGGAATATTATGATAAAAGCTCCCCAAGTCTGTACTAATGAACTCGATGGAACTCGAAGAAAAATTAATTTCTCGAATTACTGATCACTGGTCAACACAATATTTTTGGCAGGCAAAGTAAGACTGGTTTCTGGTGTTTTCAAAGGCGCTGAATCCGAATCTGACATTATTTTTTTCAAATTGGCTCTAGTTTTTGAGATATCACAGGAGGGTCGTTTGTCTGAAATCACCCATTCGCGACCATAGCTAAACGTACAAAAAACGGCTAAATAGTGCATAAATGTCAGATATTGATTTTTATGATAATCTTAAACCACAAAGACAGTGTAAAATCTCAATCTAACAAGTTAAGTTAGATATACCATCATTTCATTTATCCTATAACTGAACACTTTTCATAGATTTCGAGGATATACAAAAAATTTGCTAAAAATTTGCTGAATTTTAATTCTCCAAGTGAAAAAAAACATTTACATAATCAGTTATATATCATAAATTAATGCAAAGCATTATACACTAGATTCTTAGTTACAATGAACACACAAAACAATATTTTATTCACAAAACTAAAATTGGCGTTTATACGATTTTCGCTTGTGAGCAACTTTTGGGCAGTCTCTCAAAAGGTTCCAGCAGTAGTCTGCCATCATGTGCTCATCCCATTTGCCTTGATACCTCTCTTCCATTGTTTTGATGTCTTGATGGAATCTCTCTCCCTGCTCCTCACTGTAATCACCAAGATTACCAGGAAATCTGTCGAGGTGGCTAAACAAGAAATGAACTTTAATGCTTATATTTGCCCCTAGTTTTCCGTATGCAGTAAGCATCTTACGGACCAATTGCTTGTAATTGTCAGCTTTGTGATTTCCCAAACAGTTTGTCACTACATCTGTGAAGGACACCCAAGCATTTAACTCAACCGTGTTCATATGATTAGTGAAGTCAGAATCCCTCATGAGCGTTCGAATCTGAGGTCCATCGAAGATGCCACCTTTAGCTTTTTCGATGGAAAGACCTGGAAATTGCCTGCATATGTACTTGAAGCAATCCCCATCCTTGTTCAACGCCTTAACAAACTGCTTCATGAGCCCTATTTTTATTTGCAATGGAGGGAGGATGATTCTATCCCTGGGTACCAAAGGCTCATTGATGACGTTGGCTGTGCCAACTTCGAGACTTTCTCGTTCTGGCCAGTTCTCCCTTCTCCAGTGCTGGATTCTTGCTCTGCTATCCCACAAACAAAGAAAGCAGGGATACTTTGTGTACCCACTTTGCTGACCAAGCAGAAAATTCACCATTTTCAAGTCCACACAAATCAGCCATTTATGAGTGTTGTAATTCAGCTTTTCAAGAACAAATTTGATAGCATCATACTCTTCTTTCATCTTGGTAGAATGGCCAATTGGTACAGGAGCAAACTTATTGCCATTGTGCAAAAGTACAATTTTTAGACTTGCTTTCGAGCTATCTATGAAGAGACGCCAATCTGCTGGGTCATATGATGAGATCCCTATGCAGTTAAGAAGTGCAGAAACGTCATTACAAAAGACCAGGTCGTCTTCTTTAGAAAAGAAACGAAGCAAGCTGCCTTCCCTTGTCCTATAGTATGTTACTTTTGTGCCAGAATCAAGAATGTTTTTCTCTTGGAGTCGTGATGCAAGAACCACAGACTGCTCCTTCGACAAACAAAGGTCTCGCACTAGGTCATTAAGTTCAGATTGATTGAAAAGCTGAGGGCCATTTGAGGGTTCTTCATAGTCACTACAACTACCATCACTTGATATTGAAAGATCAGCTGGAATCTCTTCGGTTTCATCGATTTCAGGCAAACTGGTGAAAACAGGCACAGGTAGATCCTCAGAGTGCGCAACAGGACGTATAGCAGAATCCAGGCTCGGATACTGCCAATTTGCTTTCTTGTGCTTGTTAAACCCCGTCATGTCATTGAGACAGAAGTAGCAGTCATCAAAATGATTGTTGGGCTCTCTCCACACCATTGGTACAGCAAAATTCAACTTCAGCTTACCGTTGGTCCAACCGCGGAGACTTTCTACACAGATTTTGCACACCATATGTGGGGCCCAAGACTTGTCTTGGTCACCAAGTATCATATCGAAGTATGCTTTGTACGCCCTCTTGGCAAAGTCTGTAATATACCTCTTTTGTTGTGCCATCATATACTGTCCACAGATGTAACAAAAGACATATCTGCAACATCTTCTAGAAGAACTCATTTTCTCTCTGGAACTCATTTTCAACTGTGGAATTAAAAAGAAAATTCTTAATTACTGTTTAATTTATACTGCAACTATATTTATGGAACATGTTATTAAGTAATTACAGTATATAATTATATAAAAATCCTCTCTATATAAATAATTATATAAAAATTCTCCCTATATAAATAATTATATAAAAATTCTCCCTGAAATACTTCAATATATACATAATCATTATAATGATTCAATAATATCAGAAAATTATTATTTACTGCTTCTATATTGAAGTATTTCAGGGAGAATTTTAGCAGTTTGGGCTTATTTGGGGTTATCAGTATCTTCTAAACTAGAGCCAATCTGGCAAAACCAATGTTATATTCGTAATCAGCGACCTTCAAACCCCCAGAAAACACTCCTAGATGGTCTGCCAAAGAAAAAAAATAAAAATTTGTTGACCATTAAATCAAGCATTGTTTATTTAATATTTTCACACAAAAAATATAATTGCAGAAAATATTTCTACTTTTGTTTTTGAATTAAAGGTTTCGCATCATTTTTATATGCACGATTATAATATTTTCCTTACTTGAATGAATGTGAAACTTTTGGCGTAGCATAATTTTTATATTATCTTGAGAAATAAATTTTTTTTAATTTAAAAGCAGGAACATAGCAAAATATTGAATTACAAAATGGTAAAAATTAGACAAATTTTCGCGATAGAACTGTACGGAGGCACGGCTGGGAGAGAAAAAATACCCTTACCTTCCTTTAAACTACCTGACGTTATATTCAGACAGCCTTTCGACTGTCTGAAAATTTGGGTTTCCGTATAATACATTGGACAAGTACTTTGCTTTTTTTTTCAGTTGATCAGAGCAAGAATCACTAGCTTTTGAGTGCTAATAAACCTATTTTTGTACAAATAAGGTATTTTTTAATTTAATTTAATATCGTAGGACATTACTTTACTAATTATCTTTGAAATAGACACAGAAAATTAATATTTATCTTTCCAAAGACTTTTACAATGAATTTATTTAACTTACAAATTTAGCTGAATTAGAAAGCTCGCCGTGAAAATATTTTTCATAACTTTTTTCACGTGTACAAATATTTTTTCCTTTTGAAAATTAACTTTAGTCTTTAATATTTCAAATACAATCAAAAAGGAATCGGAGAACTACAAAAATAAAATAAAATAAGAAAACGATCGACCGGTTCTCAAAACTACGTCCCTCTATTTTTTCGGCCATTTTTTACGTACCTAACAAACAGATATTAATTTCAAATAAAAAATTGTAACGCTTGCGAATGCATGCGTTTTCCTTATTATTTTAATAATAAAAATAAGCATTCCAGACATTAATTCAAATATACGAAGTCATACCTATATATCGTTTTTATTATTGCGCCGATTAGATTAACAATTATTAATTTCAAATAAATACTCGGCTTAAGTATGGCTTTCTAAATAATAACTTTTATCTTTCAAAATAATTTGTACATTGCGCAAGTACAAAAAATTTAAACTTTCCGAATGCGTGCATTTTTTCAGACTTTACATTACATTAAGAAAAAGATACCTATATATATATATATATATATATATATATATATAGTGCGTCAACGTACAGTTTCTCTTAAATAAATAATTTTATTTTTAATTTATAAAAAGGAAAGATGTTTCAGCTCTAAGTTATTCATATCAATAATATCTGAATTTATTCATGCTTTCGTACATTCATATCAGATCTACCTCTGCATTCCATGTTTAAAAAGGATGTGTCCTCTATAGTATCAGACCTGACCGAATGGCTAACTGATTCATACCATCTAAAAAAATCCAACAAAAACCTAATAGCCAGCCATGGTTCCCCCCAGAATGTGCTGCTGCCATCGCGCACAGAAATTACTTTTGCCATAGCTACCAACGTAATAGATGTACTGAGACTAAAGCTGCTTTCAGGAACGCCAGCAACCACTGTAAAAGAGTAATAAAACATGCAAGAGGGCTATATGCTCAGTCTGTTAAATCCAAAGTAGCTGATCAGCGGCTTGGTTCCCACCAGTTTTGGCAAATAACAAATAGGATCCTGAACAGAAGTGTGCTTTCTATTCCAACTATTATCAATGGACCTGAGGTCATCTCGTTAGCATCAGACAAGGCCAAACTATTTGCCAAGAACTTTGCAGCTAACTCTACCCTCTGCAACGAAAGCAATCGACTCTCCATATTTCCTCCTATAACACAGAACACGCTAGGTAACATACAAATATCCATGCATGAGGTCGCCAAGCTAATCAAGAACCTTGATTCGAGTAAAGGCATCCCAATTATAGTGTTAAAAAAGCTTCAACCAGAACTTGCTCCCATACTTACGAAACTGCTTAAGCGTTGCCATAAGGAGAAGTGCTTTCCAACTCCCTGGAAAACATCATCAGTATGCTCTGTATTTAAGAATTCAGGCGATAAGTCATCCCCCTCTCAGTACAGACCAATAAGTCTCCTGTGTGTCATGAGTAAGTTGCTGGAATCCATATTAAATAGAGAAATAGTCAACCACCTCAGCAGAAATAACCTTTTTAGTGACACGCAATATGGTTTCCGTTCTGCAAGATCTACCGCAGATGTGCTAACGGTTATATCTCATAGGATTAGTGAATCTTTTGACAAAGGCTTCCTTTCTAGGGCAATTGCTCTTGACATATCAAAGGCCTTCGACAAGGTATGGCATAAAGACCTACTTCAAAAGATTTCCAGCTACGGTATAACTGGAAATGTTTTCTCTATCATTAAATAATTTCTCTCTGATAGGCTCATAAGAGTAGTGGCCGATGGACAAAAATCAGAAGCCTGCAGTATTAATGCTGGAGTCCCTCAGGGGTCCATCCTGGGCCCAACTCTTTTCCTGATCTACAACAATGATCTCCCTAAACACATACTTAAATAATTCGTTGACATCTATGCTGATGTCACGACCATCTCCGACAAGACATCAAAGGCTGTAAATGACAAAGTTCTCTCTGATTCTCTCTCCTCTGATCTCGGGCGTGTGGTTCAGTGGGGGGGGAAGACGTGGCTAGTTGCCTTTAATGCATCTAAAACCAAGCTCTTATCTTTACATCATCAACGCTCTGATCCCTATCTGGCTTCAATTGAAATGGATGGCTCTCGTCTAGGAGAAGCCCCATGTTTTGACAAGCTTCTGGGCTTGACCTTTACTCCTGATCTGAAATGGAACACGTACATCAAGTCTGTTGCCAAGGTCGCTGGAAAAGATGGTGGGCCCCTTCTACCGCTCCAGTAGATATCTCACTACTGATGCAATTCTCTATCCATATAAAAGCCAAGTACGCCCAAGGATGGAATAGTGCTGCCATATCTGGGCAGGAGCTGCTAAAAACAGCCTATCCTGCCTTGACAGAGTACAAAATAGACTTTGTGGCTTAGTGGGGGATGCCCTTTTCTCTTCCCTGCAACCCCTCTACCACAGAAGAGACGTTGCGAGCCTATCTTTGTTTTATTGTTATTTCCATGACATGTGCTCGTCTGAGCTCCAATGTCTAGGCCCCCCTCGCCAATCTTTCTCGAAAAACACCCGTCTAGCTGAAACCACTGTCAATAATTTTCCCCACACTTTATCTGTGCCTAAATCAAAACGTAGATTCCAGGAACAAAGCTTCTTTCTTAGAACTGCACGCCTGTGGAACTCTGTTCCGTCTGCCTGCTTCCCACATCACTACAACTTGGATGTATTCAAGTCCAACGTAAACAAAATCCTGATGAACCGCCCCCTTAAGTAGACACTGTTATTAAATCCCCAACACTAACGTACTGTACATGCAATAACCCTTATCTCTGAGTGGCTTCTGGGCCTGTATAAGTGGTGATCACTTTGTAAAAAAAAAATCTTGTGAGGTCTACATTAGCGCTTGAAATTTATATAAGTGAATACATTTACTTTTTATATATTCATACCAATAATATTTGAATACTAAACTGTTCAGGTTCAGAAACTCTAGATTATATTAAAGTAAGCAACATATGCATGTCTGCTCATTCATAGATTATTTAAATATGGAGTCGTTTATTCTTCCTATGAAAGACAAGAAGTACCAAACTCTTACACTTGCTTACTCTACTATTTATAAGGGATGTTACGGTGGCTAAGTGGTTAACGACACTGACGTAGATTTTCGAATCAAGTTCGTTCCACAGAAATAATTTCACTTAGGGATGTCGCCGTCCATTATGTAGTCCTACCCAACATATTTCCAGAAAGATTCTAACTCGAAAGGTATCGTGGAAACAAATGCCAACACTCTATCTATCTATCTATCTGGTCGAGCTCCTTGTCCTGACCCATGTGACCCTCTCTGTCTGTCTGTCTTTCTGTCCGTCTCTCTCTCTCTCCAGACTTCTCTGACTTCAATCAGCTTCCTCAGATCTTCAGACTCACAGTTGGCATCATGTGTAATTTGCTGAATGTACGTGCAAATAGATCGTCCTATGCTCGTGGGTCCATGCCGTGGAATCCATAGTAAAACATTTCTCATCAGCGTTTGCTTACTTCTCTGGCAGTGACCGGCAAATCGCAGACGTCGGTCCTTGATGATAGTAGATATGGTAGGTAGGCTGCCATAAAGTTGCTGCTTCGCGGGATGATTTTGTTAGGATATATTTAACACTCTTCGTAGCATATGGGTGTACGTGCCGTCCAGCTTTCTTTCCAATCTTTTGATGAGTGTTCACGTTGTAACACCGTAAATAAGGATAGACTCCATCACTGCTCTAAAGAACTGCCTTTTCAGTTTGTCAGTTATCATCAAACGCTATATTATAATATTTTTAAATAGGAGCCACTGCTTATCAAGGCCCAGGTGCTACTCGAGGATAAGAGCGTGAGACAACATCGTAGTAATCATTAGTAGTGTAAATTTAGTAAATTGGTTTACTTAAGGGCAACGGCTCAACAAGAACTTGTTTACGTTGGACTTGAAGACGACTATATTGTAGTCAGCTCGAAAGCAGATAAACGGAAGAAAGTTCCAGAAGTATGCAGTTCTAAGAAAAAAGCTTTTTTTATGGAATCTCTTAGATAAAGAGTGGGAAAATTATTGACAGTGTTTTCAGCTAAACGAGTGTTTCTCATGAAAGTTTGGCGGACGGGAACTATAGATTAGAGCTCAGACGAGCACTTGCCTGAACATAATGATAAAGCAGAGACAGACTCACAACGTCCCTTCTGTGAGAAAGAGGTTGCAGGGAAGAGAAAAGGGTATCTCCTACTAGGCTACGAAGTCTATTTTTAACTCTGTTAAGGCAGGATAAGATCTTTCTACAATCTCCTGTCCAGATGTGGCAACAGCACTCCATCTCTGGACGTATCTGACTCTTATATAGGCAGAGACTTGCATCAGTAATGAGATATCTACTGAATCGATAGAAAGATCTTATCATTTTTCCAGCGACCTTGGTAACGGATTTGATGTGCGTGTTCTATTTCAGATCGGGAATAAAGGCCAAGCCCAGAAGCTTGTCAAAACATGAGGCCTACCCAAGACAAGAGCCATTAATTTCAATTGATACCAGATGGGGACCAGAGCGTTGATGATGTAAAGATAGAAGCTTTGTTTTAGATGCATTAAAAGAAATCAGCCATCTCTTTCCCCATTGTACCACGTGCTCCAGATCAGAGGAGAGAGAATCAGAGAGGCTTTGGATGCGCTGTTATAAATGGTAGTGTCGTCAGCATAAATGTCTACGAATGATCTAAGGATGTGATTTGGAAGATCGTGGATGTAGACCAGGAAAAAGCAATAGCATATCAACAATAATCATCTGATTTATTCGAAATGAATGGTTAATACTCAATAACAATAACAATATCATCATCCAATCGTGGTAGTGTCTCTTTATTCTTCAACACAGCAGGTTTTCATAAATGTATTATGAGTCTTCTCTTAATTGCATGAGGTGTGTTTCGTTTAAGAATTTATTAAAGGAAGAACATCAATTTAATCTGTATTGGTTCAGCAATTAGCTGTAAATCTGGTTATTTTCCCTTTGATAAATCTGAGAAAGGTATCAGTAGAATTGCTTTCTCGCGGAGTTCTGCATCCAGGAAATGTTAAGAAGATCCCTTAACATTATGTGTACACATCAATTTTATTTTTCCAGTCGTTTGGTAAGAGTCAAGATGCTACTTCCACATAGAAGAAATAATGTAATAATAGCTTCAAAAGTCACGTTGCATTTAGAGAGGGAAATGTGAGTTCCAGATTGCTTTCATTGTGTCCAGTCCGTCCTTTTCTGATTGACACATTCAGTTTACTCTTTGAACAATTTTGCTTTGCAGTTTTGCTGCCAAGATACTAAACTGATCGACATTTTGTAAGCAACTAACAATTTCTAACTTATTCTGTTCACCTTATAATTTTGTCTAATGAATCTTATTTTTGTATTACAAATACTTGGAGTTTTCCTTTATTATTCCCTCTGTTTATATTATTTTTCTCCTTCAACCGTGTGCCTTTCATATGCATATCAAATGTACTGAAGTCTCGTTTCTTCATGAGTTCGACAGCCTATAAATAAACACAGCGGATATTCTTTCTTCATTCTCTTTGCTTTACGCGAACTCTGCATGCTGTACAAACATTAGGTTTGTAGTTATTTTTAATCACAATCTAGATACTTGTCTGGCATATTTGATAGGAATTATCTCGTATGGATGCAGATGATTCTATAGTAATATTTTTGCATGGCTTTCTTTAAAACGATACCCGAGTTGACTTACTACTCCGCACCTTTCATACACACTGGGTTCAGAGAAATATGGTTTTAGTCCACAACACGTTTGAAAAAGCTAAGTGCATTTATTTCAATCGGATATTTTCTATTTTAACATAGTTTTTTCCCATTAAAATAACCTTTTAATATTAGGGTCTGGCTTTTCAAACTACCCCAGCGTTTCTCAGTATAATGAACGCATCCAAAATGGATATTTTCCACAGTAAATTCATAATTTGATGTCCATATTCTCTTTCTAAAACTATTTGCTTCTCAAGGTGCAGGTAGCCAGATAAAATCCCTGGCGTATGGCTATGAAATACTCCTAAACCCCCTTACTCTCCCGACCCTGCACCTCGTGACTTCCACATATTAAATACTTGTCGATGTTTTCCACTATATTTGTTTCTTTATCTTGATACTGAGGTTACAACAAGCGAAATTTTTTAAAGAGTGATCTAGTAAGAATGCAGATGGTTTTATTGATATATATTTTACAGAGCTTTCTCATAAACTGTTCGTGCGTTGAATTACTGTTCCACCCACTTAACACACTAGATTACGTTTACTCAGTAAAAGATGATCTTAGTCGACAAAGTTTACAAAAAAATGTTTATGAAGCAAAAGCGCATGAAAATCTAAAAATCAGTGAACTTCGCTAAAAAACACCGTGAAAATAAAGCAGGTGCATGTGTATCGATTGTGGATATCCACGCTTCGTTAATAGAATCGACATCTGCGACCTTTTCATATCTGTTAAGCATATACGTAAATCGACATCTAAGGATAATAAACAATTGCTCGTCACAGCATTTTCCACCTCGTATGAAACCTGTCTTCTAGGGAAAATGGGTAAATATAAAAAAGTAAAGCTCTACATACCATCATATGCATTTATTTATGAATAATAAATGTTTTCCTAATGTTGTTAATATTCCCTTTAAAAGTTCGAATCTCGAATGTTGTTAGCCTGGAAGGGTCATTAAAGAAATCACGGACATAGAAAAAAAGTAATATATATATTGAAACAAAAGACCCCAAAAACACCATATAAAAAGAGCAACCGTCGTAGTAAGTAACGCCAAGATGGCGGACTACAAAAATACACTGACCAGCCTGAGAATTGCAACTATCAGTTAATTTATACGGTTGAGAAGAGTTTACATCGTGCATGGGGAAGTCCCCACAACACTTACGTAAAAAAGGCCCTTATAAAATATATTCAATGAACGATAAACCCGATCACGACTTCATAAACGCATTTATTTCAATCGTGTAATTTCTATTCTCACACAATTTTGTTTTCACATCACATTAGTTTTCAAATAATGGACTTTTCAAAACACATAGGTTTTTCCCAGTATTATGATGAATATTCTTACTAGTACAGTCATAATTAGATGCTTAGATTCTCTTTCTAAAAACTCCAACTTGAAAATGTATGTGTCAATTTAACGTAACCCCCTTTTTAAGTCCCGGTGTATAAGCCATTTGTCTCATATCTATATATATATATATATTCCCCTTTCTAGGGTTGAGCACTTTGGTAAGTAATATTGCCAGTTACTACAAGGGCAATGCAAAACACTTCATAAATAAACAAAAATAGAGAACTCTCTAGCATTTGACAATTTTTGAATAAAACATTGTGATACTATTTGACAATAGCACCCATCCCTACAGGCAAGTGGTTAGAATCGCCAACTCTCTAGTAGATGGTCATAAGTTCGGCCTCGGCTTATAGCGAATTATACTCTAGCTGTACTGACAAGCCGCGATACAGGAAAACGATCAGTTTCTGATTGTCTATATATCTACAGTTCCAATAGAAAGATAAAGGAACACTTCCTAAACAAATATTTCATATTAAGAAAGCACAGCAGCTTTTAATAGGTTATTTTTAAAAAATAGTTTCATCAGTATTTGTTATATATGGGGTTCTTCATCGAGTTCTCACTAGGGTTATCATCGAGGGGCACCATTTAACGTTTGTGTATAACATCAAAAAGGATTCCGTGTGCGTATGATTGTCTCTAATATAAATGGTTGTGTGTTTGATTATCATAAAGGGAATCGTGTGTGTGACATGTATTTTCAGAACCTACCTCTGCTTCTTCGATGTTGGACCATCTGGAAATTTCTCATCCTGGAGGGAGACTTGATACCTGTTCGACGAAGATTTATCACTCCAAGACGATGAATGGGTTTTATAGTTTTTATTTCACTTTCCCCAGAGGTCCTGCAGACGGTGGAAGTGAAATCGGCTTGTGTGGGTTCTTCTTCTACACCCGTCAGCGTTCGTCTCCCCTCCCCAGTTAAGAGGGGGAGACAACGGAAAACCGTCCGTCTTCTTCAAAGCCCAAATCAAATCTCCCAGATCTAGCCAACCACGTCACTCATACGTAATCTGGTCAGCTGACCTTCGGTTCTTGTAAACGTGTCTACACTCCACGTTCACTCACCTCTCTCTCTCTCTCTCTCTCTCTCTCTCTGTAACATATGTACCGTTCAATACTCTTAAATTGTCATGTAGTAACACTAGAGTTTCTTGGTTCTCAGGGCACAACAATTCCTCGACGGAAAATATACATCATCACTTGTACTAAAGTGCCTTTCATTCTTCACGAATGAAGGTAAGGCACTTAAATCTTTGAAGCCAGTTTACTCTTCAGTTGTAATATTTGCTGTGGTTTTTATCACCTTCTGTGCATTTTTCTATAATCATCCGCTCTTGTGAGTAGTGATAAAGCTACATAATTCCTAAATTCTTTTGTGCATTTATGAATAAGAAATTTACTCCCTTTCAGTTAAGACTGTTATTCTTGTATTTCTCTTGTACTTTCAGGAGTATTATCCACGTTAAACTCGGCCTCTACTTGCTCTAAGTTTGGATTTGTTACTGTAGTTTTTTTTTTAAACAAATCCATGCTTGAGGAAAACACAATTTTACTTTCACTTTGATTTTTATACCTCTCAGCAGAGTTTGAAAAGGTATATCCTGCTTCATTTCAACACTAGAAAGTAGACAGTATGGAATCCAATTCGTGATGGTGTTTTCAATGGTATTTTTGTAATTTAAAATTAAATCTTGGTTTCAGAAAAGTAGACACACGCATTTTTTTATCATTTAGATAGGATGAAAACTTGTTTCCATTGATTTACTGAATTGTTCAATATTGGTAAAAAGGAGTCCAGGAAACTTAGAAATATCAAAATTAGATTTAAGAGCGTTTGATAGAAATAACCTCAAATCCAAAGTTGTAGGTATCATCATCGATATGGCTGAAGTTTACTTACTCCTTTGGTGATTTTTTTTTTCTAATGGAATCAGTAACTGGACATTTTTTTAACAAGTCCACTATTGATAAGTTAAGATAGAAATTTTATTATCAACAGCATATATTACAAGCTTTTAGAAGTTCTAAATTCCTTTTCAGCATATATATTGAATTTAACCAAGTGGTCATGTCATGAATCAGTTGATGTTCTTCCAAATTAAGCTGATTCTGTATTTTAGTTAATCTGCTAATCACTAATGGAAGGCGACTAAAATGAAATACTATATTTCTATTAGTTGTAGTAACTGCTTAAACAGTGTTTTGTGAAAATAATGAATCATTTATTTAGTGTTGAAATGTCTGTATGAAGAATGATAGTGACTCTAAACCACGTTCCGTGATAGCAGCAACCGTATTTGCCCCAGAAACCACACAAGATGCGAACAGGTTTGAGTTTAACAGGGAGTGAAATGCACGCAAAGGTTATCAGTACTTTCGACTTGTAAGTTAGTCTGTAGTCTCGCGTTAGATCGCGATATTTTCGCCACGTGGTTTACGTAGATAATGGTTAGCGTTATGCCTGAATGGTTAATTTTCATTTTACTCCTCAAGGGTTACTTAGTACTTTTTACGTTTAGAATCGATAGTAAAATGATTCATAGATTCTCTTTTCCCTCGTTCTTGGGCTGTTTGAGGTGAGTCGATAGCGAAAGTATTTGCAAATTTTAAGGTTCATTTGTATATAAGATTCGGATTTTGTCATTAGTAATGCTCCGCTTGTATAGCTATGATGAAAAGACTGTTATCTATAATATAAATAGCAACTGTCTGTTTAAATGTATGCATGCATGTATGTATGTTTGTATGTATGTTTGTATGTACGTCTGCCTTAAACTTTCGACAGAGGCGACGGATTTTCACGAGATCGGTATTGTTTTGAAGATTCGACTGTTCGGACGACAAATATCGAAAAATTGGCCCAAAATATTAATTCCTGTACCCTGCAATACCAAAGTACTGTTGAATTTATATGCCTGGCCTTTTTTAATAGCTTAATGTTTCAATTGTGCTCTAAATAGAAACATTCATTTTGAACGTACCCTGTCATATCAACGAACCTACTGTTGATTTTATATGGCGGGCCTTTTCGCTTGTGTGGTAATAACACTTCTAAAATACACTTGTGATGTTAGGCTATATAAGGTGTAAACTTTGGTCCAAATCCCCTGAACTCTGAAATGGCTGGGCCTATTCTTATGAATTGTTGAAGATATTCTGTCCCGAAACCTGTCTAAAAACACTGCCATATACATGAAGTACATTTGTATTAAATTTCATAAGAATCGGCCCAGCCATTTCAGAGTTCATAGAGAACGAACACACACATATACTGACAAAGTTCCTCTTATATATATATATATATATATATATATATATATATATATATATATATATATATATATATATATATATGTGTGCGTGTGTGTGTGTATTACACTTGTATAGTTTTAGTTTTCTAGGTGTACATCCACTGAAACGTCTGTGTTTATTAAAGAATGCTCGATGAATAAGCTGAGCGTGTTTATAATATGCTTATTTTACACAAACATTATCAGCTACATACTTCCGTACACGTTTCTGTAGCGACCTTCTCACAGAGATCCCACTACATCTGACTAAAGAGAAAATTCTCTGTAGCATAACGAAGTGGGATCTCTGTGAATAGGCCGCTACATAAAAAAGTATGCATATATGTAGCTAATAATGTTTGTATCAATAGGCATATTATATATATATATATATATATATATATACAGAGAGGGGGAGAGAGCGAGAGAGAGACAGAGACAGAGACAGACAGACAGACAAACAGACAGACAGACAGAGGGGGGGGAGGAAATAAAGAGAGAAACAAATATAGAGAAGGAAATAAACATGATAGTTTTGGAGTTACAGTTCAGACGCCCACGAGACATCTATTTTTATTTTTCTGACGCCGACCATATATTCCAATCCCCTGAACGACCACGCCCAGCTACCGTCCCACCTCCTTCGGACAGAATCACCCCTTGATCTCCACCGCCGTCTAATTGGTGTTAGATTTAATGGTGTTGCGGTGAGAGGGGTATAAACTATCTTGAACTTACTTGGATTCGGGCCTTACCTTTTATTTCATTTTGCATTTCGTTTTTTTTTATCATGAACAAAACCTAGCACAAAACGGATCCATTCTTAAGGTACGTTTATTCGACCAGCGCGTTCTGTGCAGAAAAAAAATCTAATTTTAAACGAAACGTAACAAATCGACGAATAATTTATTTCGAACACAACTATGACAGGGCAAGTAGAATTAAATTTAAAATTTAACGTGACAGACCGACGGATTGACAAATACATTAATTCCGAGTCTTTGACACACCTTAAGCAAGATTCTATAACAAGACGAAACCTTTTTTCCACATATAAACCACAATATCGCAGAGATGCTTCCCTGATAGCTACAAGATTATCACCATCTGAGTTTTCTCACAAAAATTAGGAAAATTTAAAAAACGTAATCTTAAGTTACAAATTGACAATTTTTTGTTCATTTGGAAATATTACCTGTATTACTCTTCATTCTTTCTTTTTTTGATTTCAAAGTATGTTTTTTTTTAAAGATTATTTTGCTTCTTGAATATTTCTACAAGTGAAGAAATTCCTTTAAATTTTTCATTTTTAATTATCTTAAATATTTTGACCCCATACACAAATTATGTTGTCAAGTGATTCTGCTAAGATTTTATGGATATACATTGATACTACATATTGTGAAATGTATCTTCAAAACATTCCAGATTTACGAAAACTTATTTTTATACGAAAGCTGTTCCAAAAGTAATGCGTCCTATATTTGAACTAAAGGTAAAGAGTTACAGACGTTAGTGGTAATATAAATATAAGCAACCAAATTAATTTTTCTTCATAGTCACCATCATTCTTAATGCACTTTTGCCAGCGGTGTGATGGTGGCTGTGCATGGGCGACCGGGGCGCGCCTTGTTACTCATATCTTTGTAACCATTCTGAAATTAACGAACCCGCTTCTTAACTGTGCTTATATCAACTGCATCGGCTTCGTAAACATTAAACAGACGTCGGTGAATGTTTCTCAGTTCAATTTTTAGTGTATAGAAGAATCTAATAGCGCATCTATGCTTTGACGATGACAGGGGTTGCGTTCTTAGAGTTTCACACCGTCAATATCTGCAACAGAGAGAGTAAACTTTCATAATGCATAGTCAAGTCATCATAACAATGCAATTTACAATCCCATCAGATCCATTCAGGCGAACTAACTATTGGAGGCATTACATTTGGAACACCCCTCGCATATGTGCATATTTTGGTCTTCTATAATTAAGTTACCTGCAGACAGTGGACTCGAACGAATGTATATCTGGCATGCAAATCTAAAATTGTGTTCGGAGAAGACGTGCATCCACTTTTTCTATTAGTAAATCACAAGGGTATCGTCGCTACTTGATCTTGTATCATGACTATGACAGTCGAACTACGTCTTACAATCTTTCCCTTTCCTTAGGCTAGTCGAGGATGCTTTTGTTTTGACAGGCCATATATAGAAGTTTGGCATCATGTCTCGCTAAAGTGTCTAACTGGTAGTACAGGAACCCCAACTCTGAGATGATGATAAGGGCAATTGTTTTGTCAAAACTTGAATGATATCGGGATAACTATAATACCAAATGTGTAGATAATGTCGGAGAGAGTAGTTTTCTAACAACATTATATATATTACATTCTCAAGCGAGACGGAAATGCTTGGGAGCATGGTGTCACAACAACAGAATAGACATTACATGATGCTCCCTGGTTTTAGCATTGAAAAGCAGTAGTTATCTGAAATAGTATAACCAAATAAATGAAGTATTAAACAATTGTGTAATAATATTTCGATGAAAGTAATAATAGTTTCGACGTCAGACATAGAGATCCCAAATCTTCATTAGTAATACATTGACTAGTATTTACTCAAGTAATAGTCTATGACAAAACGTCATTTAAAATAGGAGCGTGACCGACCAACTAACTACTGAACCTATAAACAGAAGGTTTTTTTATAAAGAAAGTAAATATCATTCTTAAAAAATATGGTTGTTACACCCAAATAAATATGGCTACTATATTTATCAGCAAAAGAAGCGGTGTGTGAGTTTATATTTGCGGGATATATCGGGGGCGTAACCGGTCGATTACTGGTAAGTAGTGGCTAATGGTATCGATGACAATTTATTCTTTTCTTATCGAAGGAGTTGTAAGTGTTGGTATTTCCAAGTCTACCATTAGGTTTCAGATGGGGGGTGAGGAAAAAATGACCAAAATAATATGTATTTGTATTTTCCCATTCGAAATATTTTCCATCTTCTACATTATATATATATATATATATATATATATATATATATATATATATATATATATATATATATATTTCCTTATTTAAGAAGGTCAATGTAATTACAGAGCAATATAGAGAATAAATGACAAAAAGTTATATTTCAAAATTCATGATGTTGAACATCTTATAATTTATACCTTTAATTCAGTTGATTTATACAATTCTTGACACTATCTGTTTCATAGCGCAAAATCAATTACTTAATTATTATATCAATCAGTGAATTTATTATGCCCTTAACTCATCAGAAGAAATGGCAACAATCAATCCGTCAAAAGGAAATGAAATGTCATTTGACATGATTAAAATCCGAAAATTGGAAGAGAAGCTGCAAATACCTTTATATTTTTCCATTACGCTATATTGAATTTTTATCAAACAAAGTCATAAAACCGAACTATTCGTACCAACAATTTGAGTTAATTTATGAATCTTCTACCAAAATGTTCTATTTAATAATTAGTAAATTCATTTATTCTAATTTGTGTATACATACTTATGAAAATAATATCAATAAATTATAAACTATTATACATGTTTGAATATACGAAACTAAACTAAGCTAGAAACAAACAAAAAACGATTGATCATTTCGGTTATCATAACTTATCAATTGATTTGAATTGAAAACCGTACATAATTCAATACTGTTAGCTATTATAATCAAGCTTATTAATCCTTACGATTATAATTTTTAAAATTCAAAAACTATATTTACGTTTTGTTAAGTTTTAAAATAATCTGAAAACTCATTTATATCGTAATTGTAAATAATTAAATTTACTTAATTAAAATGAGTCAGAGTTACCTCCCTTGGGACAAATCTAACGAAATAATAACTTTACTCATATTTTTTTTTATTTTCGCAACGCATAGACATCCATATTCAACTAATAAGTAATTTTAATATCGTTTTAATGTCTTTCACTTTAATATTATTAAAAAAAAAAATAAATCGATTTATATTATAAATAAATCCATTAATTTTTCCAATATAAAATGTTAGTATTAAAAATTATTTCAATCGATGGCCATAAGTTATTAAGTTATACTTCATATCCGCTAATGTTGAATTGTAAATTAATTAGTGATTTACATTTACTTTAATTTTTATTTATTTATTTATTTATATATTTATTCATATTATTATCAATATCAGCACCATCATTATTATTTATATTGAAAGTAATAATTTATTTAGTTTTTCTGCCGATTTGATCTTCCCCTGTGGTGTGCTGGGACGGCAAAATTTATAATTTGGCAGATTCTTTCGTTCTTGCTAATTATTTTGACGTCTGATCTTCTTAGTTGGATGACATTATTTGTTTGTATCTTCATGTCCCAAGTGACTCAGTGCCCTTTGTTTCCCTGCACTGTCTTCGATTTGTGTTTAAACCATTTGTAAGCATTTCTGAGGTATAATCATTTGCAGAGTTTCATTGCATTCTCCATGTAGTCGTGCCTGTACTTATATTTCTTTTGCGCTAGTTTTCTGTATTCATATATAATGTAGTTTACTGTTTCGTCTTTTTACCCACAGAGTCTACATTTACCGTTTCTTTTTGTTTTATCCACTTTAGCTTTAATGTGATTGGTTCTAATCGTGTTGTTCTGTGCAGCTGTCAGTAGGGATTTTCTTCCTCCGTTCATGTGTCCTTTTTCTTAGCCACATTCACGTGTTCTCATAATTCTCTTCTTTTGTTATGTCGATTAATTATCCGTGAAGCGCTTTCTTTTCTGATTTTTCTTTTCTGATTTTTTGTTTCTGGTTTCATCGTTTCCTGTATTGTTCACCGTTGTGGTGATCAATCTTTCGGTGTTCGGACATGTATTTTTGCAAGACTTTTTGTGTCTTTTTACACAGTCTTTTACGTTTATCAGTACCCTTCTTTCATCGCTTCTTTTCATATAGTCGGTCAGTATCATCTTTTGGGTGTAATATATTGAGCATTGTCATTAGTTTCCTAGTCCTCTGATCAAGGTGTCTAAGATCTTCTTTAATCTATCTTATGAAAAGTCCAGAGTGCTTTATTAGCGCTACTGTCCAGGTGTTTATTCCTTTCATTATAGTTTTACTGTGTATTTTTCTTTCTAATAGTTTTCCCGTTCTTCTCATTTTTTTCCAATCTTCGCTTTCATTTCTGTAAATCTAATTCAGCACTTCTTGATGTTTGTTTGATTTCACCGAGCGCTTTTATTAATATTATTATTATTATTATTATTATTATTATTATTATTATTATTATTATTGACTCACATCTTTCCTTGAAAACAACCTGTCGTGTGCCCTGGAAGCTAAGTGACAACAAGTCTTCGCAGGTTTCCAGAACTCTCCACCTCTTCCGATAACATTTGCAGATAAGTTTGCGTCATCGGAACAGCCACTTACCATTGATTTCTCGTTTGCAGCGGGCATTGGTCTCCACTGGAATTTGCGTGGCAATAAGCCTCCCTAAGGTCCCTGTTCTCTTCGCACTTGTCAAGCGGAGGTCTGGTCAGTTTTCTCTTCTCGGTCTTTCCATCCTCCGCGACCATTTGGTATCGCTCTTGGGGGAGGCAGTGGGAGGTGATGGGAGAAGGGATAGAGAACTTATAGATATGCAGCTTTAATGTTCTTAGTTCCATGTAACGCTTCTTCATGTTTCGTCTCTGCAGCGGTTTGTCTGGCCCGCGCATGTAACTCATGTGTATTAGTCTCCGCATTCAAAGGTTTTTCTTAATATTTTACATGTTTTCATTATTTTTATTCGTTGTATCTTTCCAGCCATTGCTCTGATTCCAATTTCTCCTATCCTTTTTAAAAAGCTTTTTGGAATTATTCCTAGTGCTCCTACTATTATAGGTATTATTTTGCTTTTCTTCATCATCCATATCCCTTGCAGCTCTCTGTATTTGTTCTGTTTTTCCTTTTCTTTGATATTAACCATGTGGTCAGCTGGAACAGCAAAGTCTACGATTTGACAGGATTTTTCTTTCCTGTTAATTATTATGGCATCCGGTTTGTTTGCTTGCTTTCTTCTTCTTCTTCTTCTTCTTCTTCTTCTTCTTCTTCTTCTTCTTCTTCTTCTTCTTGTTTTACATAAGTCATTAGCAACTATTTCTTACTAGTAAAAACCGATGATGTTCCGAGATTGCAAGTACTTCTTGTGTTACCTTTGCAACTCATTTAATGTGGAACAGTTCTTTGCGACACTTTCCGTATGGAAAAGTGATTATCTCCCTTGATTTTAATTACACTCTGACATTAGATGTTAAGCCGGCAATATATATGATGTTTTGTTAAAAAAATAGATCCAGCACATCTTTCACCTGATCAATTTTCGTAATCTTTGGAATTTATACTAATTTCGACATGAAAAGTGCGTACGAATATTTTATTTTACCTAAAATGCATTAGTTTTAAATTCCATTATACTGCAGAATCACTCTTTTTCTGTATATAAAGAAAGCAAACAATGACATGAAATTGGTGTTCCCAACATTAATATTAAATTGAGCCGCAACCTTTATAATTATATCGAAACTAATAATGTTTTTATATCTGGAGAAGTTTTCGAGATTTTTGGTTATTTTGTTTCCCATAAATTTTACTTTATCCTAAAGCATTTACGATACGAATAATTTTTACATAAAAAATAATTATTTTATCTCTAATTAAAACCACTGCCAAATTATCCACAAAAGACCAAATAATATTTACTATTGAATGAAATGAACTTTCTCTGTATGTCTGTGTATTTGTGTGTCTTTGTTTTCGTTTCCTGTGAACTCGGAAACGGCTAGACAGATTTTCAAGAAATTCAATTCGAAAGTACTTTATATATCTAACAGTGTTCTTACATCAGTCTTTTATCGGAATGTCTTCGAAAAGTATCGATAATCGATAATCGAAATAATCAGATGAAAGAAAGAATGGGCGTTTTTGTCCAGATTTTACACCTTACACAGCCTAAAGTTACAAGTGCATTTGAGAAGTTTTATTATCGCACAAGCAGTAAGACCAGGCATATAAAATCAACAGTAGGTTCTTTGATATAAAAGCGGCGCATTCGAAATTGATGTTTCTATTTCGAACACAACTGAACATAATACGTACTTGACTTTTACATTTTAAAATTTAATGTGACTTAGTCCATAATATAGTATAGTTTACATTGGAGTATAGAATACAATGTATTGTGGATTACGTCACTGTGGGGAGGCATGTGAAGTCTCCTCCCGGCATACGGAGACGAGTCCCTAACTAGAGCAGGCAATCAATTGATTTGATTGAAAATAAAAGGGTGATTTCCCTAATTTCGATGGCAATAAAAATATGGGAGTGTCAAACATTCGTTGATCAACATTTAATCCCGGATAACGTCGAGTTTCCTTGCTAGCGTTTAATAATGCAATATTGCAAATTTCCCCTCTCCCCTTAGCTAAACATTTTACGGAGACTCGCTGTGTTCACTAAATTAATATAGGTGTATTCCCCTTTCTTCATCCTATAACTGTTTCAGTGGCCGTAGGGAATAAAGATGTTGGTTAGAAGTCAAAATTTTCAAGTTATCGATGTTTCCATTGCATAACTTCAAGAATACTTGATACGATATGGTAAAGTAAGGTGCACATTAAATCATGTTTCAACCTTTCAGACGGAAGCATAATGCAGTCTACCACTGTATAATATATTCTTCTTTTTAAATGTTGACTTCAACAAATAAACGAAAAAAACAAACTAATTACAATATGTTTGTAATTACTATTTCACACTTTTACATATCTTTTGCATAAGAAATAATCAATACGTACAGATTCATTGTAAAAAAAGGTAAATAAAAACAATCGACATGAAACATATCACTATATTTTTATTTCATTAAAAAATCACGACTGCTTCCGTCTCAAAATATATTGTTTAAGTGCAACATTCAGATAATTATGTGGTTTGTGAAATTTGAACAATAGGTATGAGACTTTAATTAATAAATATTCTCAAAATATCCGTTAATTTGGAACATTTCAAAGGCAGTTAGACGGTATATGAAAATTCGAATTTTCATTGATTTATATTGGAATAATACTGATGAGATGCCAATGAAGCAAGATTTCATGGATTTTAATTTATTCTTAAGACCACTTAAGCGTTAGACTTAAACTTTATATTTTTCTCAAATCAAAATCATATAATGGATTTTGATTAGAATAACAATTAGAATTCTAGACATTATATATATATATATATATATATATATATATATATATATATATATATATAATAAATAAAATACGCATCAATACTCTCATTCTTGACATATATGTATATATATATATATATATATATATATATATATATATATATATACGTATACATATGTATGTCAGGTCATGTCATATGCTACTGGTACCATGTAACCCAGTACTACCTGTCTCATGGTCGGGTCACCGGCGACTAAACTGGTTCCCCCACCAGACTTATTTGGTGAGGAGGGTGGCTAGTCTCCCTGAAGGATTAAAAACAAGACCTTCCAAAGGGAGAAAGAACTCTTTTTCTGGGTCAACGGCCAACTAGCACCGTGTATATTTGTGTGTGTGTGTGTGTGTGTGTATGTGTGTATTGGGGTAGAGAGAGCTCCCGTAAGCCGTGGTGAAGGCAACCTTTCTAGGAGAAGCAAATCTCTGATTTAAAAAAACATAAAGCGGAAGACCAGTTCCCGCATTAAGCTGGTCAGCAGTTTAATTTGTTGCTGGCTATCTTGCTCTTGCTTGTTGCTGGATCTCAACATTTTGAACCGAGAGAGAGACTTAGCTGTCGTACAAAGCTAAGACTCTGTAACATCATATTTGTATAGATACTCCCTCAGACATTTGGGCTCATGGATTTTAAATGTCTGAAGGAGTGTCACTCGTCTGACAAGACGTTGCAATCATCATATATATATATATATAGATGTAAAGTGGTAAAAACATGATAAAAAGTATTCAATACGTTAGTAGAGTTGAATATTTTTTTTATTTTACAACCTCAAACTTTTAACTTAATCCCTGTCTGTTTCTTCAGATGGTAATTCATTGTCTGCAAAAACAATTGTAATGTACTAAGTTAATATGTTGAGATTGTAAAATAAAACACACACATACATACACACTCACACACACACACACACACACACACACACACACATATATATATAATACAAAAACAGTAGTGTTTGAATATATGGTTAAGTGGCAATTTTAGTAATTTAGAACTGCTCTAAAGCTTCACCGCTCACTCATTTTTTGACCAATTTTCAAACAATTATTACAGTTTATAGATCCCCTTTTCAGCTATATTTTGAAAAAAAAAATTCAATTTTCGTTCAGTAAAATAAAAGTTATAATGAATTTTCTGGTGTTCCAAATCGTAAAAATGTGCAAGGAGGTGAGCAACATTTTTATGACTGGTTTCCAGAATTCACTAATGAAAGCATGAAAAGGAGATTATTGGGTGGTCTTTATTAAAAGCAGACGGGTGCCGACAATTGCAATTACATATGTGTTTATGGGGGCAACAAATAAGACTGAAATTAAACTAAGAACCAGCGAATTTATTGGAAGCCTGGAAAAATCATGGATTTCAATAGAAATATGCGAGCATGAAAAGCTAAAACATGGAAAAAGGACTAGTTGTTAAAACTGGAAAAGAAAAAGACAAGATATTCTAATAAAAAATATAATGAATTTATAACTTAAAATATTGCAGCATTAATATTTTTTTAATTCAATTTATTACATCATATAATCAATTCTTAATGCTGCAATATTTTAAGTTATAAATTTATTATATTTTTTACTAGAATATCTTGTCTTTTTCTTCTCCAATTTTAACAACTAGTCCTTTACTTTTTCATGTTTAAGCTTAACCATATTACTTTTCATGCTCGCATTTTCTGTTGTAATCTATGATTTTTCCATTTATTTACTTCATAGGGTAACGTGCACTTTCTCATACGCAGTAATTAGAGTACTTGGGAAAATCAATTGTAAAAAGTAATATTCTCCTGAAGGTTGAATGTTCAATCCTCAATGTGGGCGACCGAAAAATAGAATTGCGAATTACTAAGGAACTTTATCCAGTCATGCCTGATGAAACAAGAGCACGCTACTCCCGTGAAGTAAATAAAGGGTTCCGTTCGAAATTCCGTCCAAATTCTCGAGTTCGACAGAAACATTCCTGAGGTTGACAAGATACACCTGAAGAAGGTAGGAGGTTATTTCGACCGAAACGTTGTGAAAATCACACTAAAGATAAGAACAGTAGTCCGATGAATCCAAATAATACGTATTTTCAATTAGTATCGCCTAAAGAAAAGATTGATGCTTCACCCTTCCTCCTCAAACGTGTCACATAGTACTGATTGAAACACAGTGCTGTTATCCGTTGCGCAACGGTAAATATATCACTGTACGAGAATAATCTACTCCCTTGGATTAAATAAAAAGTTCAGTTCTAAATTCCTTGCAGATTCCCCGAGTTCGCGATAAAGATTTCTTAGTCAAAATATTCACCTAAAGAAAGTTGGGGTCACACCGGCTAAAACGTTGTTAATATAACAATGAAAATGAGTAATCCGAAATACCCAAATAATGTACGACACAATCTAAAACTAAGCTTCTATCTTTACATCATCAACGCTCTGAGCTCCATCTGGCATCAATTGAAATGGATGGCGCTCGTCTTGGGGAGGCACCATGTTTTGACAAGCTTCTAGGCTTGACTTTTAGTCCTGATCTGAAATGGGACACGCACATTAAATCTGTTGCCAAGGTCGTTGGAAAAATGGTGGGATCCTTCTACGGCTCCAGTAGATATCTCACTGCTCATGCAATTTTCTACGCATATAAAAGCCAAGTACGTTCAAGAATGGACTACTGTTACCACATCTGGGCAGGAGCTGCTAGAAGCAGCTTATCCTGCCTTGACAGAGTTCAAAATAGATTTCGTAGCTTAGTGGGGGGTGCCCCTTTTCTCTTCCGTTCAACCTCTTTCTCACAGAAGAGACGTTGCGAGCCTGTCTTTGTTTTATTGTTATTTCCATGACAAGTGCTTGTCTGAGCTCCAATGTATTGTATCCCCTCGTCAATCTTTCACAATAAACACCCGTCTAGCTGAAACCACAGTCACTAATTTTCCCCACTCTTTAACTGTGCCTAAATCAAAACGTAGATTATATGAACAAAGTTTCTTTCTTATAACTGCACGCCTGCGGAACTCTCTTCAATTTGGCTTCTTCCCAGCTGACTACAACTTGGTTGTCTTCAAGTCCAACATAAACAAATTCTTGATGAACCGTCCCCTTAAGTAATCCAATTTATCAAATTTCCATTACTAGCGATTACTATAATATTATCCCATTAACTACGTTGCGTCTGGTTAGTACCAGGTGGGTGTTCATAATACCTGGCACTTTATGTAAAAGAACGTCGACACCGTCCTGTTAGAACTGTAAAAATCTAACGTCATTTCCCTTGCCAGATATATACAAGCGACTGAGGATGGCTTGTGCATTTCATATTGCTTTGACAATTCTTCCTTCGGAGGAAGCCGCTTCAATCACTTAGGGTAATTGCCACTGCTTCATCCAAATAAAGCGATAATAATATTAATCTAGACATAAAAATAACATATATATTAAAACGTGTTTTAGACAAGGAATAATACATTTGTTATGCTCCTAATGTAACTATATGAGGTTTATTGCACACTAGCCGGTACTAACACTAGTCGATATTACTATCATAAGATTAATCATAAATATTAACAATTAGTATTTATACGGTTGTTAGTATGACAGTTTCAGCAGTATTGTAGTACTAGCGCCAAGTACATATACACATAATTGGAATGTGGAAGCGTTATTATTTATTAGTAGCGGGCATACTTTTATCTCTCATACTAGTTCAGCCATAGTTAGGAATTGCGGTGTTTTTATCAATACGAACAAAGAAAATAATAGTGTAGGTTGTGGTGTGTCAGTGGTGAGTAAGCGGCAGGCTGATGTGGACAGTCGTGGATGTGGTCTAAGAGGTTGTCTGGTGGGTTGTGTCGGCGCGGGGAGAGGGTTGGTGCTGTATTTCCACGCTGCAACTAAAGTAATAGCTACTATTCGCTTGGTATGACCGACTGCTACGAAATGACTTTACACACCAGCCCTCCATTGTCTCGATTAAGCACACAAAGAGGTGTGCATTTAATTAAACGGAGTTGGCCCACAGACACATATGCACCCATTCAAAACGACTGGGCCTGTGTCTGCAACAAGGGCAAGGGGAGAGAAGTGAATTAATTGTTATAGTACCAATATGCTGAATCGGGGATAACCTGTTAGCAGAAAATCTTCTACTGATGATCATAAGGTCATTAAACTACGAGTTTCTATTCTGTTTTGATTCCCAAGATTAAACTGACTTTATTTATTTATTTTTTGTTTAGATACAGTGGCAATTTCTATCCGACTCGCCTTCAATCTCTCTCTATCCCCCTTTCCCCCTTTTCCTCAATGTTATTCTCTTTCTCTATCTATCTATCTATCTATCTATCTATCTATCTATCTATCTTCTATCTATCTATCTATCTATCTATCTATCTATATATATATATATATATATATATATACACACACACATAAACCCTCCTATTTCTCTCTATTATTCTCTATCTATTTCTACACAAACACACACACACATATGTATATACACTGATGCCGATATATAAAATTTGCATCATCTTTATTTCTCTCCATCTCTCACCCTCTCTTTCTCTCCCTCTTTCTCTCTCTCTCTCGTTCCCTTTCTTTTTATATATATATATATTGTCTGTTTTTCTCAATAATTCTCACTTTTACATTCTATCTCTTTCTCTCTCTCACACACTCTCTATCTCCTCTCCTCTCTCTCTCTCTCTATATATATATATATATATATATATACAATGCATAAATGACATTAGTGCAGTATTTATACTAATTCTAAGAATTTGAAAAAAATATACTTGTCGTACGATCGTTTCAAAAGCGATTTGGGATAATTTATTTCAATTATACTTTAGATCTTCCCAATTGTTTCTTAATAACCTTATCCCTAATCACAGGCGAAAAGCTTAGTATAATATACAAATATATATATATATATACAAATAACATAATTTTTATATACGCATATATATATATATATATATATATATATATATATATATATATATATATATATACATGGCAATCAATGTCAAAATTGGAAGAGAAATACACCAAGATCGCAGAGAAAGGATATTAGAGTGATCTATATTATATTTTTTAAACATGATCTCTCTCTCTCTCTCTCTCTCTCTCTCTCTCTCTCTCTCTCTCTCTCTCTCATATATATATATATATATACATATATATATATATATATATACATATTGAGCACTCTAGTCCGGTTTTTTCACCACTGGTAAATATATATATATATATATATATATATATATATATATACATATATATATATATATATATATATGGTTGTATTTATACTTGTTTTAATTATAAAATATTGCCACTTTCATACTTAACGCAGCCTTAAGACAATGCCGCGGCTAAATCTTGTTTTATATTAAGGTACGTATGTGTATGCATTTATATGTTTCAGAGAATAGGATTCACTATTCTACTATTGTGAATTTTGAAAAAGAGCTAGCAGGTGACAAAGTGAGCTACATTTAGATTCATGCAAAAAAGACAAAGAAAGAGTCAATGTGGTTCGTGAAAATCCATGTAACTATGATTCATGTGAAATTTTAAAAATAAATAAGTACAACATGCATTGATGAAAATTCCTCAGATTTCTGTTACTTTTAAGAACTTTAAAAGAATTATTATGACATAATAATTGCGCAATATTCATTTGACAATATAAATATTTCAGATTTGCATTAAATCTGATTCTAAGTTATTAGACACTAATTAAGCAATCTCACTTTCTTAAGTTCCCTAAAACGTTAATCTAATATTACGAACAAATTGTATAATCCAAATCATGTTATGTGTTTTGATCCAAATTGAAATAAAAATAACAGACATAAAATTGAGTATCATTAGATGCTACATTTAGTATTTGTAAGGAGACATGAACACAATGAAAACGGTTCTGTTCAGGAAATTCATTTTACTCTTCTTGAGATTTTTTATATAATAGCAGGCCGCTCGGCATTCCCCGGTCGTAAAATACGCTTAAATATAATTCGTTGATTAATGAACCTTTTTATTTATTATCATATGGTATTCGATCCAATATATAGTAATGATTTAAAAAGTAAAAAAAAAAAAAAAATGAGATGTGCGCCACTACCGAGAATCAAAACCAAAACGTTTACCTTACGATTTACTTTTTCCTTTGCCGTTAATGTCTGAGCTATAAAGAGATGTTTGCTGTAACGTTAAAAATTAAAACATGAACCAATAACTATTACGTTACGCATGCATACTCGCAATGTCGTTGTTCGACCTTCACCTGGCAAATTCCATTTTTTTTTTTAATTTTCACACTTTTGCATCGATTTCGCCTGGGTTAGAATACTCTTTAAATTAAGTTTCATGTCTGTAGACCAAAAACTGACAGAGGAGTTTGGTAGGTAAAACTTTTTAAAGAAATACAAATACACATACATAGATATAAATAGAAAGAGGTTTATGTTTACTATAAGCTTTTTACACAAATATTACGCAAGTATAAATCATTTAAAATATCTGCATGAATATAATTACATGAATGAATATTCATTGAACTTTTGAATAGTCAAGTCGCTGCCTGATGATATCTGTTGTTTGATTGAAACAAGTGGCTGTTTGTAGCAGCGGGATGTGAGCATGTTTATATAACAATAAACAAGTATTATCAGCTCTTTTTATTGAGCACTATCTAACAACCTCGTTGAATTCATTAGTCCATTACTTTTGAATATAAAAAAAACCCCGAGTATATATATAGTTATATATATTATGCATATTCTATTGAACAGCAAAAATAATTACTACTTGTTGTTCATTCGCCTAAACAAACCCACCATCAATCAGGTTCAATATCAGGATACAGTTAAATACTTTCAAACGATTTTAATCGAGTTTCTCAATAAATTCACTAAACGCATTTTTTTTAATTCATCATGCGTCTGAAGAAGACTTATGGCAGTTAAAAACGTTTACGGCGAATTTCTTTTTATACTTGAACAGAACGTTCAAACACTAGCAATGGATACGACAGATCGCAGAGATACAAACAGAAATTATTCCCGTTGTTTAACAGAACATTCATAAAAGAGAAATGCCTACACACACACACGCACATACACACATACACACATATGTGTGTGTGTGTGCGAAAGAGAGAGAGAGAGAGAGGGAGGGAGAGAGAGGGAGAGAGAGAGAGGGAGAGAGAGAGATGCAGACAGTCATTTCCAGCGCTTTACTTCGGAAGCATCTCATGGAAGGAATCGAAGTTAGTCGGGACAGGCGCTCATAAATAAGTCTTTAAATAAAAACAGACCGTCACTTTTTTTATATATAGTTCTCTATTTGTTTATTTACAAGCAAAAGTTTTACATATCAATATCATTTAACGACAGTATTCTATTCGAGAAATATTTTCACCCCAAACAGTAAACTTTAACAGGAAACGGTCAGATTTTACTGCTTGCGTTGCCTGATTAGTCGACAGTATGTACGTATGCACCATGTATAAGTGATATGAGTTTATCAGAGCATATTCAATTAAAGTACTAGTAAAATGTTATGACACCATTAGACATTTCTGATTACAAATCATCTTAAAACTTGTTTTCTAGAAACGGTACTTAATTCACTGATGTTCTAGGGTTCTTCAAATATATTTGTATATTCAATTTTAGTCATAAACTTCTATAGGGTTGAGACTTCGCAATTGAACAGGTTGCTATAGTATTCGCGCAGTGTTTTAACTGCACCATTTCAAAATACATCAAACTGATACTTAGAAAATTGTTAGGTTTGTATCATTATTCATCACAGTATGTCTCAGTTTCACAGCAGCTTCTATCTCCCCATTGACATTATGTGAATAACAACTCACGATACGTCCATAATGGAATGGCATACTAGAACTGATTTTCTTGGGATTATAAACACATCTGTTTTCTTTCTACAAATAATGAGTTGATTTCTTTCAATCAAATGTTGGGTTCATCTAACCAAATCACGTTGTCGCAAAACTCTTTTGGCTACTCTAAATGTTTCAATTTCGTGGTTATTTTCCTTTTTATGAGAAAGGTCTTGCGTGAGTAGAGACAAGAGGAACTACGAGACGCCTTCAATAAGTTTCCAGACTTTTTCATATGGGCACTTTTATTGATAGTACACACATGAAACTCTAGTCCACTTCGAAGTAATCTCCCCCGGCTGCAATGCGCTTGTTGTACCGTTCTAACAACTTCTGGAAGGCCCGATGAAAGTCCTATTGTGTGAGCGTGTCAATGGCTCTCGTCACAGCCTGTTTCATCTCCTCAATTGTCTTATAATAATAGTTTCTAAGGTTTTCGCTGAGCTTAGAGAATAACCAAAATTCACTGGGAGGAAGATCTGGACTATAGAGAGAATGAGGAACTGCCTTGATCTAATACTCTGTGAGAAGAATAGAGTTGTGGACTGCACTCGTGCAAATCTTACGCATCTTCAGTCCTTCGCAAATAATTGTGTATACAGTTCCCACACTGACATTAAACTGTGAGTTTATTGCCTCTATAGACACACAACGGTATTTATCCATGGAATTCTTTATTTGATCAATCAACTCTGGTTGTCTTAAGTTTTTATCCCTCACACATCTCTCATTATCTTTCACAGAATCCCGGCCTTCCTTGAATCTCTTATGCCAATCAAAAACTGATGCTCGATTCATGCAAAATGGTCCAAAAGCAGTTTGAAACATTCCATACGTTTCTGTCGCATTTTTTCAAGTTTAAAACATAATTTCATTCCATATCGTTCTTCTAAAGTATTCTCACGTCGAGATTCCTAGTTTGAAGCTCACCAGCTATGACAATCAGATTTTAGTAGAATGTATATCAATTCCTGTTGGAGCTGTTCATTTGAACTTGAAATAATCAAAGTTGGTCAATCATGTGATTATATGCATTTTCAAGAGTTTACGACAATTTTAAATGCCTGTACAAAAAAAAAAAAAAAAATATCAGGAAACTTTTTGAAGGCACTTCGGTATAAGCAACGTTTTCCCTGGCAATACAAGATTTGTGACCAGTTCGAAATACTAGGCGCTGTATGTAGGAGGACATTAACACTTGCTTTTAAAAACATGTAGTAAAAAGTCTAGAAACTTATTTAAAGCACCTCGTATCTGTGTATATGGTGCTAATAGACAGAAGTCTACTATGACCATATATATTTTTATAACTTACTAAGTAGCTCTACTCAAGGATTGGGACTGTTAAAGTAAATACTTAAACGCGATTTATAACATATTACATATCCTTTAAAGCGTTTTATCGATATAATAATTCTGATTTCGTTTATCAACATCTCCCTGAACGAGATGGGATCCATTTAATAATAATAATAATAATAATAATAATAATGATAATACACACACACATACACACACACACACACATATATATATATATATATATATATATATATATATATATATATATATATATATATATATATATATATATATATACATGCATATAAATATATGCCATTACAATGACATATGACCTAATCAGGATAGCACACCGGTTCTCCCCAGATCAATAAAGTTAAGTAACGCCGAGCCGGGCCAGTACCAGATGGGTGACCATTTGGGAAGGCGAGGCACTGTATGTACCACGAGGTAAAATACCAGGTTGGGAAACTGGTGCGGTTTATTCTTATCTCGAGGGTAGATGGGCCTCTCTTAAGCCGTTGTAGGCACCCCATCTAGTGATGGCGTCACGATAAAAATACCTTTGATAGCACTGGCGAAGCACCAAGTATTCAGCTACAGACAAGATTTTAATTACACAACAAACTCGTGTAGTGAGTTCAATCTCGACTGGGGCCGCACGTTACGTTATTTTATTACAAAGATAGATATGGAACATTATCTTTATATTAGAAACTATCGAGATAATAGAAAGTTAAATAACTCAATTAACAAACAGAAAATTAATTATGAAAACAGAATTGAATAAATTGCAATATTTATTAATTCATTAAATATTCAAACAAGGAATTAAAATAAGGAATAGTCCTGAACCTATAAATTTTCAAAGGTGGGATCTTTGGAGTTCCTTGCTTGTTTCATTCTTCCTTGACTGTATTAACACACATAATTTTAAATGTAATTTGAACAATTATCTCACTGCTCAACTACCCACAGTCCCCTTTATATATGATCCTAAATAGAATCCTTTTAAGTCAAACTGTCAATACGCCCTGTCCAGGTTAAAAAGATTAAAAAAAATGAATAGATGGAAGGGAATAATAAAGGGGTGATTAAGCTTAAAAAGATATTGTTGCATGAGAAAGGGGCTGTCCCCTTTCCATGTAAATAGGAAGAGTATTAGATAAGTGAAAATGAGATTAGGGTAAGCCTAGAATCGAACCCTGTAGGCAAAGTTAAGAAATGGAATGTTAGAAATTTAGTCTATTGTTAAATTGTATTAGAATAGTTAAATATTGTTTATATCGGAAAAAAGAGTTGAATGTCCATTCTTTTAGAAATAGGAATATTAAAAATGTCAGCTATAAGAATGAACAATGCAAATAAAATTATATTGTTTAAAATAGGTTAGATTAGAATGAAGATTCTTTTGTTGTCAAAGGTGTGTTGGACAAACATATGTAAAGCCACGTGAAATTGGTCACGTTTGAAAAACACACTTCTGACGTCATAGACAAAGGACATTTTTCCATATTATTTGGTTCGGATTTTAATCAGAGAGAAAGAGGGAAGTCAGTCAGAAAGAGAGTCAGAGAGTTGGTCAGTTGATTCCCCTTAGAGGCGAAGGGTAAAAGATTAACAATGTAGCCATACCAGTTGAATTCCTGACGTCATCGAACCGGTCGATCAGATGAATAAAGAAGTCATCATTATGTTGTAACTGTTATCTTGTGTCATCATCACGAAAAAGGTAATGTGTTTATCATTTGTAATGAACTCTTGTGTAAACCCTTTCAAGTATTATGTGTCCTCCCCATCATCATCATCATCATCATAAGTGACGTATCACCATCTCCTCTAATATGTGTTAAAAGAAATGTAATGTAAATGACTTCTCTGCCTCATCATCACTATCGTTATGTCTGTATTACACGAGTCTCGTTATATATGTGCCCCAATATGAACTCCGCGTAATTCTTTAAATATGAAACCCCTGCTACACAACAATATTTGAAAACGAAAGCAGATGAAGCAAGCGGGTATTAGCGAAGGTGTGTGTGAAATGCCGAGGAAAGAGAGGAGACAGATAGATAGATAGATAGAGAGAGAGAGAGAGAGAGAGAGAGAGAGAGAGAGAGAGAGAGAGAGAGTTAGTTTATTTGAAAAAAAAAAGGTTCAAATCCGACTAAATCAGTGGACCAACAAAATATAGAAATTAGGTAAAAAGAGAGAGGACGAGTGAATGAGAGAGAGAGAGAGATAGAGAGAGAGAGTGGGAGAGAGGGGGACGAGAGGTGTGAGAGTGAGGAAGAAACGTGAGAGTAAAGAGAAAAAGATGAGATAAAATTGTTTAAAAGATGATGTTTGAAAAGAATGAGTGTGAGAGAAAGTTAAATAACTCAAAAGTGAAGGAAAGAAGCTAAAAACGTTTTTTAGGAGGATATTTAAACGGGAGAGATGGAGAGAAAAGAGAAAATGAGAGACAGAGAAGCAAATTAGAAATAGAAAGAGAACGTGTAACATGCTGAGGGTGCTTATAAAGACAAAAAGAAAAGGAAAAGAGAGAGAGAGGGTGGCGAATCAAGGAAACAAAAGTTGTTTATGTAGTGAGCTAAGAAAACAGGGAAAGAGAGGGGTAGAGATTGGGTGTAGAAGAAAATGTTTGTACCATGAAAACACGCGTTCGAATGCGGCGTAAGAAAAAGAAGTTTGAACAAAGACGGGGTGGTTCTTCGATGGAAATAGTCAGCTGTGAGAGTAAATACTTATATTACATATCTTTCAAACTTTTTATGGATATGATAATAATAATAATAATAATAATAATAATAATAATAATAATAATAATAGGTTTGTATTACTGTACACATAGATTCGAAAAAGTTGTCAAAAACAAATATATAACAAATAAATGTTATCAAAGGCAAGATAAGTTACTTTTCTACCAAACTGGATATATTTTTTTGTTTTTATTCAATGTAACATATTTATTCAGCTCGAAAAACATGCAGTGTTTACCGATGTATTGGACAATTCAAAATGGCGGCCGACTCTCTCTTAAACAGGGTAAGTTCGAGAAAAGGTGTTATAAATAATAAACTAGAGAAAATACTATAAAAAAACACCGAATATATGTCAACCTATGTCAGAGTAATATATATTGAGCAAATTTCTAACAGCATTTTGTCTAGTTTATTATTTATAACACCTTTTCCCGAACTTACCGTGTTTTAGAGAGAGTCGGCCGCGATTTTGAATTTTCCAATACATCGGTAAACACTGCATGTTTTTCGAGCTGAATAAACATGTTACATTGAATAAAAACACGAAAATTATATCCAGTTAGGTAGAAAAGTAACTTATCTTGCCTTTGATAACATTTATTTGTTATATATTTGTTTTTTGACAACTTTTTCGAATCTATGTGTACAGTAATACAAACCAATAATAATAATAATAATAATAATAATAATAATAATAATAATAATAATAATAATAACAGACGCATCCCGGCAAGGGGACCAGGTGCGCTACTAGTTAACAGGAAAGGAAATATCCTGTCAGATTGTAGATTTTACCGTTCCAGCAGTCCACAGAGTGAAGATGGTCAGACCGAAAGGCAGAGCAAATTCACTGAACTGGCCAGAGAGCTCAAAGAAATATGGAATATGAAAAATGTCAAGCCAGAAAGAGATAGAGATCAGGAGAGGGAAAGAAATAGATAGATAGATAGATAGATAAATAAATAAATAGATAGATGGATGGATAGAGCTAGAGAGAGAAAGAAAGTAAGAGAAAGAGAGAGAAATAGAGAGTAAGGGAGAGAGAGAAAAGGAGAGAAAAATGTGTTTGTGACAGAGTAAGCGAGCGAAAGAGAGAGAGAGAGAGGGAGAGAGAGAGAGAGAGAGAGAGAGAGAGAGAGAGAGAGAGAGACCGAAAGCGCAACAGTAAAAAAAGAAGATATTTTGAAAACAAAGCAAAATCTCCGAACACAAAGGAATTGATATGTGCTTAAAAGCGTGTCAATAGAGAACGGTTACAACACACACACACATAGATAGATAGATAGATAGATAGATATACAGAGAAAACACACACATCGCCAACTACCATCACACGAATGGAGCACTTTTCCGAAGCAGATATTGTTTATATACATATAGTAAGACACCGCTGTCTCGTTTATAGGTTATTGATGATTTAGCGGTTAAGTTAGACTATCTATGAAATGGATGTATTTAAATATCAGCTTTAGCACTTTCATATCTAGCCACACAGTGAAGAGCTGTGATATAGCGACACAGTCCGTAGATGCGTAAAGATATATATATATATATATATATATATATATATATATATATATATATATATATATATTCAGCACAAAACGTATTTAAAAAGTTGAGATTCACCTTATCAACATCTAAAAAAAAAAACAGAATGGAACCTCTCTATCTATCTACACACACACACACACACACACACACACGCACACACACACTCACACGCACACACACATAGGCACACACACAGATATGCACACAGGTCGATAACTATTTTATCTATAAAAAATTCATCTATATATTTATAAATATGTATAGAAATATATATGTACATACATACACACATATGTCAATGTTCCACTTCTCTTATTTATTAGCACTATATATATATATATATATATATATATATATATATATATATAACTACTTAATTTATCACATAAAATTAATATACGAAAGTATAGATTTATGCGTAAACTTTAAGTATTTACTTTAAAAGTGCTCAATGTATATATATATATATATAAATATATATACATACATATATATATATATATATATATATATATGAGGTCACGATTTTGAATCTCACTAGATTCAGCTACTCTGATGAATCCTAGACGATGAAACACGTGTCAGTGGATAATTGTATTTTAAAAACAATATATATATATATATATATATATATATATATATATATATATATATATATATATATATATATATAGTAGTTGTAATAAAACTGAGAAGTGACACATTGACATATGAAATTAGTGTTATGTGAGAACGTTGTTCCAAAATTAAAGGCTCCTGTATTTTTTACTCAAAACTCTGAAGAGCTACGAAGACTGGAGTGGTACCATTAAAACGAGTGACGTTTTGTGCTCTACACTTTATTTTTCTACATAGTCACCACCATTCCTAATGCACTTTTTCCGGCGATGGGGTGGTGGCTTTGCATGGGCGACCGGATTGCACTCTGCCACATACATCTTTCTCCCCACTCTTAAATCGACGCACCTCTTTCCTTAATTTTCTGACATCCAGTGTATCGGCTTCGTAAAAATGTTCAAGAGGCACCGGTGAATGTTGATCGGTTCGGTGTTTATCTGCCGGAAGGAATTCAATAACGCTTCTCTGCTTGTAACACGTTTATGACAAGGACTGCTTTCTGAGACTCCCACCGACAAGATCTGCAACAGAGAGATGAAGCTTTCAGGTCTAAAATGTATAAGCTTAGGAATCATAACAATGAAGTTTGCAATCCTCTATTATACATTAGGGGAAAATATCGTAAATCAAATTATCAATTATTATAGAAATATTTTTATTTATTTATTGTTGTTTTAGTAAAGAGTTCTTATTGATAACAAAATGCACGGCAAAAAAATATTAATGCGACGGATATTAGTGTTGAGTGATAACCAGTTCTGCGTGAAAGTCTTCTAGATGTTGTGGGTTCGGTTCTCAGTGCGGGCGATGCTAAGAATACAATTACAATTTTTTAAAAGAATTTTCTTCGATTATGGATTGCTGCAGAGGCTACACCGGCCGAAGCGTTGTGAGAATAACAGTGAAGATGAGAACAGTCGTGGTTCTATAACTCATACAAGAGACCCATCTACTACCTAAGTTACTATTTATTACTCTCACCCTCTCCCACTGTTTTATTTTATACGTTGTCAATTAACCTTTATTCTCGAGATGATATATCGAATAGAAAAGCACTCTGAGTCCCGGTTTCAAATCTCGTTCAACTATATGGATGATGCGTAGACGGGAAAACACGAGACCGTGGATAATTATATTTTAGAGATATATGTTGCACTCCAAGTGAGACTTTCACTTTGATGAAAGGGGAAAACTATTCCTACCTTTCATTTAGGTAAAAATATAATAAATAGTAAAATTTATTCAAAATATTGCAAATTAGATAAACAAATAAATATATAAAGTCACACACATATATGTATTGAATATATATATATATATATACATATATATATATATATATATATATATAGATATGTAACTACTTCATTTACACACATAAAATTAATATACGAAAGTATAAATTTATGCGTAAACTTTAAGTATTTACTTCAAAAATGCTCAATACGTAGGTAGAGCTAGTAAGTAAGTTATAAAATATATATGGCGATTAAGCTACAGTGAATATTCCGCATTTCATCCACTCTAGAACTCTTCAGGCTTATGCGCATATATATATATATATATATATATATATATATATATATATAAATTATTATTATTATTATTATTATTATTATTATTATTATTATTATTATTCTGGTAATTTTTTTAATACCTACGAGCAGTAGTGTTTCATCCTTTTGCGAATCACCAGTGCAAAATGTCACGATTACCATCGGTCGGGAGATTCGAATCCGGCCCCAAAGTCATCTCTAACTCCATTAACAAGGAACAAACTCACACCGCCAACTTTAACCGCGAAAAATATCGTTGAAATTGAAACTTTTATTTATTAAATGTCGAGACGCCGTCCATAGTGATCTAATGCATAGAACATCATGATTTACGCATGCGGGCTTAAGTGATCGACTATATATGTATATATATATATATATATATATATATATATATATATATATATATATATATATATATATATATATATATATCATAGAAAGATACGTGTTCTATGACGAGTGAAGTTAAGTTCCATAAAAGAAACATTAATTAACTTATGTTACGTAATGAAGATTCAAATCACGATATAATGATGGTAAATTTTATTTGTAAAAAAAGTAGGCTAATTTTTCAAATTTCTAATGAGACGTTATACTTAGATTATTCTTGCCAAATTTCTTCTAAAATTCCTCTGAAACAGAAATATGAAAGTCTATTAGTAAAACTTTACAAAATGATGGGAGTTATTTGATTTTTCAATAATAGTTTCCATCGCATATTTACCAACTTTGCTTCAAACTATATTAAACTTATTAAACTAAATAAAGCACATATCCTGTCATATTACGCATAGCGGCCATTTCCTGAAATTAAGAATAATCGGTTACTTAGTTTAGTAATACACATGTTTAAACATATAAGTGTACTTAACTATATGCAAATGTATAAGTGTCTTTGTTGTAACCTATTGCAGTTTATCCATCCATCTATCTATTTAGATAGCTATCGATGTAGATGATTCCTCGCGTGAGTGATTTGTTTTGTATTACTATCGTGTATAGTCACGCCCGATAAAATATAAGGGTATATATTTATGATATTAGTGTACATTGGTAAGATGACGTCGTTGCAGTAAAAGTATGCGATTGCATAGTAATTCCCTTTTAAACATGTGAAAACACGAATTCGTTTCGTCTATGTAAAACGGCTATGAAATTCCTCCTTTTTCCGTAAAACAAAACATTAGCAAACTTTGATCACGCACACTTACACAAAGCCAAGCTGCACGAACGGGCGATATCATTCAGCAAATCGTCGTAAGGGTGTGCATTTGCGCAGACTCATACAAAGGGAGATGGAATGCCTACTAGACACCATCCTCGAGTGATTTCGGTCTCTTTGTACAGGGAGTTTATCAGGACAACTTGACATAGGGATACTTCGCCCTACAAGTTAACCCTGATAAAATATTCCAAATTACATTGAAACGCAAAAATAAAGTTCAAATGATTACACACTGGCTGTAATGATGAATAGTGCACTTTTCTCAAGTAACAGCACTAAGCTAGGTAATCCACAAGACAGGATGAATTCTTGTCCTGAAATAAGTCCACACTGAGATAGACCACAAGAAATATAAACTATAAAATAGTGATGTGCTCAGTTACGGTGATAAAAAATGTACTTTGCCGCTTTACTACCTCGAAATTTGAAAGGTAGCGGAGAATCTTGATTAAATAACCTAATAATTAACCATTTATATAGTTATAAAACTCAAATCGGCTTGCTTGACCGTTGAAACCGTCCATTCAGTTTGCGATTTCGGTTTCGAAAAATCGTCTGTTTATTTTTCATTGCTCCCTGCCTTAAGTCTGATGGTGAAAACCACTGATTCTACTCAGGGCATACACACGGTTCATAATATATTTGTTATCTATACATTAATACCTGTATTCGCTTCGTTATCATCCTGACTTCTCTTAAAATGAAAATGGAATATTCCAAATCGCTCCAACCGTTATAATGCCGAATTACATTAGAATGAAAATAGAATATTCCAAAATGCCCAATAAATAATTGTTTAAGATGGATAAGTTAGTTATCACCAGCCATTGTTTGGTCGGTGCAGATCATAATACTAATAAGTTAGTTATCACAAGACCATTGTTTGGTCGGTCCAGATCACGACAGTAATAATAATACTAATATGTTTATTATCGCTAGCGAGCGAATTCAAATGTTAACCCAAGAAGGGGGTTCTTGTTCTTTGAGAACTTACATTAAAATAAAATACTTATTTCTTTAGCAATCTCTATTCATATGAAGTTTGATATTGTCATATCTTTATATTTTTCTATCTATAGAATACACTCCTAAATTAATAACCGATCATCATGGATTTTGGAACACATTGCTTAAAACTTTGCACAACTGTAAAAGGAAACGTTTTACAAGAGCTTCATCGCTTATCAAGGCACGAAGATTACTAGAGGATAAGCTGATTTGTGAGATAACACCGTAATGTTTAGCAGTAGTGGGCAGAATTTGATGATACAAAACAGCGGCTCAACAAGAACTTGGGATTTAAAACAACCATGTTGTAGTTAACTGAAAGGTAGACCTGCGGTATAGAGTTCCATAGGCAGGCGGTTCTAGAAAATAAAATTTGTTCATGGAAGTTGTGCAAAGTTTTAAGCACGAATAGAATCTAGGGGAAATTGCTCACAGTGGTTGTAGCTAGACGATTGTTTGTTGTGAATGTTTTGCAGTGAGGGGGATAGATTGAAGCGCAATGAAAATAACGATAAGGCAGAGAGAGAGAGAGAGAGAGAGAGAGAGAGAGACTCACGACATATTTTCTATGAGAAAGAGAGTGTACAGAGAAAAAGATTTCAAAAGCAGCAAAGGAAGCTCTTTGTAGCTCTTGCGGCAGCAACACTCTATCGTAAGAGGTATTTTATACTTATACAGATAGCGGATTCTAATTTATTAATAAACAGAGGGCTTGTTATCTAATAGAGGAGGGAGTTTATTTACAAGGTAATAATACTTATCAAGGCTCGAAGGATAATTGAGGATGAGGGTTAATGAATGTTAGGTGGTAGTGTAGTAATTGTTAATAGTGTAAATTGGATTATTTGATTATTTAAGGGAATAGTTCAACAATAACTTGTTTACATTGGACTTAAGCACTACCATACTGTAATTGGGAAGCAGGCAAGCGGAACAACAGGCTAGCAGTTATAGAAACGAAGCTTTGTTTATCGAATCAATATATATATGTATATATATATATATATATATATTGATATATATATATATACATAAATATATATATATATATATGTATATATATATATATATATACATAAATATATATATATATATATATATATATATATGTATATATATATCAATATATATATATGTGTATATAGCTGGTCTGCAGTTTAATTTGTTGCTGCCTATCTTGCTCTTGATTGTTGCTGGATCTCAACATTTTGAGCAAGAGAGACTTAGCTGTCGTACAAAGCTAAGACTCTGTAACATCATATTTGTATAGATACTCCCTCGGGCATTTGGGCTCATAGATTTTAAATGTCTGAGGGTGTGGCACTCGTCTGACAAGACGTTGCAATCATATATATATATATATATATATATATATATATATATATATATATATATATGGAAAAGGAGGTGTATTTTTTGAATTTTTATTTTATATTTTTAGTATTATTATTACATAGTATATGAAATAATTTTGATTATAGGAATATCATAATTTAAGTAAAATGATCCAGTTGTCGATGGATAAACCTTGTATTTTTCATATGACAGAGTGCTTTTTAAATATACCATAGGTGGTGTGAACTGTCAATGAATAATATATTCTCGTTCTTTATCCATTTGGCTAATATAAATTCCCATCTATGAGGGCATAGATTAAAAGCCCTAGTTTTTTTCCGTCATAAAGTTTATGAAAAGGTCTATAAAATTCTTATTCTTTTTTGTGGTGCATAGTGGGTAATTCCTTGAGGGAAAACAATAGAGATTTTGTTCCTCGATTATTTTCAATCCATTTCATAGAATAAACCGGAATCTTTGGGTTTCAATGTTGAGTTGTCTAGGAAGATGATGTCACATTTTCTAGTATATTTGAAATACTCTTTTGGCTGTAAAGCCTCTGTTTGGAAGTTCCTCGTGTCATTCCGATGTAAATTCCTTCTTTCGTTGAATTTGCATTTGATGTAACTTTGGCACCGTCTACTGGATCTGATCGTGTGACTCCCTCCTAGTGCAAACTTCACGTCCTCTGTATATCGGAGTTTTAGGGGTTTGCTGGATTCGTGAATTTGGAGAGGAGTGCAGATTACACAGATGGATAGCGTGAATAATTTGCTTGATGGTATTTCTAATGAAGAATTTGTGACGTTTATTGGATGATTGAGTGTTTTTGTATTAGAGTAAGGAATTGTTTACCTATGCTGTATTTAATACTGGGTGGCTGAATCAAATAATGTTTCTATCCGTATTGGTTCTCCGATGTCTAGTAGGTGTGTATGTGTGTTAGTTTCATGGAGGGCTTCTTTGTAATATGGGGCAACTTGTTGAACAATCACAGAGCTAGATATAAAATTGGGAGAGGCTCTTGCTTATATTGAGCATAATTGTTCAAAAGATTAAGGCGACAAGATAGAGTGCTGATATACCTGATCAGCTACTTGAATTAATTGTATGATCAAATGAAATTGCTAGTTAAATTCAGGATTGCAATTAAGATGTACACGTTTGTCAGATTGTTATCGATCATGATACTGAATGTTAGCTTTTTAATGAAAACTTTCAGCTACTTCCTACATCTGTAGAGTATTTGCTTCCAAAATGTACACCATTTTCACGATAGAATCATGGCATAAAGCCATGATCCGTAAAGCCATTCTCCAGACCAAAACAGAGACAACATCTATCTAAACTAAGAACACCACTCAACAACAAGCTTCGATTCCTAGCAACTTGCTCAATCAACATCAAGGGGCTTATAGAATCGTATATATGCAGTATACCAAATACCATATGCTACATCCAATGGCTTCTACACAATAGCGCAGCACTACCACTTCATATATGCATAAATGCGCACTCAACAACTAACATGTTTTCATTCCAAAATAATATATCAGAAATTCACAGCCCTTTTAAAGACATACGACTAAAAATACTAGCTATCGAAATGGATTTAGAAAGCTCAGAATTAAAGAATCACTATTGATAAAAATCTCTATGGCAAAATAAGAAGTGTGCGGGACTCAATTGTACTTTGTTTTGTATAAATAAATACGACAGACACTATAAATACACATTAGAAATTAAAATCAGTATCAAACAAATACTAACAATATATTTATTATATGTATGTTATGAAAAACAATTCAATCTACAATGAAATTGTCGCCCTAAAAAGACAATATGATTCCATATCTGTTTGATGAAAACCGGTTTTCGTTTTGTGTTGCAGAGCATTTACTGTTTGACCAGTGTACAAATCTCAAGAGCGATAAGAGCTTTGTATCATGGCAGAAAGTGACATCACGTTCAACTAGCTAGATCGAAGATGCGCTGCTGTACAATTCATGTGCTCTACCGATCCAATTATGACAACAGGACCATTGCCAGAACTTTCAAAATGAATCGCCACGAATAACGGTGTCCAGGGTGATGAAAACAAAGTTGATGGCCACGGTTATGGTCTTTGGTGTGGTTTCAAGTGAGTGGCACATCATGCCACCTAACATCTTCGAAGTCGACAATAAAGTGTACCTAATCTGATAAAGTGTAGTGATCTGGTACAATCAGGTGGCCGCTAACGGATCCTGAGTGTCAAGTGTATTTAATAATATCGCCCAACATATCAGTACAATATAACCCCAAATGACTTGAGATTGATTTCATAACATATTCCTTCGTTTTTAACATCACTTTTTTTTCACGTGGGGTTCCATCAATATACGGTTTAACAATACTGTTATATATATATATATATATATATATATATATATATATATATATATATATATATATATATATATACACACACACACACATATATATATATATATATATATATATATATATATATATATATATATATATAACGTCTATTTGTATGTGTCGTACGCCAATAGTGCGTGGAATCGTTAATATTTTTACCCGCTTTGAATTAACATGTCTACATGGATCAGAGTGAACGAATAAATATTAAATTATTCCAATAACTATCATCGCCCAGTTTAATCCCTTCTGTCATATATGTCTCTAACCTTTCAATTAACATTCCTTTATCGAAATAGAACTGCGAGGATAGTTAACTAAAATGGACCTCACCAATTAAACTGTTGACTATTAAAAAAAAACAATAACTCTAAAACATGTGATTCTTTTGACCAATCAGAACATTTAACTTATATAATTTAGCACATTCCCCATACATGTATAAATCAAATATGTGAGATGTTACTGATCTGTTGCAAAAAGTAAATTATTTTAAAGCAAATCAGTATATGTTGAATATCGTGCTCAATAAAATTCATGTAAAATGTTCATTTTCATGTGCAAAGAAAATAAAATATATGTATCATTTGCTTTATTCGGAGTACTGGTGTACTGCAGTACTTACGTGTTATTAACGCAATGCTTCGGTCGATGTAATCACCGCATGGATCCATGGCGTCGTGGATAAAGTACTTGATAAAATGTAGTTGTGAATTAGCACTCTTCTGAATGTTAAAGTGTCAATCCTCATTTTGGTCAACAATAAAATACTATTGCGAAATACTTATACCTAGCCATCGATGACGGAACGAGGTCTCCTTCGAAATATCGTGCAGATTCCCGAATTCTACAGAAAGAACCGACCGAGTGCGAATAACACTTAAGAGGAGAACAGTAGTTCGAATAATGCAATGATATAGATTATCAATCCTCATCACAAAATCCAGAAACATAAACAAAATATGTTGTTTTATATACCTTTTCAATGCGGTGCATATAAACCACTATGCATACTTGTGGTCGTTATCAAGCAATGTAGGCTTTTGCTTGTCTCTGGATAAAATCACTCGATCACCGATGTTTAGTTTTTGATAAAAGTTTATTGAAAGTAAAAGAATAATAACAGAAAACATGTTGCTTTCGTAAAAGTGTGAAGGAGAGAAAGAGTAAGATAGACATAGAGATAGACGGCTAGCTTGTTTCGCTTTACCCGGACGTGCACGATCCTTCACTTAGGACAGAGTTAGAGACACGCCTTTATTGACCTCGCCAACGAAGAGACAAAAAAGGTTTTCTCGAAAATCATGTTCTTTCACGACTTCTGTCTGAGGTCACCTTCTTTGACTATAAAAAAAGCACATTTAAAGCGTTCGTTGTCTGAAGAAATATACTAGCAATAACGGTTTGTAACATCATAGAAGATAATAATAATAATAATAATAATAATAATAATAATAATAATAATAATAATAATTATTATTATTATTATTATTATTTTTATTATTATTATTATTATTATTATTATTATTATTATTATTATTATTATTATTATAAGAATACATAATTATAAGAAGTTAGTTTGTGAATTTCAATTTTTTTTTCATTAAGAAGACAAACATATAAAATAGATGTTAATTATTTTTAAATAACTTATCATGTCTTCGGTATTCGTTTGCGATGAGTGTTGATTATGGGTCGAGATTTATTAAATCTCGTCCCATAATCAACACTCATCGCACTCGTCCCATAATCAACACTCATCGCAAACGAATACCGAAGACATGATAAGTTATTTAAAAATAATTAACATCTATTTTATATGTTTGTCTTCTTAATGAAAAAAAAAAAAATTAAAATATTTAAATAAAATATTTTCACTGAAAATTGATTGAAGATTTAATAAATACATAGCTCCGCCTAGACATAAACTTAATTCATAGGCAGATTAAGTAAATAAAAAGTTTGAAATGAACATTATGTTATGGTGGACTTATGCCCAGACCTTATTGTTAAACACAAATAATTAATTTATCACTAGCAGGGTGACCGACGTTGCCCCGGCCTAAATACGCTTAAATATATTTTCATTTGTACATATTTCCTATTCATTATTATAGAGCAAATTCTAAATTCATTATTATATTGTACCCAATATATAGTTGTGATTTCAAAAGTAAAAAAAAAATGATCTGGTTTCCCTCAGCTAGAATCAAAACCAAAGCAATTATCATTACAGGCTTAGTTACCGTTTCAGATAGCGTCAGACAAATAAGAAATAGTAAAAAATAAAATGATTTTAACGTATAAACTTATATTTGTACAGGCATACAAATAACCCTATTTAATCAACTTACGGCTGCTGAGTTCTATTTTTTCAATTGTGACTAATTAGCAGCTACTTTTACCGGCCGAAATCCCATAAAAGAACGGCCAACAAAAATACAATAATTTGAAACCTTGCATCCCAGGAGAGATACACTTTGACAAATGCACATAAAAAGGCAGATCTATAAATTTGATTTTATGGAAATCGCTCTCAACAAGGCGTGAAGCCACTTGGTGTAACGAGCTAACAAGAACGAAATATCATTATCTCAAAGACAGGAGATGGGACATTAGTCTTAGAAATGACAAGATTGTAGGTAGGGGGAAAACAGTGAGCAGGAAGAGAGTTTCTCAAACTTGCATTTCTTGGAAAGAAGTTATTCGCATGAGAAGCTGTAATATGGTGAGGTATAAAAACAGCGAATTAACAGAGACAACTACACTAACGACACAAACGAAGTTAAACAAATGAAACAGAGAATAGATCAAATATAATAGTGTGTATAAAAAAAGACTGAGACTAGCAACATCACCTCCGTGTGTAACAGGATGCAGAGAAGAAAAAAGAGTGCGGGCCAATCAACGAACAGATACGTTTTTGCATTTTATCAAGATCCCTTCACTGGGACAGAGATTTTCAGTTCAAATATGACAGCAGTATTAAATACGTGGACTAACAGTATATTTGTAAAGATAGATAATAGTCTCAGGTGTGAGTAAATTTACAACCATCTAAATATAAAATAAAAATATATTTGTGTTTTCCTAGTTACACACATACATCCGCATGTATGGATGTATGCATATATGTGTATATCTAATGACTATATATGAACGTATATGAACAAGTATTTAAAATATATATATAATTTTAATTAATTCAATCACAAACGATGCACCAATCACCGATGTAGCGTCATTGTATTTCTGATTTAAAAACATAACGATGTGAGAGTGTTGATATTTCCTAAATGTGTGTCTACTTCAGCGACGTTAAGGGACATTGGCAGAGAGTTGAACAACCTTCATGACTATTTCTGATACACAAAGCATTTACAAACAGACAGACAGATACACTTATATGCGTGTGTATGTGTTTATATCTATATATATATATATATATATATATATATATATGAGTTTGTGTATATTAATATATAAAGTCTATAATGGAAATTGTCTTTTAGTGTGAGATTAGTTAGTTACAAAACTCCACACACACGATATAAGATTTATTGTTGCTCTTAGCGATATTAATAGCTTAGAAACCCTGTATTTTATTTATTTATTTTTCGCTACCTTAGCATTTTTTAAAGAGCTATAAGCTCTCTCTCTATATATGCATATATATATATAATTGTTATTCATACACATATATATATATATTATTCATATATATATATATATATATATATATATATATATATATATATATGAATACGTCGCCCCATATTTTTTATGGGGCGTATTATTATGTATTTTATTAATTTCATTTAATTAATTTATGTATTTTATTAATAAATATTATTAGGTGCATATATATATATATATATATATATATATATAGGTGCATATATATATGAAGAGAGATAGATAGATAGATAGACAGGTATAGTATATGTTTGTATATATATATATATATATATATATATATATATATATATATATATATATATATATGATTGTTGAGCTGGATTAAATCCGACGATATGATAAAAAAATTCTTTCGTAATCTCGTGTCATTTTATTTACTTAATCTATCACCGCTCTATATTTCCAAACACAATTTTTTTAATCTCTACGATATTTTAACTTTTAGACGTAATCCACTACACTAGTTTACTCTAATTTATTTTTTTCTCTCACAAAATGTATGTATATATATATATATATATATATATATATATATATATATATATATATATATATATATATATATATATATATATATATATATATATATATATATGTATAGATGACATCTAATTTACATAAGGAAAACACGTTGCTCTCCCCCATCATTATATATAGCTCCAATCCTCCGACTCTCTCGTCAATGACCATCCCTCTTGAAGAAGCCCGCATAAATCGGGCGAAACGTTGAGTATCCAGGTCCTTTCACCTCCATTTTATTTCATATATATATATATATATATATATATATATATATATATATATATATATATGTATGAGTGTGTGTGTGGAATGTTTAAGTAAAAGATCCGAGACTATTCAAGAAATCAAAAGAAGAACGGTTTATACACAATTTATTTTTTTAACAAGTTAGGTATTATCGAATTCCCAGGATATATTTAAGAACACACACACACACGCACACACACACACACGCACACTACTTCATTTACTCACATAAAATTAATATACGAAAGTATCGATTTATGCGTAAGCTTTAAGTATTTACTTCAAAAGTGCTCAATACGTAGGTAGAGCTAGTTAGTAATTTATATATATATATATTTTTTTTTAATTACTATATATTTATATATATATATATATAAAGTTTTCCTGGCCAACATGCTTAGATATTTATTCAAATAGTTGTTTAACTAGGACAATTATAATTTTAATAGAAATCCAAATCTATATAATGAAACATGACAAGATTGAAATTATATTAGAATACATATGAATAAATAGGAAAATGTAACCATATCTAATTGTTACATATCGGCAACTTTCGAATCCCACTGACTGAAAAGTTTACGTGACCCGAGACCGTCATACTCAGGTCACCTCTTGGCATTTGCAGATAGTTAAAAAATCTTCTTGGATATCTCACACACTAACGTTACAGTAATCGTAGTCTTTCCGTCCAATTTGAACAAAAATACAAGTGAATAAATCTGCATATATACAAGGTGACCTCCCCCCCCCCAAAAAAAAACCAAAAAACAAAAGCAAAATGGAGGCCATCTAGAACATATACTGTAGAACGGAGAAATAATGGCCAAACACTCTAGTGTTTGATGTGATGTTTTGAATATAATAAACTAGTTATGACCAAAATGTCATTTCATTCGGACAAAACACTAAGAAACGAGGCCTAATTAGATTTGGGGCCCTTTTTTGGGGTCACGCTCTATGTGTGTATGTGTGTATGTGTGTATGAAAGTATATATGACATTAAACTATACAGAAGTCCAGCATTTAAAATTAGTAAGGCATCATTATATTATATATATATATATATATATATATATATATATATATATATATATATATATATATTGAAATCGTATATATATATATTATATATATATATATATAATGTATTGTGGCAGTTTTTGAAATTTAATCAAACATTGTTCAAATTAAAACAAATCGCTACTTAGTTATTTGTTATTTTCTCAATATTTCTAATCTATATTTTAACGTCTGAATTTATTTTATTTGCGTCAATTATATGATATCTATGTTATTTTATGTACATCGCATATACATAAAAAAAAACAAAAAAATCTCACAGACTATGGATAGCGGTGCCTGCGAGTGAAATTTTTGTGGCAGGAGGTGCACAATCTCCAACCACACCTTTGTCAAGTCGACATTGTTAAATACAAGTAGCAAGTGAAGTGTATGTACAGACTGGACTGTATACAAATGCCGAGATAAGCGGAGAGCACATACAGCGCATAGAACTTCCAAATTGCCATCCATCTGGTACTAACTAGGCTCAACGTTGCTTAACGTCGGTTATCTGACGAGAACCAGTGTGTTAACGCGATCATGCGCTATATATATATATATATATATATATATATATATATATATATATATATTTATATATATTGTGTGTGTGTGTGTAATTTATATGTTAATTGTTTTTGAGATACTTTAGAACAAACTATATTATTCAAACGAAAGCGTAAATTTATCTTAACTATAGTTGGGATTAATTTTTCACCCAATTATAAGATAGCCCTCTCCAGAGGAGAATATATATATATATATATATATATATATATATATATATATATATATATATATATATATATATATATATATATACATTTTTAAATTTTAATTATCCAAGGATGCGGGTTATACGAACCATCGTCGTGGCAAAATCTGATTCGAAAATAAGACCCCCGAGTCGAGTGTCTGAAGCTCTACCCCTAAGCTAACTCACACAACATGGGTAAATTTATTTCCGCGAATACAAAATTTTGAACATTAAAATCAAGAGAAAATCAAATTCAATTCTAATATATTTAAATTCCGAAATAAGAAATCATATCTCATACTATGGCAATATAAACCTTTCAGATACTTTAAAGAAACTATAATTAAGGGAATGTTTATTAATTAATCGTTATACCTATTTTTTTTTAATTTCTCAAACATTGGATGTATCTTAAATTTTATGAAGAGTTTTCGCTATTTCTTTTGAGACCATTTACTTTTAACAAACATTTGGACTTATGAAGTATAGCAGCTGGGTTCGAAAATCCATAATGATCGATTAATTAATTTAGAAGTGACTCTTACATAGAGATACAACACCGGACAAAGAAATGCGTGTGTGCTTATCGGCGTGAGATGTTCATATCTGATAAGTGTGCGTGTAAATCATAAATGTAATCATTTAGCCGCAGTTTAGGGTGTATATATGTGTGTGTATGCGTATGTAAGCGTGTGTATGCGTGTGTATGTGTGTGCACGTGTGTGTAACTCGTGTGTATGCGTGTCACTGTCTATCAATATTTCATAATTTCATTTAATATGAAAAACGTATTAACCTTTTACAGACAATTAGTTTGTTTTTATTAATAATTCTTTATTGGTGGATAAAAAGCAATACAGAAAATAAACACGTCAACGAAACTGTCGCATCTATAATCCGTACACCATATGTAAGTCTGGAAATGTGCGAAAGTTATATATATATATATATATATATATATATATATATATATATATATATGTGTGTGTGTGTGTGTGTGTGTGTGTGTGTGTGTGTGTGTGTGTATTAATTTTTTTTTTTTTTTTTATTACATTTTCACCCCAAACAAGGCACATTGCCACTTTGGTGTCGGGGGCTGCTATCAAGGGAAACATCTACTGGGGTACTATGTAGGGATTAGGGCAGCGAGATGTTGGTTCACGTTGCACTTGAACTTATGCATGTCAGTACAGTTGGGGAAGCAGTGACCTGGAATGGAATTCCAAAGTCTAGCAGTTCTGGGGAAGAAACTACTGGAGTAGAAAGATCTTTGACATCTAGGGATCTCTGTGGGGGTGGGATTTTGCAGCTTGTCGGGTCTGTCGAGGGTGTTCACGTCGTGGGGGCACAAGTGCTTGCAGTTCTTCAGAGCATTCACCATTATAATACTTGTAGAACAGGCAGAGGGATGCAACGGTTCGACGATGGGACAGAGGCTGAAGTTTAGATGCCAGTTTAGGGCCTATCAGATTTGCGACTCTCTTTTGAACCCTGTCAAGTAGCGAGAGACTAGTAGCCGATGCACCGGCCCAAATATGACAGCAATACTCCATACATGGGCGAATAGTGGCCTTATAGAGGTACAGGATACTTTCGGGTGTTAAGTTCAAGTATAATGTTAGCATAAACTAAAAACACATATTCATTCAAAGTGCTTAACACGTGTGCAGCTCTTATATAAAAATAGGTACTTGTACAGTTTAATCAAGACATTAAAAAATGAAAATATTGAAAAACAAAAAGGTTATATTGCACGTATCCGTTATGGAACGAAGTTCTCAGAAAAAAAATCTCTTAATTTCATCAAGTAGTTTTTATTTTTACAGCGAAAAAACAACTTGTTATAATACCGAGCAAAAGGTTCGATTTTTAGGAAGAAAAGCTAGTATTAAAGATGGGGAGAGAGTGTTGGCGCTTTAACTGGAGTTATCTCCCCGTGTTTAACAAATTCCATAATGGCTGACTTCAACGCGCCCTCATAACAACGTGTTTTTCCACTGTAAAAAACAAAAAACAAAAAATACTCGATCAAATTAAATGAAATTTTTTTCGGATATCTTCAGTCCAAAACAGATACGTACAATATAAACTTTTTTCGATATTTTTATTTTTTTAATGTCTTGATAAAACTGTACAAGTATCAAACAATATAAATAAAATCACATAAATAGAATTACTCCTTTGAATATTTCTATAATTTTATCTCTATATATACATATATACATAGGTTTTATAAATAAAACACACACACATACACACACGTATATATATTATGGTATCAAGCATTAAGATTTTATTTATATAATATATATTTATTTTATTTATATAATACATAATATTATATTTATATATATATATGTGTGTGTGTGTGTGTGTGTATATAAACATGTGGTGTGTATGTAATTTAAGGTACAAACTTCAATATATATGTATGTAAATATATCTGTATAAATTATATATATATACATATGTGTGTGTGTGTGTGTGTATGCGTGTATTATATATATATGTGTGTGTGTTAATCTTTATGTGAACTAATTTTCAAATCGATAGAATTCTTCGTCCCTACAGAAATCATCCAAATAAAATTACAATTTCTGTACGTATTCTTTCCTATATTTGTCATATGTGTTAAGAATTGTTATATTTTATACATCAAAAGTAGACCGCCAGGTGTTGCCAGTTGTAAAATTCGCCTAACATATTTTAATTCACGCAGATTACGTCTTTATTATTATCGAAACAAATTCTCCACAGATTATTGAATTGAACTTAATATACAGTGGTGAGATAAAAACATGTAAAAGATAAAAAAAATATATACATGACTTGCGTTCTACCAGCTAGAATAGAAATCCGGCCATCACGGTGTTGGTCACTGCTCGCCTTACATTCATTAGTATTTATCCTTGAGTCGTATTTGGGCTTCGATAAATGGTAACCCTTAGTAAAAAAACAACAACAAATAGTAATTATATTTCGATAGCATATATGTATATGTATAATATATGTATACATACACCTATAATTTTTTTGTGGATTGATATTCATATTAAAAATCATTTTTTTTTCTATTTATTTAAAATTAAATACACCTTTCATATATATTTAGATCGTGGAATTGCATTCATCTGCAAAAGATCTAGCTAATTGGCATATTCTTTTAAACATTCATTTTAATTAATTCCCTATTAGTTTTTTCAGTTTTCTTATGGGATAATGATCTTTAGTTAACTATTACATGTAATTATATTCATGCAGATATTCTACATGATTTATACTTACGTAATATTGCGTAAAAAGGTTATAGTAAACACAAAGCTCTTTCCATGTACGTTTATGTATGCGTAAACATACAAAAACATAATATATAGGGTATATATGTAGGGTATATGTGTATATATGTATACCTATATATATATATATATATATATATATATATATATATATATATATATATATATATATATATATATATATAGGTATACAGACAAAAATATAATATATAGGGTTTTCGAACCCATGCGTAACTTTATATTTGGATTTTATCCGGGTAAAAAAGTGCAAAAGTGTGAAAATTTAAGAAATGGATTTTGCCACGTGAAGGTCGTACGACGGCATTACGAATATGCATGCGAACGTTCTAGCTACTAGTTCATGTTTGAATTTTTAGCCTTGTAGCAAACATGGCTTCATAGCTCAGGCATTAACGTAAAAGTAAAAATTAAATCGTTACCTAAACGTTTTGGTTTCTATTCTCGATGGTGGCGCACAAGTCATTTTTTTAAAAACTTTTTAAATCATTACCATATATTTCGTCCAATATACTAAACTATACAGGGTGACCCCCCAAAAATGGGCCCAACTCTAATTAGACCCCGTTTTTTAGTTTTTTGTTCGAATGAAATGAAACTTTGGTCATAACTAGTTTATTATTTCAAAACATCACATCAAAACACTAGGGTCTTTGGCCTTTTTTTCTCCGTTCTACAGCATATGTTCTAGATAGCCTCCAGTTAGCTTTTGTTTTTTGGGGTCACCCTGTATTATATTGGGTCCAATATATAATAATGATATTAAAAGTTTAAAATAAATACGAAATCTGAATGATTCAAATTATCATATTATAGTGAATTTTTCGACCGGGCAATGCCGGGCGGCTTGCTAGTATATATATATATATATATATATATATATATATATATATATATATATATATATATATATATATATATATATATATACTAGCATTGCCCGGTGTAAAAATTCACTATAATATATATATATATATATATATATATATATATATATATATATATATATATATATATATATATATATATATGTATATATGTATGTATGAATATGTATATGTGTGTGTGTGTTTGTGTATTATATATGTGGGAATGAAAATATGGAGAGATTTATGTGCCTTACTTGCAAGTACTACTACTACTACTACTACTACTAGTAGTAGTAGTAGTAGTAGTACTAATACTACTACTACTACTAAACTCTACTCACGTATTAGGCACTGTTGAAGTAAATACTGAAAGTATATACGTATATTATATCACCTTATCATATTATATGTGTATTCATATGAAATAATACACCGTTAGACACACATACACACACACTTACACACCCATATATATATATATATATATATATATATATATATATATATATATATATATATACATATATATATGCGTTTTCCTTAAAAAATATACGTTTATTATGTACATATTCAATAAGACTATCTTAAAAATTGCAACACTTTATTAAGCTCAATGAAAATGGATTTACACTTTCAGAGCATATGTAATTTTATTCATCATTTAAAAGCCAGAGGAATATATACTTGATATTATATTAATTAACACCTGTATTGTTTTAATTACGCAATTTAATTTTAGTATATATATATATGTATATATATATATATATATATATATATATATATATATATCGTAAGAGCAAGACAATAAAAATCAAAATGAGAGCATCATGCTGTGTATTTCCATATTCGTTACAACTGTTTTGTGACAATTCGAACAATTTCAAACCTATGTCATCTGAAAATATTCCCAAACAGCCTCTCCTCGGACGGTGAAATACACTATTTAATATATATATATATATATATATATATATATATATATATATATATATATATATATATATATATATATATATATATGAACACATTTCGAACCTCTATTCAAGAGATCCAGCATTTGGATAATACATCAACCCTTTCAATTTCGAGATTTTTTGGTTTAATTATTTTCCGTTGGCTATGGTATTTATAAGTCGCCCTATTTTCATATTTCTACTTTTTAAATTTTATTTTAACTAAAATCTATCTTAATGTTACACTAATCCTCCGTGTTCTTTTTAAATTGAGTAATTATTTTTCCTCTAAATTATTTATTTCGTTGATTTATTTTCTAAATTCTTAACTGCACCTTCAAATTCTTGTTTACATTTATACGTCACAACTGTATTCTCTCTTTAATCTACGAATATTTCGTATCATTTGTTTACATATACGATCTCATAATTAATTTTTCTTGATTATATTATTCTTAAAAAGCAATTAATAAAGGTTCATAAAATATATAAGTTAATATTAATCTTCATTTAATGCTTATTTTGTCAGTAATTTAAATTCTAAATTTATCTTTTTAATTTTTACAATTATATAAGTATTCTATTTTAAATTTCATTTTTTTACTACAACGGCATTATTGTATTCTTTACTTTGTAAGGGGAATATTTATGATTGTGAAATTTTTATCAATTTACAATTTCTTTTAGTTTAAGGCATTAATATTTCAATATTTTTACTTTAGAATGTATTAATAATAATCATTAATTTTAAACTTATAATTCTAATATTAAATTCTTAATGTCAATCTCTGTTAAGTTTCGCATTTATTTCAAACTTTAAAATTTTTATTATGTTTATTTTACTCCATCTGAGGCTGCCAATCACAATAACAGGCATTAGTTTAATTTTTGATTTTTTACCATTTTCGTGTTGTTGAAATTAGTCGGGTGTAATTTTATTGTCCATAACGATTCTTAAAACCAAAACTACTTCTATTTCCCCTATTTTGGTAATAATTATTATATTTTCTGCATATAACATTGAGGATCTGCTTATTTATTTTTTGTACTATTTTGGATTTTTAATATTAAATACGAGGGGCGTGCAATAAGTAATGCCCCTGACCTACTTCCAGTTGTCTGATCTAGCTGAAATTTTGCATGTGCAATTATGTATATCTCTACGGGTTATGTGGCAAAATACAGCTCTGAACTAATTGTAGTTTCTGTTTTACAGGTGTTTGGACTGATTCAGGTGTGAAATGGAGCCTGTTAAATGTCGAGCAGTGATCCGGTTTTTGTATTTGAAAGGACGCACACCACAGGAGACTTTTGATGAAAGTTATGGTGATAATACACCATCATATGACCTTGTAAAACGCTGGCATCGTGAATTCAAACATGGTCGGAAATCTGTGGAAACAGCTCCCAGACCTGGTCGCCCCTCTTCTGCCATTGATAAGGCATCTGTCCGTCCAGTTGAGGCTGCCATTTTGGAAGATGGGCGCATTACTATTCGCCAAATAGCCCAAGATGTCAAGATTAGTACACGGTCTGTGGAAACTATCATTCATGACCATTTGCATATGCATAAGATACCTGCCAGATGGATTGCCAGGTTGCTCACACCACTCCAGAAGCAAGAACGCATGGAGTGCTCGAGGATGAATTTGGAGATGTGCCGAGAAGATGAGTCAAAGTTTTTCAAAAGTCTGATTACACAGGATGAAACCTGGGTCCATCACTATGATCCAGAGACCAAAGCCCAGTCAATGCAGTGGAAGCACTTGAACTCACCACCTCCAAAGAAGGCAAGGGTGCAGCCCTCCGCTGGCAAGGTCATGCTCACAGTCTTCTGGGACCAGGACGGAGTAGTAATGACAGATTTCCTGGCAAAGGGTACCACAATTACAGGAGCCTATTATGCTTCACTTTTTAAGAAATTAAGGGAAGCTATCAAAATCAAGAGGCGGGGCAAGATCAGCAAAGGTACCCTCCTTCTGCAGGACAACGCTCCGGTCCACAAGTTGCATGTCGCCAGATCAGAAGCACGGGCGTGTGGTTATGAAATTCTTACCCATCTTCCCTACTCTCCTGACCTTGTACCATCTGACTTTCACCTCTTCCCATCTATAAAGTTGTTTTTGAAAGAAAAGCGTTTCCCAGATGATGCAGGCTTGATTTCTGAAGTCACGTCGTGGTTGGAGGACCAACCTGGGGTTTTCTACAAAAACGGTCCCCAGAGCTGCATCAAACAATGGGAGAAATGTATAACCCTGGGTTGTTCCTATGTAGAGAAAGACTGATAACTGTGCCAAGTTTTATTGCTCTACTGCTATGGGAAGTGGGTCAGAGGCATTACTTATTGCACGCCCCTCCTATATTAATTCTGCTTACACATTTATATTTCACCTTGAATATAGTATATAGAGTTTTCCTTTATAAATTTAGTTCAGTCAGGTTTTAGATAGGAAATAAGGAATGTATTCCTTTGTATAGCATATAATTTGTTGTTACAGATTTTCTCTTTAGAATTCACTATGTAGTTACATGATTTCGATTTACTTTGTTTATATTTTCTAACCTTATCTACTGTTGACCATGTAAATTCAAACTTTTTTTTTTTACATGGGGATCACCACTCATCAAAGCCCGGAAGCCACTCGGGGACAAGGGTTATTTTGTGCACAATAATCAATGGGATAATATCGTAGTAATATTTAGTATTGGAGATTTGATAAAGTGTCATACTTAAGGGGGCGATTAATAAGAATTTGTTTATGTTGGACTTGAAGACGTCCAAGTTGTAGCCAGGTGGGAAACAGGCAAACGGAAGAGAATTCTACAGGCGTACACTTCTCAGAAAAAAAGCTATGTTCATGGAATCTACGTTTTCATTTGGGCACAGATAAAGTGTGGGGGGAATTACTGACTGTGGTTTTAGCTAGACGGGTGTTTATCATGAAGGATGTGCTAGGGGGGATCAGAGATTGGAGCTTAGACGAGCACTTGCCATGGAAATAACGATATAACAAAGACAGGCTCTCAACGTCTCTTCTGTGGGAGAGAGGTTGCAGGGTAGAGAAGAGAGCGTCCCCCACCAAGCCACGAAGTCTATTTTTTACTTTGTCAAGGCAGGATAGGTTGTTTTTTGAAGCTCCAGCCCAAATGTGGCAGTAGCACTCCATATTTGTACGTACTTGGCTTTTATAGAGATAGAGAATTGCATCAGTAGTGAGATATCTTCTGGAGCGGTAGAAGGATCCCACCATTTTCCCAGCGGCCCGGGCAACAGACTTGATATACGTGTTCCATTTCAGATCAGGAGTAAAGGTCAAACCCAGGAGCTTGTCAAAACATGAAGCCTCCGCAAGACGAGAGCCATCCATTGCTAGATGAGGAACAGAGCATTGATGATGCAAGGTCAGGAGCTTGGTTTAAGATGCATTAAAAGTAACCAGCCATCTCTTCCCCCACTGAACCACGCGCTCTAGATCAGAGGAGGGGAATCAGAGAGATATTTCTCATTTATGTGTTGCCGTAGATGGTCGTGTCATCAGCATATATGTCAACAAATGTTTTAAGTATGTGTTTTGGGAGATCATTGATGTAGATCAGGAAGAGAATTGGGCCCAGGATTGCCCCCTGAGGGACTCCAGCATTAATACTGTGGGCCTCTTATTGCTGCCCATCAACCACTATTCTTATGAACCTATCTGAGAGAAATGATTTAATTATTGAGATTTCCAGCTATACCGTAGCTGGAAATCTTGTGAAGTAGGCCCTTATGCCATACCTTATCGAAGGCCTTTGATATGTCAAGAGCAATTGCCCTAGAAAGGAAGCCTTTGTCGAGAGATTCACTAATCCTATGTGATATAACTGTTAGCACATCAGCTGTAGATCTAGCAGAACGGAAACCATATTTCATGTCACTAAGGAGGTTATTTCTGTTGAGGTGGTTGACTACTTCTTTATTTAATATGGATTCCAGTAACTTGCTCATGACACACAAGAGACTTATTGATATGTACTGAGAGGGAGATGATTATCACCTGAGTTCTTAAATACAGGGCATACCTACGAGATCTTCCAGAGTGTTGGAAAGCACTTCTCCTTAAGGCAATGCTTAAACAGTTTTGTAAGTATGGGAGCAAGTTCTGGTCGAAGCTTTTTCAACACTATAACTGGAATGCCCTCTTGTCCAGTTGCTTTACTGGAATCAAGTTTCTTGATTAGTTTGGCGACCTCGTGCATAGATATTTGTATGTTGGATAGTGTGTTGTCTGTTGTAGTAGGAAATACGGGGTGTTGATGACCTTCGTCGCAGAGAGTAGAGTTAGCTGCAAAGTTCTTGGCAAATAGTTTGGCCTTGTCTGATACTGATGAGATGGCCTCAGGTCCATTGATGATGGTTTGAATAGAACGCACGCATCTGTTCAGAATCCTGTTTGCTATTTGCCAAAACAGGTGGGAACCAAGCCGCTGCTTTGCTACTTTGGATTTGACGGACTGAGCATATAACTCTCTTGCATTTTTTATTACTCTTTTACAGTGGTTGCTGGCAGTTCTTGAGGCAGCTTTAGTCTGAGTACAACTATTACGTGAGTAGCTATGGGAAAGGTGATTTCTGTGCGTAATGGCAGCAGCACATTCTGGGGAGAACCATGGCTTGCTGTTAGGTTTTTGTTGGAATTTTTTGGATGGTATGAATCGGTCTATGCCTACAATTAACCATTCGGTCAGGTCTGATACTATAAAGGATACATCCTTTTTAAACATGGAATGCAGAGGTAGATCAGATATGAATGTACGGAAGCTATCCCAGTCAGCTATAGAGTATCGATATATAGTACGGTGGAGAGGTACATATGAGTACTTATTTTATTTCATTTTTATCTTATCTGATAAAACTGTGTGATCGGAGGATCCCAGGGAAGATAGAACGGAACATGAACATAGCTCAGGAGAAGTTGTGAGAAAAATGTCTAGAAGGCTTGCATACTGACCAGTACTGAGTAGTATCGGGCACACGGATGGGTTCGTGAACAATCTGAGTGAGATCATAGGCAATGGCAAAATCATGATAGAACCTCCCCTCATCATCTGTCTTATTTGAGTGGGTCAGCCATTCCACATTATGGACATTGAAGTCACCGCAAGGATGAGCAGAAAGGATGTGGTCAATTTTCTCAGATATACTCTTAAAGAGAGTAACCCCGCTGTTGTGGGGGCAATAGAGGGCAAATATGAATGCGGTGGTGTAAGCAAGTGCAACCCGGAAGGTAAATTAGGGGCTTCTGTCGAGATATCTCTACCACATGGGAAGCCATCTTAAATGTAGGCGGATATTCCATGTCCATGGCGATCTTGGGGGTCAGATTTCGATGTTAAGTTAGAGTATCCTTTTATTTTGAACTCATCTAGGGAAGTGGTCGGCCCTATGCCAGTTTCGCTTAGAAAGAGTTAGTCCAGTTTTGTCTCCTGTAATTGTGTTTCAACCTCTGGAAGGTTGGAACGTAGACCCCTGATGTTGGAGAAGGAGATATCGTAGTAAGGGTCTACGTTGGAGGACGAGGTTCTAGGTTTATTCGTGTTTTTTTTCTTTTTTTTTTTTTTTTGAGATATTTCATGTTGAGTTTTTGGGATTTGTGGAACAGGTCGACAGACTTGGTTAGAGTAGAACAGAGAGGGACAGTAAGAAGAATTATATATATATATATATATATATATATATAGTAACAGGACACCTAGCGTTTCCCGGTTGTAAAATACGTTTACGTCTGATATTTTAAGTTATGAATATTTTGTAATACAGATTTCGTATTTATTATTATAAAGCAAATTATCTATTGATTATTATATTGTACCCAATATATAGTAGTGATTTCAAAAGTTAAAAAAAATACTGACTTAAGTAGCCCCTAGCTAGAATGAAAACCGTTTAGTTCTCCAGCATTGTTCGCTACTATTTGAACTAAGTCTACTTGTATATTTAAAGTTAACAAATTAATGCACTTTATCGTATACATATATATTTGCACATGCGCAGAGATGCATTTCAGTCTACTTACGACTGCCAACTTTCAATATTTTAATCTGGATCTCTTAGCAGATAATTTGTCCGGCTAAAAACAAAAGAAATTATTTCAACAGGTCCGAATCTCCTATATATTGAGCTTCAAGACTGTGGACGAAAAGTTGACAGGGTAGTTTGGTAGAGACCGTTCAGCCCCCACTAAACACAGACAAGATTGATATATATATATATATATATATATATATATATATATATATATATGTATATCCGTCATAGTACGTATAATCTATGGTGCCCGGAAAACTCGTCTCGGGAAAACTCGTCTCGGGAAAACTCGTCTCCGGAAAACTCGTCTCCGGAAAACTCGTCTCCGGAAAACTGGTCCCCTTTCGCTAGGTAGGAAAACTGGTCCCGTATTGAATAAATACCGATTGAAAACACATTTTATGATCATTCTTGAAGGAGATATTATTTTTTAAAATAGACTATAGCCCCCCCCCTAATATTTTTTAAAAATATTTTTACTTGTTTAATGTTTTCTTTTCTTTTTTTTTTCTTTTAAATAAAATCGATTTTCTAAGTGTCCGTTTTCTACCTAACTGGCTAAGTTCTTAGTGGTTTCACTTCTTTTAAAGCGTTTATTATGTTCATACAAAGTTAATTACAATTTTTTTTTGTTCTTATTTTAACGATGTTTTTTGGAGTCATAAAAACAATAATTAAAAACAAAACCAAAAAATTAAAAAACAGGGAGCGATTCGATTTTTCGTTACTTTTTTGTTTTGTTTTTTAATTATGATAGTTTTTTTGTTGTTATGTTTTTGTTTTCTCTCATACCAAATGCACTCATGCGTTATTTAAAATTATAATTTTATCAATTATCAACATTTATTGTCGTCCTGTCAAATTTTGCAAAAATTAACTAGTAAATTAAAAACGAAATATTTTTTTGGCGCGAGAGATGCCATGTGCTAACAATCTCTCGTTAACTAATTTTAAATTTTTTAAAATTTTTACTTCGAAATTCTAAAATCAATCATTAAGAGAAAAAGTAATCACTAAATAAATTTATTAATCAATTTTCTTGAAAATCCCGCTATCGTTTATGAAGAATCTTTTTAATTTCATTTTTTGTTGGTTGTTTTTCGGAGGGAGATATAGTTTTAACCCCCCCACTCTCTCTCCCTCTCTCTAAATTATATTTTGAAAAATATTAAAATTTATTATTTTTTTTTTAAAACCAAATCTCCCTCAGTAATTTCTTTAATTTTCTATTTTTTAGCGATTATCAAGACCCCTAAGATGTGATATACCGGACATTATTTCTAGTTCGGGTTTGTATTACTGTACACATAGATTCGAAAAAGTTGTCAAAAAACAAATATATAACAAATAAATGTTATCAAAGGCAAGATAAATTACTTTTCTACCAAACTGGATATAATTTTCGTGTTTTTATTTAATTTAACATGTTTATTCAGCTCAAAAAGCATACAGTGTTTACCGATGTATTGGAAAATTCAAAATGGCGGCCGACTCTCTCTTTAACACGGTAAGTTCGGGAAAAGGTGTTATAAATAATAAACTAGACAAAATACTATTAAAAAACCACCGAATATATGTCAAGTTATGTCACGGTAACATATATTGAAAAGGTATTATAAATAATAAACTAGACAAAATACTGTTAGAAACTCGCTCAATATATGTTACTGTGACATAAGTTGACATATATTCGGTTGTTTTTTAACAGTATTTTGTCTAGTTTATTATTTATAACACCTTTTCCCGAACTTACCGTGTTTAAGAGAGAGTCGGCCGCCATTTTGAATTTTCCAATACATCGGTAAACACTGCATGTTTTTCGAGCTGAATAAACATGTTAAATTGAATAAAAACACGAGAATTATATCCAGTTTGGTAGAAAAGTAACTTATCGGGTAACCCAACTTATCTTGTCTTTGATAACATTTATTTGTTATATATTTGTTTTTTTAACTACTTTTTCGAATCTATGTGTACAGTAATACAAACCCAAATTTTAATATTTTTTTAAATATAATTTAGAGGGGGGGGTAAAACTATATCTCCCTCCGAAAAACAACCAACAAAAAATGAAATTAAAAAGATTCTTGATAAACGATAGCGGAGTTTTCAATAAAATTGATTAATAAATTTATTTAGTGATTACTTTTTCTCTGAATGATTGATTTTAGAATTTTGAAGTAAAAATTTAAAAAATTAAAAATTAGTTAACGAGAGATTGTTAGCACATGGCATCTCTCGCGCCAAAAAAAATATTTCGCTTTTAATTTATTAGTTAATTTTTGCAAAATTTGACAGGACGACAATAAATGTTGATAATTGATAAAATTATAATTTTAAATAACGCATGAGTGCATTTGGTATGAGAGAAAACAAAAACATAACAACAAAAAAACTATCATAATTAAAAAACCAAAACAAAAAAGTAACGCTCCCAGTTTTTAATTTTTTTGTTTTGTTTTTTTATTATTGTTTTATGACTCCAAAAAACATCGTTAAAATAAGAAACAAAAAAATTGTAATTAACTTTGTATGAACATAATAAACGCTTTAAAATAAGTGAAACCACTAAGAACTTAGCCAGTTAGGTAGAAAACGGGCAATCGATTTTATTTAAAAAAAACAAAAAAAACATTACACAAATAAAAATATTTTTTTTAAAATATTAGCTGGGGGGGGGGCTATAGTCTATTTTAAAAAGCAATATCTCCTTCAAGAATCGATATTTATTCAATAAGGGACCAGTTTTCCTACCTAGCGAAAGGGGACGAGTTTTCCCGAGACGAGTTTTCCGGAGACGAGTTTTCCCGAGACGAGTTTTCCGGAGACGAGTTTTCCCGAGACGAGTTTTCCTAAATTCATAATCTATATTTTAAAACAATAAAATTTAATAGAATCGTATCTAATTTAATCATAGATTTGTATACCATGCACACCAATACACATACATAAATTTCTAAACCTTTTCGATTCAAAAGAATTTCACGGCTTTTGCATAGAATGGTATGCTATTATTTTAACAAAATGTCGGTCGAAGTATTCTCCAACCTTCTTCAGGTTCATCCATTCGAACTCGAAACCGAATAGTGGAACTTATACAAAATTTCTAACTAAATGATTCATATCACTAACGGAGGTAGATTATTCTCGTCCCATTCGTAATAACTACACGAACTAGGTTTTATGTTGCTCGTAGTAATTACATGTTATTTTTTTCTTACTACACTTGCTATGAATACCAATATTATCATTTCTATCCGGTCCTGGTCTACGGAACTAAGTACAGATGTTTATTTATAAATTCGGTATAGGTTAGCTAGTACAACAGACACGACCGAAACACGATGCAAATATAACAACCACGTCGGCATACTAGTATGAATCGGCAAAATAATAATGATTTATACTGACCCCCTCTCTATATATATATTTCTAACACTCTATCTATCTCTATCTGCCTGTCTGTCTGTCTGTCTGTCACTCTCTCTTTCTATATATATATATGCATATATATGCATATATATATACATATATATATGCATATATATATATATATATATATATGTTGCACAACATCCGACTTAATTTATCCTCAATCAGTATTGCTTTAAATTTAACTTTAAATTCAACTATTATCCCTTTTCTCGTCTTCCCTTTCTCTTTAATTAAACGGTCTAGTCACATATATTTATAACTATATAAATCTGTATATGTATATATATATATATATATATATATATATATATATATATATATATATATATATATATATATGTGTGTGTGTATATATACATATATGCCTATCTAGTCATATATATTTATAACTATATAAATCTGTGTGTGTGTGTGTGTATGTGTAACTAATATCTCCGGACACACACACACACACACACACACACATATATATATATATGCATGCCAAATGAAGCAAAAAAGGATACATTGTTAACAAAGTAATCAAAATACAAAAAGCTCAACAACTTAAAAACTATTGAATATATTAAAGTACGAGATAAGCCATAAAAGTTACAAATAAATCTATTTTATCAGTTTAATATAAAAATAAAAGGATATATATATATATATATATATATATATATATATATATATATATATATATATATATATATATATATATATATATGTACATATGAATGTATATATTTTTATTCCAATTTACACTAAACTTCACTTCTATCGATATTTTCAACTATTACGTGAGTAGCTATGGGAAAGGTGATTTCTGTGCGTAATGGCAGCAGCACATTCTGGGGAGAACCATGGCTTGCTGTTAGGTTTTTGTTGGAATTTTTTGGATGGTATGAATCGGTCTATGCCTACAATTAACCATTCGGTCAGGTCTGATACTATAAAGGATACATCCTTTTTAAACATGGAATGCAGAGGTAGATCAGATATGAATGTACGGAAGCTATCCCAGTCAGCTATAGAGTATCGATATATAGTACGGTGGAGAGGTACATATGAGTACTTATTTTATTTCATTTTTATCTTATCTGATAAAACTGTGTGATCGGAGGATCCCAGGGAAGATAGAACGGAACATGAACATAGCTCAGGAGAAGTTGTGAGAAAAATGTCTAGAAGGCTTGCATACTGACCAGTACTGAGTAGTATCGGGCACACGGATGGGTTCGTGAACAATCTGAGTGAGATCATAGGCAATGGCAAAATCATGATAGAACCTCCCCTCATCATCTGTCTTATTTGAGTGGGTCAGCCATTCCACATTATGGACATTGAAGTCACCGCAAGGATGAGCAGAAAGGATGTGGTCAATTTTCTCAGATATACTCTTAAAGAGAGTAACCCCGCTGTTGTGGGGGCAATAGAGGGCAAATATGAATGCGGTGGTGTAAGCAAGTGCAACCCGGAAGGTAAATTAGGGGCTTCTGTCGAGATATCTCTACCACATGGGAAGCCATCTTAAATGTAGGCGGATATTCCATGTCCATGGCGATCTTGGGGGTCAGATTTCGATGTTAAGTTAGAGTATCCTTTTATTTTGAACTCATCTAGGGAAGTGGTCGGCCCTATGCCAGTTTCGCTTAGAAAGAGTTAGTCCAGTTTTGTCTCCTGTAATTGTGTTTCAACCTCTGGAAGGTTGGAACGTAGACCCCTGATGTTGGAGAAGGAGATATCGTAGTAAGGGTCTACGTTGGAGGACGAGGTTCTAGGTTTATTCGTGTTTTTTTTCTTTTTTTTTTTTTTTTGAGATATTTCATGTTGAGTTTTTGGGATTTGTGGAACAGGTCGACAGACTTGGTTAGAGTAGAACAGAGAGGGACAGTAAGAAGAATTATATATATATATATATATATATATATAGTAACAGGACACCTAGCGTTTCCCGGTTGTAAAATACGTTTACGTCTGATATTTTAAGTTATGAATATTTTGTAATACAGATTTCGTATTTATTATTATAAAGCAAATTATCTATTGATTATTATATTGTACCCAATATATAGTAGTGATTTCAAAAGTTAAAAAAAATACTGACTTAAGTAGCCCCTAGCTAGAATGAAAACCGTTTAGTTCTCCAGCATTGTTCGCTACTATTTGAACTAAGTCTACTTGTATATTTAAAGTTAACAAATTAATGCACTTTATCGTATACATATATATTTGCACATGCGCAGAGATGCATTTCAGTCTACTTACGACTGCCAACTTTCAATATTTTAATCTGGATCTCTTAGCAGATAATTTGTCCGGCTAAAAACAAAAGAAATTATTTCAACAGGTCCGAATCTCCTATATATTGAGCTTCAAGACTGTGGACGAAAAGTTGACAGGGTAGTTTGGTAGAGACCGTTCAGCCCCCACTAAACACAGACAAGATTGATATATATATATATATATATATATATATATATATATATATATATATATGTATATCCGTCATAGTACGTATAATCTATGGTGCCCGGAAAACTCGTCTCGGGAAAACTCGTCTCGGGAAAACTCGTCTCCGGAAAACTCGTCTCCGGAAAACTCGTCTCCGGAAAACTGGTCCCCTTTCGCTAGGTAGGAAAACTGGTCCCGTATTGAATAAATACCGATTGAAAACACATTTTATGATCATTCTTGAAGGAGATATTATTTTTTAAAATAGACTATAGCCCCCCCCCTAATATTTTTTAAAAATATTTTTACTTGTTTAATGTTTTCTTTTCTTTTTTTTTTCTTTTAAATAAAATCGATTTTCTAAGTGTCCGTTTTCTACCTAACTGGCTAAGTTCTTAGTGGTTTCACTTCTTTTAAAGCGTTTATTATGTTCATACAAAGTTAATTACAATTTTTTTTTGTTCTTATTTTAACGATGTTTTTTGGAGTCATAAAAACAATAATTAAAAACAAAACCAAAAAATTAAAAAACAGGGAGCGATTCGATTTTTCGTTACTTTTTTGTTTTGTTTTTTAATTATGATAGTTTTTTTGTTGTTATGTTTTTGTTTTCTCTCATACCAAATGCACTCATGCGTTATTTAAAATTATAATTTTATCAATTATCAACATTTATTGTCGTCCTGTCAAATTTTGCAAAAATTAACTAGTAAATTAAAAACGAAATATTTTTTTGGCGCGAGAGATGCCATGTGCTAACAATCTCTCGTTAACTAATTTTAAATTTTTTAAAATTTTTACTTCGAAATTCTAAAATCAATCATTAAGAGAAAAAGTAATCACTAAATAAATTTATTAATCAATTTTCTTGAAAATCCCGCTATCGTTTATGAAGAATCTTTTTAATTTCATTTTTTGTTGGTTGTTTTTCGGAGGGAGATATAGTTTTAACCCCCCCACTCTCTCTCCCTCTCTCTAAATTATATTTTGAAAAATATTAAAATTTATTATTTTTTTTTTAAAACCAAATCTCCCTCAGTAATTTCTTTAATTTTCTATTTTTTAGCGATTATCAAGACCCCTAAGATGTGATATACCGGACATTATTTCTAGTTCGGGTTTGTATTACTGTACACATAGATTCGAAAAAGTTGTCAAAAAACAAATATATAACAAATAAATGTTATCAAAGGCAAGATAAATTACTTTTCTACCAAACTGGATATAATTTTCGTGTTTTTATTTAATTTAACATGTTTATTCAGCTCAAAAAGCATACAGTGTTTACCGATGTATTGGAAAATTCAAAATGGCGGCCGACTCTCTCTTTAACACGGTAAGTTCGGGAAAAGGTGTTATAAATAATAAACTAGACAAAATACTATTAAAAAACCACCGAATATATGTCAAGTTATGTCACGGTAACATATATTGAAAAGGTATTATAAATAATAAACTAGACAAAATACTGTTAGAAACTCGCTCAATATATGTTACTGTGACATAAGTTGACATATATTCGGTTGTTTTTTAACAGTATTTTGTCTAGTTTATTATTTATAACACCTTTTCCCGAACTTACCGTGTTTAAGAGAGAGTCGGCCGCCATTTTGAATTTTCCAATACATCGGTAAACACTGCATGTTTTTCGAGCTGAATAAACATGTTAAATTGAATAAAAACACGAGAATTATATCCAGTTTGGTAGAAAAGTAACTTATCGGGTAACCCAACTTATCTTGTCTTTGATAACATTTATTTGTTATATATTTGTTTTTTTAACTACTTTTTCGAATCTATGTGTACAGTAATACAAACCCAAATTTTAATATTTTTTTAAATATAATTTAGAGGGGGGGGTAAAACTATATCTCCCTCCGAAAAACAACCAACAAAAAATGAAATTAAAAAGATTCTTGATAAACGATAGCGGAGTTTTCAATAAAATTGATTAATAAATTTATTTAGTGATTACTTTTTCTCTGAATGATTGATTTTAGAATTTTGAAGTAAAAATTTAAAAAATTAAAAATTAGTTAACGAGAGATTGTTAGCACATGGCATCTCTCGCGCCAAAAAAAATATTTCGCTTTTAATTTATTAGTTAATTTTTGCAAAATTTGACAGGACGACAATAAATGTTGATAATTGATAAAATTATAATTTTAAATAACGCATGAGTGCATTTGGTATGAGAGAAAACAAAAACATAACAACAAAAAAACTATCATAATTAAAAAACCAAAACAAAAAAGTAACGCTCCCAGTTTTTAATTTTTTTGTTTTGTTTTTTTATTATTGTTTTATGACTCCAAAAAACATCGTTAAAATAAGAAACAAAAAAATTGTAATTAACTTTGTATGAACATAATAAACGCTTTAAAATAAGTGAAACCACTAAGAACTTAGCCAGTTAGGTAGAAAACGGGCAATCGATTTTATTTAAAAAAAACAAAAAAAACATTACACAAATAAAAATATTTTTTTTAAAATATTAGCTGGGGGGGGGCTATAGTCTATTTTAAAAAGCAATATCTCCTTCAAGAATCGATATTTATTCAATAAGGGACCAGTTTTCCTACCTAGCGAAAGGGGACGAGTTTTCCCGAGACGAGTTTTCCGGAGACGAGTTTTCCCGAGACGAGTTTTCCGGAGACGAGTTTTCCCGAGACGAGTTTTCCTAAATTCATAATCTATATTTTAAAACAATAAAATTTAATAGAATCGTATCTAATTTAATCATAGATTTGTATACCATGCACACCAATACACATACATAAATTTCTAAACCTTTTCGATTCAAAAGAATTTCACGGCTTTTGCATAGAATGGTATGCTATTATTTTAACAAAATGTCGGTCGAAGTATTCTCCAACCTTCTTCAGGTTCATCCATTCGAACTCGAAACCGAATAGTGGAACTTATACAAAATTTCTAACTAAATGATTCATATCACTAACGGAGGTAGATTATTCTCGTCCCATTCGTAATAACTACACGAACTAGGTTTTATGTTGCTCGTAGTAATTACATGTTATTTTTTTCTTACTACACTTGCTATGAATACCAATATTATCATTTCTATCCGGTCCTGGTCTACGGAACTAAGTACAGATGTTTATTTATAAATTCGGTATAGGTTAGCTAGTACAACAGACACGACCGAAACACGATGCAAATATAACAACCACGTCGGCATACTAGTATGAATCGGC
>NC_136488.1:34632403-34637403 GCF_053919585.1 Euprymna scolopes
ATAGATTGTTGATTTATTTAATTTTTTCATTAACAATTCTGTAGTATTTATTCTTTTCGTCCCCTGAGCACTTATTTTTAAAGAAAGGAGTTATCTGCACTTTGTTTACATTTTTTTTCGCCCGTAGTATTTATTTTTTTAAATTATTTTTATTTAAATTATTTTTTATATTTCATACTTACTTTTATGCACACACACACACACACACACACACACACACACACACACATATATATAGTCATCCACATACAGCCATGTTTCGCTGTTTCACAGATCATCAGTGCCGCTGGACAAGCAACTACCTCAAGCCAGGATCGAAAGCCGACCGCCAAACAACAGTCGGCGCTTCTAAACATTGCGCTATTAGGCTGTTGCTTTGCGGGCAGTGAATCAAAAGTGTTTTGACATTGTCCAAATTCCTAAGCTCAGTTTGTTTACACAAAGAGCATTGCTTAATATGCTAATGGTAATTTGTATATTCCTAATATGCTCAACCTAAGATAGCGAGCATTATAGTCATCCACATACACTACTGTTTCGCTGTTTGTTGAATTAAATCTGTAATTATATATAAAAAACAACATTTTATCTTCAGTTGTGTGCACTTACGTTACCGAACTGGCCGGAGTATTGTAACTATTCTGTACTTTAAGCTAACAATTTAATAAACAAAAAGATATTGTAAAACTTTTATCACAACCGTTTACAAAAACATAGTTTTGTTTTTCGTTCTCTTTTGCTTTTTTTTTTTTTTGAGTGGGGAATTATCAATTATAGAACGTGTGTAGTTTTTAAGAGGCGCTACTGCGATTTAATTAACCGTTTTTCCGTGAGTAACACGCCGACATTAAGCAAGCAGAAGAACCATTTAATATTTAACAAAAATTCTGTTTACATGGGGGGGGGTGAACACCCTCCCGCTTCATTTGAAAACCGTAGATGTGTGTAAGTTTGTTTTGAGAATTCGTAAGGATGTGCGTGTGTGTGTAGAAATTATTTTACTTGTTCACGTTAGTCCCATGGAATAAGGCTATCAGTAGGTAAGTGTGTGTTTATGAGCGGCTAATAGTTGCTATTTTCTTGTAAGCGATCGCTAGGGTGTCATGTTAGCGTAGGTAAGCGATGTAAGAAACTCCAATGGTCATTATGAAAATTTCTACCTGTGAATGTCTGTTGCGTTATATGAGGTTAGCAATATGTGAAGGTCGGTTTCTTAGTGGTTATAAATCTGTAAATAGTGTTATTTTTTTTTTAGCGGTGGTGTTTATTGTGTAGGGAGGCCGCCATGTTTTTCAAAGTTTAGAAGTGTTCGTTTATGTCTCAAATCGGTTAATTCTGGCATATGAGAATGGTCGGTTTCAGCCAATTGTTAACGCCGGAACATTGTCGGGGAGAAGTTATTAATTTTGATTTTTAAGTCGGAAAGTGTATGTTATGTATATGTCTGCAATCATCTAGGTATGAAGGGTGTATTAGCACTGTAGTAGAGAAATGCAGAATAGTACCCGGTGACGACTAGTAGCCCTGGTAGGACTAAATTTAGAGAGAGAAAAGTACAGACTCCTTCCTCTTATAATGCTGCGATTGTGAAGGTTGTTCTCCACGGATGTAACGTAGCATTTTAATAGCAGGAGCAAATGTGTATGTAACGGCGTTAAAAAAGTTACATAAGATGGTGGGTATAGACATAATAAATTTACATGTGACATCTTTTTTAGCAAACCTAGGGCAATTTTGTACAGAGGAGAATTTCTGCAATCAAAATATTATATACAGAAAGGATATTCGTATAAAATCAACATTACGTTCTCTACAGTGCAATGTAAATTAAAATGTATTGTTGACCGAGTCACTGAAGAAAGGTATGTGAACTTTCTCTCGGTGCATTGCGGTCGGTCTCTGCCTACATCAGTCAATCAATCAATTTGATTAGAAAATTTCGATGACAATAAATATATTGGAAGTGTGTAGCATTTGTTAATGAAAAAGTATAAAAGTTATCTCCCCTTATTGAACGCCACACAACGACATACTACAACGGATAATTCTCAGTAAAGTATTCTTAGTTTTTTCCCTTCTTATATCTTAATAATTACCCGCAATATTTATATGTGAAAATAGTGTTCATTATTTTATTTAAAATGTATCAATCCTTGCTTGCCATCGGCGATTCACTAGTTTAAATATTTCGAGAATATTTTCATAGAAAAACAAATAACATAAATTGTTCCTATATTTGTCTTGAATCAAGACGCCTAACCCTGCCTGGCGCAGCTCGATTGGAAACACACACACACACACACACACACACACACACACACACACACACACACACACACACACACACACACACATATATATATATATATATATATATATATCCACCCTCCGCCAAATTAATTCCCTGCCCCCTCTATTTGATAAAATCCAAAGTAAAACTCTGTCAAACGATTCAACTACCAACCTGTCAAAGTTATGCTTTGAGAGCATGTTACAACCCAAAAAGGCAGAGGAAAGCCAAGGAAAAGGTGGAGAGAAAATGTTTTTGATTGGACATCTTATTGGGATGTTCCCAACTATAGAGGGGTAACAAAAATAATGTGACGTCGACAAGAAGGAATAAACACAAATGAAGTTGTTATAAGAAAACTTGTATTAATAGGAAAGAGAAGGAAGAAAGAATATTTCTTTGCGGAGCTTATCTACTGCTCGTCCTTTTAACGTTGTTTGTTTCCTGTGGAGTTTGGCCAGGTTGAGGTAAAAAAAGGGAAGCCTTGAATTCCTTGGCGTTGCGATTGCCGTTGAAACTTCTCCCACGTGTCCGGTATGAATGGCGGAGAAGACTGAAAAACACGTGTTGTCTTCTAGGCTTCAACTAGCAAACGAGGAAGAGAATTCTAAATAACCGCTTCAGTGGAGTTGGGAGGAATCTAAAAAGGGAGGTCTGTGATTGGTTGTTTTTTCACCCAATCACAGGTCACCCCGTTAGTGACTCCTTAATAATTCTAATAATCTCTCAACAGTTGGGCGTCTATCAACCAACGTTCGGGAGAAACGGCGAAAATAAGTCGCGTGTGTTCGCAATCCACACCAAGCGGAACATGGGGGTCGTGAATGAATTGTTTCTAATTATAGGTCCTGTAATACTACGTTACATCTACAATTTTTTTAAGTGTATCAGATCGAAGCATAAGGACTTGTTCTATCGGGGTTATAGTCACTCCTACTCTCACGGTAAAATTAGTGAACACGGATTAAATACAAAATAGCATGGCGCAACTTTTGATTCACAATAAACTCATTATGTAGACTCCCTCATAGTTTCACCAGAAAGCAAAAGGTTTTGGATATATTTTATTGTATCGGTCAAATTTTATAACATTCGTTTTATTTTGAGTTGGGAAGAAAGATTTACTGAGCGAAATCGTATTAATAGCCCCCCCCCCAAAAAAAAGAGAGGAAGAAGAGAGGAGATCACTGTAAAGTTTCTTTCTTTCGTTTCCGATATAATTATATTATTATATATCTGTCTATCTGTAACACTGTCTGGAAACCAACACGTTGTATGCTCAGTCGCAAAGCAGATAAAGAATAGAAAAGAACATACACTCGTTTTTTTTTTTTTTTGTACAACGGCATTTATGTCCTCTTCATCAACCACAAGTGACTTATCGTTACGGCTGTGACGTCTCTCATGTGATCGTCCTCTCAAACGTTATTCCCTTATCTCACCTGATCCGTTTTATAAAATCTTTATTTATCTCTATCGATTGCGTCATTTCTCATAGATTTGCATGCAGACATCTGCGCTATGTTACATATCGATCGACCTATCTTTCTACTTTTGAATAGACTTATTTATAAGTTAAATTTAATTATTACGATATCGTTTGTTCGTTAAATGATGCATTTTTTTCCCAATCGCTTTTTCTATATTTTTCTATTTGTCTCTCGATAAATTTGCATACTATCTATCTATCTATCTATCTATCTATAAAATGGATTTAAAGGTTAAATGAAATTTATATATTATTGTTATGCAAATAAATTATCAATTGAATAATTTGTGCATAAAATGTCGCTTGTTTTAGTAGTACCATTCGCGTGGCCATGATAATCTAATAAACTCCTATGTAATTTTATACATCATCATATAATTTAATTGCTCTCCTTAACCTAGTAGAACATCTACTATCTTTATATGTTTGTTTTATATAGAAGAAAATATTTTTAGCATATGTTCTTAGTAAATTTATTATATATATATATATATATATATATATATATATATATATATAGATAGATGGATAGATATATTCCTTGTCAAAGTCACACACACACATACACACACACACACACACACATATATATATATATATATATATATATATATATATATATATATATAAATTTTAATACAATAACAGTTGCTCGAACCGCATTATCAGTTCCAACAAAACCGGCATCAGATGATGACTCTGGGTTCAGGCATGTTTCGCGCCCGAAGTGTTGAGCTTTTCTTATCTTGTTAAGTCTGCTTTCTTAAATATTTACCCTATGATACATAATTGCTTCATTATATATATATATATATATATATATATATATATATATATATATATATATATGTATATATATATATATGTATATATTTAGTAAAACTGGTAATTAGTAAAAACCGGAAGAGATTGCCCAATACTATTACAGAGAAAATATGTGTTTTATTTTTTATTACCGTTTTATCTGTTTGGTTACATATGTTTCAGATGTTGGACCATGTGTACGAAGTTTGACGAGGCTGTTGGATCGTAAACATTGTCCAACAATTGAAACATATGTAACCAAACAAATAAAACGGTAATAAAAATAAAAAATAAACTGTATGCATATATATATATATATATATATATATATATATATATATATATATATATGCACACACACATATATATACTCAATATATATGCAAATATATATATATACAAATATATATATATATA
>NC_136488.1:34642403-34674903 GCF_053919585.1 Euprymna scolopes
ATTTATTATATATATATATATATATATATATATATATATATATATATATATATATATATATATAAATTACAATTAAATTTACCAAAATGATCCAAGATAGTAAAATTGAAGTATATTATAAATATTAAAGAATTAATATTTATAAAATTATCTCAGCCAAATGTAAAAGCTCGATAAAACCAAATAGGAAATAGAGCTTATAATATGAGCAAACAGTTAATAAAATATGTTAACAAACAATTTGAAATGAGTTAAAAACATATTTAATCTGAAAAGGAAACATTAGATAAATGGATAGTCCTTAATCCGCAGAGTTTCGAAGAAATACTTTCCTTCTCATCAGAGGGTAGGAATTAGCAAAATGCGGGATCGGATTTTGCATGCAGAAGTATTTGATGCAACAACAAGTAAGTCAAAGATATATATATATATATATATATATATATATATATATATATATATATACATATAGGATGCTAGGTGTATGCGCATTGTGCAAATGTTTGCATATTTCTGTGAGTAGAACTCATTCCTATACTAATTAACCGATCCTTTGAAATTTTGGAACACAACTTCTCGGCGTGTTGAGGGGTAGTATAGATATATTTAAGATGATTTAGTTTTATGTAAAGCGGATAATTTTTTTATCTTTAAGTTAATTTTCTTTTATGTAACGCGGATAAAGAAGCTGAAGTTTTTCGTAAATTTTCAAATACGTTTTTTTGTGAAATTTGAACAATACTTATTGGATATCAATTAATAAGTATTTCCTAACGCCTTTTTATTTGGAGTATTTTAAATGGTTTTAGGGACATAACCTGGTTAAATGCATCGCTTCGAAAATTAAGTTATACTTTTATTCATAGTATTAGATCCTTATTAAGCAAGACTCTTGGCTTTTCAATTTCCTCGCACGTCTTTTTTATTTCGAACCCAACGTTTTGAACTTTTTCTAGGTTCAACATTATGAAACCGATTTGAATCCAAATTTGAAATAATGTTTCTAAACATAAGGCCCAGCAGGATGATATCTTGGATAGAGTGACTGCCGAAATTTTTTAGATGTAGGTATTTATTTGCTTACCCACGAAAGCAAAATGTGACAAAAGGTCGTTTTTAGTGCGGGAGAAAATTTAGCTTCTCAAAAAGGGCACTCTGGAAGTAGGCAAAAATAAAATTGCCTTAGTAGAAAATGGTTCCCATCGTAATTGACTAAGGACAAAGAAACTTGTGTGTAACGTCAGAACAGATACTACATTTTGATTCTGACCTGTGCCAGGTAAGTATCCTTCATCTGTTTTATAGTGCTACTGTTCTAAAAAAAATAAATAAAACGTGTCCATCCTATGGACGTCCGTGCGCGAAAACAAACCCACGGTATTATTGTATTATCTTTGATGAGGTATACTACACTTTGATCTTAATTCGACTTAATTCAACTGTATTCAGGTTTCACATTTAGCACAATAGTGCTAGCAGATGACAATTTTTAAATTGCTTTTTTTCCTCTGCATTTTCTGCTAATACGTGATCCTATATTTTCAAAAGCGGTAAAATGTAATAATATATCTGTAAAAATGAACTTATATTAGCGTATTATTATTTATGTAGATTTGACTCTTCATAAAGGGTACAAAATGTCTCTATTTAGAAAATTCAAGAACACACAGATATATAGACATATATATATATATATATATATGTGTATATATATATATATACATATTATACACACACGATGATATTTTTAACAAAAATAATGATAATTTTTTAAATTTACAAAACATGCTTCACACTAGTTTAAAAGGTGTTAATTACTGTCAGTTGGGAAATTCGAACCCGGTCACAACGTAATCATTGACATTGAAATAATTATTAGATGGATATGAAAATTCTGGTGGAATTAATTATTTTGTTTTCAAATGATGTATTTTCGAATGAGTTTTCGTTATAATACTTTTATTTTATATATCATTTTAAATAGTGTTTTTCGCTCTATCTAATCGTTTAAATTATAATCGTTGTGAAAAAATTGTCTTCTTTTAAAAATGTGGAATACAAGATGCAGAAAAGCAAATTCGCACAATTTGTTTTTTTTAATTCAAGCTAGGCCGAAAAGCTGCTGAAACAGCTCGCAATATCAAGGAAGCGTTAGGCCTAGGAACAGTGCAATGGTGGTTTAAGAAGTTTCATGGCGGTGATGAGAGTCTTAAAGATGATGAGCATAGTGATCGGCCATCGGATATTGACAACGATAAATTAAGAGCCTTAATCGAACACAACCAACGCACAACTGTTCGGGAGCTTGCTTCTGAATGACCTAATATACACGACGATTTCCAACCACTTGAGAGCGATTAGAAAACAAAAAGAACTTGATAAAAGTGTGCCTCGCAAATCGAACGACAGCCAAGAAAGTTAAGCACTGTTGAGCCTAGCCAGTATCAAACAGGTAACCATTTGGGAAATTTAGGCTCTGTATGTACCGCGCCGAGTCGTAGAAATTTCCAGGTTTGTATCTGGAGGCACATTAATTAACTGGAAGAGATACACCCCAGTCTTCGTTAAGACATGCACTTTGGAGGAAGAAAACTCTGATGTAAAAACCTGCGGTCTACTGTATACTCTGTCCTGTGGAAGTCATATGCACCGACAAAGGTTAGAAGTAATACCAAAAAGTGTGGTTGGTTCTACACAAAGCCTTTATTATTATGAACAAATCATCTGTATTGATTTCTGCGTAAATCTGTTGTGGCAGAAGCTCATACGTCACAATCGAGGAGAGAGTCTATCATATATATATATATATATATATATATATATATATATATATAGTTTTTTGTGTGTATGTATGCGTTTGTGTGTATCTATAATCCCATATATATTTCTGGTCTCTGTGTTTCCTTCTCGTGTGTGTGTGTATATATATATATATATATATATATATATATATATATATATATATATATATATGTATGTGTGTGTGTGTGTGTTTGTGTGTGTGTATGTATATGTATATACATGTATTATGTATGTGTGTGTATATCTAATCTTAATTTCTATGATTCTATCATTCGTTATTCATATATATCCAAATAGCAATACAGCTATGTATATATCTATCAAACTTTATTGTAATTTTATATTTCTCTCCCTTTGACTTATAGTTCACCGACTTTAATCGACTCAGTTCACATAGACGTAGTTGTCTAGATTAAGGAAGCTTTTAATATTTAACCTCATGCATTTATTTACATACGTTTGGTAATACGTATTTACTGCAAAATGTATTCAAGTTTTTAAATGTAACGAAGTATATACGTTTATCGATGTGTTCATCAATGTTGCTACACACCCATTAAATCTTTTATTCAAAAACCAATTAGAATATAAAGTGCAACGAAAATAATTAAACGTCTGACCTACGTTCTATTCTTAACACACACACACACGCTCACACACACACACACATATATGTATATACATTTATATATATGTATAACATATATATACTAGCTGGCATTACGGCGTTGTCCGTTCGTACAATACGCTTAAGTATGATATTAAAGTTTATGCAGATTGCATATGCATTATCATAGAATCAATCCTCTATTGATTGTTATATATTACGAGACGTAATTAGCCTAAAGGAGTAATTCGTAAAAAAAAAAAAAAAAAAAAAAAAATTAAATTAAAAAATAATAATGATATTGTCGTTGTCTGTATTTTTGAGATGAGGTGTTTTCATTGATTGAGATTGTCGAACTGACTTCCTCATCTTGGTTGTTATTGTCACAACGTTTCGGCTGTTTTGCCCTCCGGCCTTCATCAGGTATTTTGTATCGAACTGGGGAACCGTTTGTTAGGAGTATCGAACCCAACCCTTTATTATTATTACGGGGGTACCGTGTTCGGACTCCAGCGAGGCTCTGGGACATAGTTGCTGATTCTCTGTTTTGAATGTTACCTTTTCACTGCCTTCGTTCAGGATTGAACTCAGCACCTTTGGGTAACTGTAAACTTTGATACAACGTCTAGAACCACTCGACAATGATAATGTCGTTCATCAGATTTCCTCTGTTATTGTTTTACAATATCACGTCAGCTGATATTTGGGCTTGATGATAAATGCCCTAAAAAATCACCTCTGATTCACGGCGATTTTAAATGGTACCTCTTCGTTTATCGTAAATTGAACTCATTAAGAAGAAAAAAATAAATCATACTTGTGAGGCACACCTGGGCTTGAAAAGCTCTACCACTAAACTATATCTCCAGATTATAGTAAAACCGCTTTTTCTTTTTAAAGAAGAAATGATTTGCTGAAGTTTTATTATTTTCCGTGTCGGTGTAATATAAAATATTCCCCTGTTAAAATTATTCATTTTATCTATAAGAGAGAAAAGTTATTTATTAAATGGCAATTTTTCAATTTTTCATACATATCGGATGAATTTCTTTACGAAACACATCTAAGAACACTGCCAGATATATAAACTCGCAGACAAGAGCCAACAAACCGGAAGTCCATGATGACTGTCATGGCTCTTGTGAGCTGCGACGTTGTTTGACTGTGGAAATAATTATATAATCTCACACATTTTTATTATATATATATATATATACGAGCATCATATGTGCATGCGTATATATATACGAGCATCATATGTGCATGCGTATATATATATATATATATATATATATGTATATATATATGTATATATATATGCATGCGTATATATATATATATATATATATATATATATATATATATATATATATATATATACGCATGCACATATGATGCTCGTAAACATTTTATTTAGAATCCCTATTCCAATTTTAATCAAAATCTATTACATCATGTTGATTTTAGAATATATCTAACGTTTAAGACTTACGATTAGAGGATTTTTTGAAAATTCAGGGAATTTTGTTTAATAGATGTCTAATCACTATGCATCAAATTTAATGCAAATCTGAAATATTTTCATTTTCAAATGAGAGGTTTTACCTTTATTATCACCCCCTTCCCTATGATTCTTAAAAGTACTGCATGGAAACTAAAGTTTTGTGAAATTTTATTAAGTGCCGTCCAATAATTATTGTGACAATTTTACAAAACTCAGACGTAATAGTATTTTAATGTATAGATTTCATTCCTTCTCTGGCCCATTTGGTTAACACTAAATCAAACATACACAAACACTTAAATCTAGCAACCGTGTTACAAAATTTACAATGATCGGTTAATTAGTTTAGGGGTTGTTTGTTGACTAATAAATATATAAACATATGCAGATAACTTAATGTATATAGAGATGAGACGTTAAAAGCCCGAAGTTTATTATATGTTGTCTTTAACTAGATTTTTAAACATTAATTACTTTTTAGCTTTTAATTAATTATTTTAAATGAATTCGTCATATATATATATATATATATATATATATATATATATATATATATATATATATATATATATATATATATATATATATATATATATATATATATATATATATATATATATATATATATATATATATATACGGCATAATCACGTTGACACACCGGTTCTCGCTGGATCATCGAAGTTAAGCAATGTTGAACTTGGTACTAAATGGGTGACCATTTAAGACTTTCAAGTGCTGTAAGTGCTCTCTGCTTATCTTGGCATTGTTTCCAATCATCCTGGACTACTCCTTGCCACTGGACTCAAACAGTGCCGATTCAGGAGAGGTGTGGTTGGTATTGCGCAAACCGTGCCTCACAATTACACGCGCAGCTGCCACTACAGGGGGTATCTTTTGTCTTTCGAAACTGAACGGAGGCATCGATATATATATATATATATATATATATATATATATATATATATATATATATATATATACTAAAAATAACGCTTATTCATATTTGTTACGATACACGCGATAAATTATCAAATAAATTCAATTAATGTAGAATGATAACAACTGGACTCGTTCGTTTCTGTGTATACTTGTAAAGTACACAATTACTTTTGATGCTTCTAATATTTCTTTCCAATATAGTGAAAAATATTATTCTTACGTTTTGATAAATAGGTTTTATAGGAGTCCCTGTCGTATCAAAGAAGTTTTTATCCCTTATCATGGAGCTGTGTCAACCGAAAAATATCTTTTTAAAATTTTAGTCATTTAATCGTTGAATTCGAAAAATTACCTAGAATTTTTTACCGGTGTGTATGGCTAGAATTAGTAGTAATAGCAGTAATAATAGTAGCAGAAGTAAATCTTTTATTTCACCAATGAACAAATAAAATATCGATCAGGATTAAATATCAAATTTGAATCGAAATACAATTTTTGTTTTTTTAGAACAAAGACCAATAGTTGCATTTATAAAGAAAACTATTACCGATTTTTAGTGAGAGAAAATTATATATATATAATATATAATTGAATATAATAATTCCTCAAGTTTCAAAGAAAAAGTATTCCCAGTTGGTCATTTATTACTTTTCAAAATGTATTCATTATAATATTGTTTTGTATTGAAGTCTGCAAAATTATGTTGTTGTTGCAATACTACTAGTTCTTTACTCATTAGATGTTAACCATGAAAAACTTATACAAACAATATTTTGGTCAACTCACATGGTTCATGTAACCGACATGCCTTCCCGTTCTTTCTCGTTTCGAAATGCATACACATATATAATAGTTATACCCAGATATAATATATGTACATACAATGTTATCAAACGTAAAGTTTCTTACAAACTATATAATATTCTAAGACAATTACATTTCATATTGACATCTTGTCTAGAACCAGATCAAATGCACATATATCACAGGCTTCTACAAAAGTTTTAAATTACAAAATATAAATTCAGAAATATATTGCGAAACAATATTGACTAGAATACTAAGATAAGTATGTTTCAGTTGCAACAAAGTCGTTCGCACCAGATGATCGTAAAATAGAAATATTTCTTAAAACGTCAGCATGTATTATTTCCTAGAAGGCTTTTCATAAAACAAAAGGAGTACTATAAATACGCCTTACGCACCCTTTCTCGATGCTATAATAAAGTTCTATGATATTTTAGGCCCCAAGCATTTATTATATATATATATATATATATATATATATATATATATATATATATAAACACCTAAACTAATTAACCGATCATTGTAAATTTTTTAACACGGTTGCTGGATTTAAGTATGTGCGTATGTTTGATTTAGTGTTAACCAAATGGGCCAGAGAGAGAATGAAATCTGTACGTTAAAATACACGTATAAAAAATTACGTCTGAGTTTTGTAAAATTGTCACAATAATTATTAGACGGCAATTATTAATAATAATAATAATAATAATAATAATAATAATAATAATAATATATGCATATATATATATTTATATATGGTTGTTTTATTAATGATAAATACGGTTAAATAGTGGCTTCGCCTCGAACCTCATTTTTATTTATTTAGAAAGTCGCCCATAATTTATTTGGACGTATATAACATTTTATTTATTTTTATTATTTTAAAAACAGTAATCTACGTACATGCATGTTTCAAGGTAACTAGCCCTCGTCAGCGTAGCTTGACTGTTTCTAGGAATCGAACTCCGGACAATGTGTATCACAGTCTGGCGCGGTAACCGTTCCCTCACGAACTCCTAGATGACTTTTACTGTTTATTTTTATAAATTAGATTTGTTGTTGTTGTTTTTAACGATAAATACTGTTAAATAGTGGCTTCGCTTTGAAGCTCATTTTTATTTACTTAGAAATATATATCATTTCTAATACCTGCATGTCCAAGTGTTACATCCTTTCAGAATCATCAGTGCAGGAAGTTACGGATGTCGCTGGGCATGGGATTCGAACCATAAAACGAACTCATCTCTATCTCTATTTGTAAAGAATATAACCGTAGGGCCAACATCAACAACAACGATATTTAAGTGAATTTAAACATTTATAAAAGCATAATCGTTACTAAATGTCCATCTACAATGATCTAGAGTGACACACACACACATACACACACATATATTTCTTTCAATTCATCCACTGAAATTTTAACACTTCGCATAGACATGTATATTATATCCCATATCAAGTTTCACTCCAGCTTTCAATGATGTTTACTCTTAATAGAAATGTTGTGTTGTTGTCCTTGCTTCAATTCTTATGCTATAGAAATACTATCACCTTTAATACGACATAACCCAAACAAATAAAACGGAATTAATAATCAGCCTAAACTTAAACTTTAATTTTAACTTTTTGCTTTAATTGAAATGAATAGTTTTCTCTACTATATTAAAGCACTCGTATTCATAACTGATAAATCGTTAACTCTAAACTCTGACTAATTTCCAGCTCTCGCAACTACATGTGTGCAACATATATATATATATATATATATATATATATATATATATGATGCGTCCATGGTAAATGTTTTCGCATGCTTCATTTCCTATAAGGGAAATTTCTTTAAATAATGTTCTATTGTCAAAGTGTTTTTTATTCAAGAAGTCTGAAAAAAGGCTGGTTATGTGAAAACTTTCAAACGCCATAATGCTTGAAATTGTCCAACCGGTCTTGAAACAATTGTAACTTACGATGAAATACACTTTTTGTTGCTACCAATTCCTTTTTTGAAGTCTTGGTTTTGTTAGTACAGTATATATATATATATATATATATATATATATATATATATATATATATGTGTGTGTGTGTGTGTGTGTGTGTGTGTGTGTGTGCGTGTGTACATATACATATATAAGTACACGTGGATACCTTCAGGTTAATTATCTAGACATATTATATATCTTAACTTATTTTATCCTTTGCCGTTTGCAACTTATCTTCCATCTTTTAAAATCCATTACAATTTGATTTTTGAATTTTACATTAAACACTTTCTTCTCACCATTGTTAACAATATTAATCAATATATTTATTATTAAAAATTATCATTATCAATTATCATCAATATCACAGTCAGCAAAATGTTTACGCCCCATTACCTTTTCATTTTAATTATCATTATCACAAGTAGATTAGATGATTATATCTAAGCATGGGAGAATAATTAAATATGTATATTTTAAAATATTATTGTTGTTGTTGTTATTATTATTATTATTATTATTATTATTATTATTATTATTATTATTATTATTATTGCTATACAACTTTCAAAGCTCCGCGTAGGAAATTAAGAAACAGCGATGATGAGAAATGGGAGTAAGGTGGGGTGTGCTGGTAAGGCTGGGGAACGAATGGGGAGGAGGAAGACATGCCTTAGAATCACCACCAATAAATAATTTATGGTTTCCTCTTTTCATTCTTCCTCTTGCCCTTCTGTCTTTCTTTCTTTATCTCTATATAGGGATGATAGTGGTAAGGCGGGGATAAACAAGAGGGTAACGTAAGCCTTACATGTTCTTATCTCATAAAAATTATTGTCAAATTTAAAGCATTTTTTAAAACTAAATAACCCCGTTTAAATCTGAAACCCCTTTTAGCATAGAGTATGTCAAATCCACATCCCCATAATGTTTGAACCTATACACAGTATTATGTTTAAGATTTAGGGCGGAAATCACACACGCATGCGAATACCTTTTTTTCTAGTTTTCCATTACCTCTATTTCGACCTTTAACTCCTCTGCCCTTTTCCATTCATTGCTATATCTAAATACAGACTCAAATTCGCACCTCTATTTAACCTTATTTACATACAACCGAATCTTATTTTTCACATCATTTGCCGAAACCTCCTGATATGAACTCCTTGTGACGAGGAAAACCTTATATTATCACTGCAAATACTGCTTCCGTATAAGCTGTATCGCCTGAAGAGGTCTCTAGTTACTGGTAACTAGTTAACGGAAATATCCATGTCCATGCCTGTGTAGTAACGTATTACTGCTTTTGTACAAACAAATAAAGAGTATACCCTGCTCTACTACGGTATTGGGCATTCTTGTTAAGCTTCATTAGTTACTTAACCTCTGGAAAACAATAACCTCAAATTATATATATATATATATATTTGTAAAACTGCATTTTGCTCTATTATTTCATTGGTAAATGAAATATATATATATATATATATATATATATATAACATACATACACACACGCATATATATATATATAGATAGAGAGAGAGAGAGAAAGAGAAAGAGAGAGAGAGTGAGAGAGATTAAATAACAAAAAGTTATATTTCGAAATTCATGATGTTGACCATCTTATAATTTATTCCTTTAATTCAGTTGAGTTATACAATATATAACAAATTATAGGATGGTCAACATCATGAATTTTAGAATATAAATTTTGTTATTTATTCTCTATATTTCTTTGTAATTACATTGAGCTTCTTAAATAAGGATTGATATATATTATAAGAAAATATATTTCTACAGAAATATATAACTATATATATATATATATATCATATAATATAAAGCTGAATGTTTATGTGTGTGTGTATGTGTGTGTGTCTGGTCACGAATAGGCTCCTATATGGTTGACTATTTTAAAAAATCTGATTACATATAATGATAGAAGATGTATTGAGACACAGGAATGGGTATGTTTGATCTGACAGAACGGTGGTTTATTAAAATTGTGGGGTCTGAGTTCGCGTCTGGTCCACAAAGTATGGAAATAAAAAATTAAAATTAAGAAAAAACGTTTACAATTGTTTTTGATATAGATGTACATAATAATACTTAAATAGGGATGGTATAATAAAATTGTGGGGTCGGCGTTCGCGCCTGGCCTCCATAGAATGGAAATAGGCACACACTTTAATAAAGACTTTTCATATCTATCTGCGTAAGTATACTTTTATAATTATGTTTCAGTTTGAAGAAATATGGTATAATAAAATTATGGGGTGTTTGTTCGCGCCTGACCTCCATAGAATGGAAATATGTCATAAAGTTTAACAAGGTTTTTTTTTATTATAGATCCACAGAATATTTGTGAACAAGGTATGATATAATAAATTATGGGGTTTATCTATTTTATTTTTACTTTAGTCATATTTTGCTTTGGTTTTGATACCCCCAAATTCGAAGCTATCTCTTTACAACCCTTCCTTTTCATAACCTATCATACTTTCATAAATCAGAGTCTATTTTCTGTAAGCTGTTTTTAAACCCAGTCAACGACTGGTACTTTTGCTAGTATATATATATATATATATATATATATATATATATATATATATATAATATTTTCTAATCTACAGACAGCTGTTTCATGCTATCATAGTTCTGCGTGGTGTTTCATGGTGAACGTTTAAAGCTTTTATTTAAAACCCAACCGCTTGATTAGTTGTTGGGAGATCTCATCTTTAATTCATCTCGCTCGCAACAAAAATAAATGCAATTATAATGTCTTTTTTTATTATTATTTGTTTACACTTGCGACAGAAGAAATCCACGCATCATTGTGTTCTATTTTTTAAACATTAAACTGTAACAAACACAGTTGCAATTACACTACTCTAAATAGCATAGAGCACGAACACAAAAATACATGTATAGACATATACAAATGTGTGTAATCTTAAAAAAGTATAGAAAAATAACTGATTAATTATATCAAACATTGATTTATGATTTATTGATTTTTATGGAATTATTGGATCTTAAGGGATAAAAGGACGAAACGTCTAAACACACGATCACACAATGCCAATTCCTTACAAATAAAGAGACGAGACGCATTTTGATCAAAACTGCGTCGATATTTGATTGTCTTAAAGTAATACCACGACAATTATGAGTCGTTTTGCTTGTAAAGCCACACCAGCTATCACGATAGGCATTTCCTGTATATAATAACAAAGTTTTTGTGTATCTCTCTTTCTCTCTTTTACGATCTCTATCTCTCTGTCGCACTCCCTTTGTCTCTGTTAATCTATCTATCTATCTATCTATCTATCTATCTATCTATCTATCTATCTATCTATCTATGCCTTTCCCTCTCTCTACCTTTCTTTCTCTCTTTCTATATATATATAATGAAAATATACATTCTAATAATTATATATATATATATATATATATAATGAAAATATACATTGTAATTAAGATACACATAATTTTCTGCGTTTCTTGCTCGTAAGAACTCGTCAGTTTAATGATGTTACCGAGTTTATATATATATATATATATATATATATATATATATATATATATATATATATATATATATATATATATGCATAAGGAATGAAAAAATACCAGAGGTGGTTGACGTTATGTTATGAGAAAAATAGAAAAAACCGAATGAAATTATTAAAAAAATCAACGTTTCGTCCTTATTTTAGAGGACATCTTCAGGATAATTGAAATAAAAAATAAAAATGTAAGAAAAGAAAAAGTCATAGGTCGTGCGAAAAAGACAGTTCTTGAATCCTACCCATGTCGGGAAGGACAAATTTATGTGTGCGTATGGGAAGGTTGGCTTGTTTTATTTTTCTCATAACACACACATATATATATATATATATATATATATATATATATATAGAGAGAGAGAGAGAGAGAGAGAGAGAGAGAGAAAGAGAAATACAGAGAGAGAAACAGAGAAACAGAGAGAAAGAAACAGATGGCATTAAGTTGGCCCGTCTGACGAGTCCATACACGGATAGTACACAAAAAATTCTCTGTAGCTTAATTGCCATATATATTTTCATTAATTACTACGAAAGTGTACTCATAATTTAACACGGTTACAGTAAATACTGACAATGGATATATAAAACATTAACTTTCCTGACATTTTTTTTCATCTTGTTATACATAGAAATAATAATAATAATAATAATAATAATAATAATAATAATAATAATAATAATAATAATAATAATAATAATAATAATATACTCAGATCAACGCGATAACGTCCGGTTTTCTTCTGCGAATATTCAAATATCGCTGACGAGAGTTCAGTAGTCGCCGATTTAATCTTCATTATGCATTCTATATATATATCTATAAAAGTGAAAGTGTCTGTCTGCCTGTGTATCTGTGTATCTGTGTGTTTGTGTGTGTACATTTCCCTACGCAATAACTGTTAGTTTTAAGTATACGGACTCGAAATTTGATATACAGGGAACTGAGATTTGATCGGTTTTCAGCTAGAAATTGGCGATTAAGGGGTCAAAGTTCAACGACTTGACCTTTGAGAACTCTACCAAACTCCACCGACAATTTTTGGTTTAATCACTTGAAATTTTAGGTATAGGTTCTTTGGACATGGATCTAACTTAATAACTTGCTTTGAGCTCAAATCAACAAATTTTAAGGGGTCATAATAGGGGTAAAATTTTAAAAAATATACCGTTTCTTTTTTTTTTTTGCTCAACATACACCTCCAAATACCCGGGTAACGCCGGCCACCATGCTAGCATATATATATATATATATATATATATATATATATATATATATATATATATATATATATATATATATATATTAGCATGTAAACCGCTGTTGCCCGAGATTAAATGATGATCATCGAATATGCCATATTTTTATTGTCGCCGAAAATCGGCAAAATCGCCAATTTTTCAATGAAATGGATTGATTGACTGCGCCTTGGGGACCATCGTGATGCAACGGGAGGAAACTTCACATGCTTCCTAGCAGTGACTTTTTTTCACAATCTATCTATCTACCTATACTCCTATAAATTCCTTTTTCTTTTGAGAGTATTGATATTCATATCAAAAACGCTCTTTTCTATTTATTTAAAAAGAAAATACAATTTTCTTATATATGGGTTGTGGAAATGCATTCACTAGCAAAAGATCTAGTTAATTTCATATTCTTTTAAACATTCATTTTAATTAATTCCCTATTAGTTTTTATCGGTTTTCTGACGGGATGACCATCTAGAGTTAACTATTACGTGTAATTATATTCATGCAGATATTCTACATGATTTATACTTGCATAATATTTGCGTAAAATCTTTACAGTAAACAAAAAATTATTTTCATATATATTTAAGTGTACGTATATATTTTTATTTAATCTATCTATCTCTCTCTCTCTCTCTCTCTCTCTCTCTCTCTATATATATATATATATATATATATATATATATAAAAGTGAACGTGTCTGTGTATCTGTGTATTTGTGTGTATGTGTATCTGTGTGTCTGTGTACATTTCCCTACGCAATAACTCGAAATTTGATATACAGGGTAGTGAGATTTGGGAAAATCCATGTAATCGGTTTTTGGCCAGAAATTTGGCTGTTAACGGGTCAAAGTTCAACGATTTGACTTTTGAGAACTCTACCAAACTCCTCCGACAATTTTGGGTCTATACACTTGAAATTTTAGATAAAAGTTCCGGAGACATGGATCTAACTTAATAATTTCATTTGAGCCCCAAACAGTAAATTTTAAGAGGTCATAATAGGGGTCAAAGTTAAAAAAAAATTACCTCTGCGGTCCCTTCCAAATTACTCAGACAATTTCTGGTCTAAATATTTGAAATTTTACATAAAGTGTATTCAGAGATAGGGCAAGTTTTTCATCAGTTTGGGTCAAAATTATTAGTTACCAATATATAAATGTATGTATGTATGTCTGTTTACATGTCTGCCTTAAACTTTTAGTAGAGGCGACGGATTTTACCAGGATCAGTATCGTTTTAAAGTTCGACCTTTCATACGGCAAATATCGAAAAATTGGCTAAAAACATTAATATTTCCCCTTCAACTAGGCACTTTTCTACTGGGGGGGGGGGTCACTTTTTTCGTCGATATTTTTGAAAGTTATCCTCTCGATTAGATTGTCTAGCCTTAATTTAAAAAAATGTTGCTTCCGGTTTGGCGGTGGTCGTAACAGCATAAACGTTAGGTTTTACTCCGTTCTTTTCCTCCTTTGCGGTACTGGTTCAAGCCTGCCTTCCTACTACCACGGGTTTTTTTTTTGCTCAACATACACATCCAAACACCCCGGCAACGCCGGGCTGAAATGCTAGTCTATCTATAAAAGTGAACGTGTCTGTGTGTCTGTGTGTTTACATTTCCCTACGCAATAACTCTGTAATTTTTTTGTCTACAGACTTGAAATTTGATATACAGGGTATTGAGATTTGGGGAAATCGATGTGATCGGTTTTCGGACAGAAATTTGGCTGTTAAGGTATCATAGTTCAACGATTTGACTTTTAAGAACTCTATCAAACTCCTCCGACAATTCTGGGTCTAAGCACTTGTAATTTTAGATATAGGTTCCTTGGACATGGATCTTACTAAATAACTTAATTTAAGCCCAAAACATTAAATTTTAAGGGATCACAATAGGGGTGAAATTTTAAAAGAATTCTAACTCTGCGGTCTCTACCAAATTACTCAGACAATTTCTGGTCTAAACATTTGAAATTTGACATAAAGGGTATTCAGAGATAGGGCAAGCTTTTTCATCGGTTTGGGTCGAAAATTTTTAGTTACCAATATATAAATGTATGTATTTATGTATGTATGTATGTATGTATGTATGTATGTATGTATGCATGTCTGCCCAACACTTTCAACAGAGGCGACGGATTTTCTCCACAGTTTTGAAGTTCGACCTTTCCGACGACAAATATCGAAAACTTGGCTAAAAACATTAATATCTTCACCTTAAACTGAGCACTTGTCTACAGGGGGAGGGATCGCTTTTTTCGCCGATATTTTTTTAAATCATCCTCTCCTTTCGATCGTCTTGCCTAAATTTAAAAAAATGTCACTTCCGGTTTGGCGGTGGTCGTAATAGCATAGACGTCAGGTTTTTTCCCCGCTTTTTTACCTCCTTTGCGGTACGGGCTCGAGCCTGCCTTCCTACAAACACTTTTTTTTTTTTTGCTCAACATACACATCCAAACACCCGGGCAACGCCGGGCTTTAATGCTAGTATATCTATAAAAGTGAAAGTGTCTCTCTGTCTGTCTGTATGTGTGTGTGTTTGTGTGTGTGTGTGTGTGTGTGTCTGTTTGTCTTTGTACATTTCCCTACGCAATAACTTTGTTAATTTTAAGTCTTCAGACTCGAAATTTGATATACATGGTACTGAGATGTGGAAAAATCTTGTAATAGGTTTTTGGCCAGAAATTTTCCTGTTAAGAGGTCAAAGTTCAACAATTTGACCTTTTGAGAACTCTATAAAATTCCTCCGACAATTTTGAGTCTAAACACTTGAAATTTTAGATAGAGGTTCCTTGGACATGGATCTAACTTAATAACATGATTTGAGCAAAAACAATAGATGTTAAGGGGTCATAATACGGGTCAAATTAAAAAAGATTGACCCCTCCTTTTTTTTTGCTCAACATACACCTCCAAACATTCGCGCAACGCCGGGCTGAAATGCTAGTACATTATATTTTATATTGCACTGTAATGTTATTTTTTTTTATATATAATGACTGGAATTAAAGTTTAAAATACAAAGACAAGTATACTGCTTCAATTGTGCTTTAAATATTAATTTCGAACGTGCCTTTGTCATATCAAAGAACCTACTGTTTATTTTTATATATCTTGCCTTACACATTGTACGGTGATAATAGTTTGAATATAAGTTTAAAATGAAAAAAGTCAATTATCATTATTCAATTGTACTTTAAACAGAAACATTTATTTCGGACGAGCGCCTTTTATATCACAGAACCTACTGTTGATTTTATATGTCGTGCCTTTCGGCTTGTGTGGTAATAAAACTTTTCAAATCACTTGCGATGTAAGGCTGTGTAAAGTGTTAACATTTGGTCAAAATCCCCATCTGACATCAGTTGAAATGAATGGCTCTCGTCTTGAGGAGGCTTCAAGTTTTGACAAGCTTCTAGGCTTGACCTTTACTCCTGATCTTAAATGGAACAGGTACATCAAATCGGTTGCCAAGGCCGCTGGAAAAATGGAGGGATCCTTCTATCGATCCAGTAGATATCTCACTGTTGATGCAATTCTCTATCTATATAAAAGCCAGGTACGTCCAAGGATGGAATACTGTTGCCACATCTGGTCAGGAGCTGCTAGAAAGGACTTGTCTTACCTTGATAGAGTTCAAAATAGACTTCGTAGCCTCGTAGGAGATATCCTTTTCTCTTCCCTGCAACCTCTATCTCACAGAAGAGATGTTGCGAGTTTGTCTCTACTGTATCGTTATTTTTATGGAAAGTGTTCGACTGAGCTTCAGTCTATGGTCACCCCTCGCCAAACCTTCACAAGAAACACTCGTCTAGCTGAAAACACTATCAATAATCCCCCCACTCGTTATATATGCATAAACCTAAACGTAGATTCCACGAAAAAAGCTTCTTTCTTAGAACTGCACGCCTGTGGAATTGTCTTCCATTTTCCTGCTTTCCAGCTGACTACAACATGGTTGTCTTCAAGTCTAACGTAAACAAGATCCTGATGAGCCGTTCCACTTATTAACAAATTTACCGAAATTCCATTACTAACGATTACTATATTGTCCAATTTCTACTGTACACTCTTTAACCCTTATCCTCGAGTGGCCGCTTGGCCTTGATAAGTGGTGATGAAAAAAATCCCGTTTGTTCTTTCATCGATACCTTTTCGATTATCGATTATCGTTTTTGATACATCTGATCGATTACATTCTGATGCAAAATTATCTAAGAACACTGCCATGCACATAAAGTACCTTCGTGTGACATTTCATAAAAATCAGCCCAGCCATTTTCGAGTTCATATTTTATATGATAGATAGATAGATAGATAGATAGATAGATAGATAGATAGTATTATTCACTCACTAGGAGTTTTCACATAGTCCATTATCAAAGAATTCTCCCTGAGAACAACTTGTGGTGTTCCCTGGAGTTTGAGTGGCAACAAGTCTTTGCAGATTTCCAGTACCCTCCACCTCTTTCGATACAATTTGAAAATTAATTTGCCTTATCGCAACAACCATTTATCATTTATTCTCTCTGGCAGCGGTCATTTGTCTCCACTCGATTTTGAATGACAATAAGTCTCCCCAAGGTCCCAGTTCTCTTCGCACTTGTCCAGCGGAAGTCTGGTCAGCGTGTTCTCCTCGGTGTTTCCATCCTACTTGATCCTTCTCGACTATTTCGCGCCACTCTTTTTTTTGGGGGGGGCGGTGATGGGACAATGGGAGGAAATGGGGGATAGCAAACATGGATATGCAGCTTTAATGTAATTGGTTCCATGAGACACTTCTTCATGTCCTGTCTCTGCAGTAGTTTGTCTGGCCCGTTCATGTGGTTTTCAAGGGGTTCCTTAATGTTTCATCTGTTTCATTATTGTTATTCGTTGTATCTTTGCAGCCATTCCTCTGATCTCAATTTCTTCCATTCTTTTCTCAAAGGTTTTCAGAATTGTTCCTAGTGCTCCTATTATTATAGGTATCATTTGGATTTTCTTAATCATCCATATCCCTTTCAGCTCTCTGGCTAGCTCTGTGTATTGGCCCCGTTTCACCTTTTCTTTGATATTCACCCTGTGTTTAGCTTGAAAAGCAAAGTCTACAATTTGACAGGACTTTTCTTTCTTGTTAATTATTACGACATCTGGTCTTCTTACTTGAATGAGTTTATCTGTTTGTACGTCCATGTTCCATAGGATTTTGTGATTTCCGTTTTCAAGTACTGTTGCAGGTTTATGCTTGTACATTTGTCTGTGCGTTCGAGATGCAGTTGTTTACATAATTCCCAGCGTATTGCCCTCCTAACTTGGTGGTGCCTCTTCTTGTATTTTTTTTTTGTCTAGTTTGCTACATTTGATCACTATATGGTTTATCGTTTCGTCATTTTGTCCACAGAGTCTGCGGTTTTCTAGTGTTTTGTCAATCTTTACTTTGATGTGGTTGTTTCTTATCGCGTTAGCTTGTGCTGCAGTTATTGGGGATTCAGTTTCGCAGTTTACATGTCCTTTTCGCATTCATGTCCAAATGTTTTCTTTATTCACATCTTTTATCATTCTTATGAATCTTCTGTGTAATTGTTTCTCTTCCCATTTTTCTTTTCTCGTCTTACCCTTTGTCTTGCTATTTTCTGTGTTCTAATAATAATAATAATAATAATAATAATAATAATAATAATTATTATTATTATTATTATTATTATTATTATTATTATTAAGTTGTAATCTATCACTCTCACCCAATGTTGTTGGAATTTCGCACTCCTTAGTTTATATATATATATATATATATATATATATATATATATATATATATATATATATATATATAATCTGAGGTTATTATTTTCCAGAGGTTAAGTAACCAATGAAGGGTAACGAGGTTAATACAAGAGTGCTCAATACCGAAGTAGAGCAGGATATACTTTGCAAACTTTGCTCTCATATAAGCTGCATCGCCTGAAGAGGTCTTTACTTACTAGTTACTAGCTGACCGAAACATGCTCATGACGGCTTATTTAAAACAAATAAAGAGTATATATATATATATATATATATATATATATATATATTCTATATGTGAAATTTGGTATATAGGGTATTTGGACCTGTAGTACACTTTAGATGTAGTTTTAACTGGAAAACAGTATATATATATATATATATATATATATATATATATATATATGTAGTCCTCCACATACAGTACTGTTTCGCTGTTTCACAGCTCATCAGTGCGGCTAGACAGGCAACTACATATATGTATATATATATATATATATATATATATATATATATATATTTATATATATATAAACTTTAAATACAAATGTAGGCGAATTTAGACATATTTTATTGGTTTTAAAATATAGGTTCCTTTTTACCGATTTTCATTCAATTTTAACCTTACAATAGTATTAAAATTTTCAAAATGCATGAAAATGGTCATGCAGTGTCGTCTCATAGAAACAAAGATATGAACATTTTAATATTCAATTGTGCTACTAGTATAGATACCCCCCACATATATATATATGTATATATATGTATATATATGCAGTGATGATCATATTTATTGGCACGGTAAAATAAAAGTTAAATTTTGTCTAATAAATTCTAAAAAATGGATTAAATTAAAGAAAATAACAAAGTATATTATGTATTTTTAACTGGCCTTTCCGATGCAGCAATCGGATTTTAGAAAAAATAAATAACAAAGGAACAACAAACATAATTGCAAAAAACCCTTGTTCAAAATTATTGGCACGGCTTTGTTTTTCTTTTAGTATCAGTATAATATCAATCAATTTCCGGTTTACGTGCTTTCTGAACTTTTTTATAGCCATATTATGCTTGTTTAACGCTAATTCAGTGAATAATTTTTTTCAGATAATTTTTAGATAGCGATTTATTTAAACTATTATAAGTGACTAAATTATAATTTTCAATCGCCATGGTTAAAACTAAGGAACACAGCGAAGACGTCAGGAAGCTTGTTGTAGCATGCCATACCAATGGGGAGGGCTATGATAAGATTTCAAAGAAGCTAAACCTTCCCAAATCCACTGTTAGAGCCATAATAAACAAGTTCAAATCGCAAGGCCACGTTATGAGTTTAGAGGGTAGAGGGAGAAAAAGGATTCTTTCCCCAAGAGATGAACGGAAAATTGTTCGACAAGTCTAATGTTAACAAATTCCTAATGAACCGCCCCCCTAATTAAACACTTCATAAAATCTCCTCACTAACGTGATGTACTTGCAATAACCCTTATCCCTGAGTGGCTTCCGGGCCTTGATAAGTGGTGATCACTGTGTAAAAAAAAACAAAAAAAAAAAACAAAAAAACCCAAGGATCTCTGTTGGGGAGATTGTTGATGAACAGAGCACCTCTGGAGTGAATGTATCTCGACATACAGTTGGTAGAGTTTTGAAGAGAGCTGGTTTAAAAGCATGTCGTCCGAGAAAGACTCCCTTATTGAAGCCTATGCACCTGAAAGCAAGGCTAGCCTTTGCAAAACGTCATATTGATAAAGATGTTGCATTCTGGAAACGTGTTCTATGGACTGACGAAACGAAAATAGAGTTATTTGGCCATAATAAAGTGTCTTATATTTACAGAAAATCTGGCGAAGCTTTCCTGCCTAAGAACACCATACACACAGTGAAGCACGGTGGAGGCAGTTTGATGTTTTGGGGATCCTTTGCTGCCTCTGGACCAGGGCGACTTGTTAAGGTCACAGGTAGCATAAAAAAGGAAGATTATGTTAAAATATTGGATGAAAACCTGAAAGACTCTGCTAAAGAGCTCTCACTTGGTCGTCGTTGGTGGTTCATGCAAGATAATGACCCAAAGCATTCGGCTAAACTGACTAAGAAATGGCTTGAGGACAATCATATTAATGTTTTGGAGTGGCCATCACAAAGCCCAGACCTTAATCCAATTGAAAATTTATGGAGAACATTAAAATTGAGGGTAATGCAAAGGAAGCCTAAGAATCTTATTCAATTGGAGGATTATTGTCAGGAAGAGTGGGCTAAAATTACTACTGAAGAGTGCAACAACTTGGTTGTAAACTATGAAAAGCGACTGAGGAAGGTAATCAAGGCCAAAGGCTATACAATTGATTATTAAATAAATCGTGCCAATAATTTTGAACAAGAGTTTTTTGCAATTATGTTTGTTGTTCCTTTGTTATTTATTTTTTCTAAAATCCGATTGCTGCATCGGAAAGGCCAGTTAAAAATACATAATATACTTTGTTATTTTCTTTAATCTAATCCCTTTTTTAGAATTTATTAGACAAAATTTAACTTTTATTTTACCGTGCCAATAAATATGATCATCACTGTATATATATATAACTCCAATCTCTGGTCCCCCCTCGCCAATCTTTTACAAAAAACACCCGTCTAGCTGAATCCACTGTGAAAAATTTCCCCCACTCTTTATCTGTGCCTAAATCAAAGCTTCTTTCTTAGAACTGCGCCTGTGGAACTCTGTTCCGTCTGCCTGCTTCCCACCTGACTACAACTTGGATGTGTTCAAGTCCAACGTTAACAAATTCCTAATGAACCGCCCCCTTAAGTAAACACTTCATCAAATCTCCACATTAACGTAATGTACTTGCAATAACCCTTATCCCTGAGTGGCTTCCGGGCCTTGATAAGTGGTGACCACTGTGTAAAAAAAACCCTCTTTAGTTTTATAAATAAAGGAAATTTCACAGTGTATAAGGAATTTTTGATACTGGAGATATTCATAATCGTACCGTATTTTCAAAAGAGAGGAGATAAAACATATGAGAAATATTTGGAATCAAGTCACCAATTGCTGTTATTTCAGATAAAAAAAAAACGAAAAAGTGCTCAATACAACTGTAGAGCAAAATATGTTTTTATTTCCGTTTTTAATCTGCTTGTTTACATGTTTCGATTACAGAGTCATGTTAACGATCCGATAATTTCATCAGACTTTATAGAAATAAATATTTATTATAGACCTTCTGTAACACACACACACACACACACACACACACACACACACACACACACACACACACGCACGCACACGCATACGCGCGTTTGTGTTTATGTGTGTGTGTGGTTATAGGTGTGTAAGTTGTAGACCTTTGTAAGTGCACACGCGTGTAGATAGCAAAAAATGATATATTCGCATGAGATAGCAACAGTAGTCTGTCTCTTGTCCCAATCAAACTATTCAGTACATTGCCAGGATTCCACCGTAGACGCACACATTTCGAAAATTATACCTACACACATGTAGAATAGGAGACGAAACACACTCACTTATACACTTACACGAACGCATAGATAATTACACATATATACACACACGCACACACACAGACACACCCACCCACACACATATATATATGCGTGTGTGTGTGTGTGTCTGTATGAATATATATATATATGTGAGAATGAAATGCGGAATATTCTGTGCAGCTTAATTGCCATATATATTTTTATAAATTACTACCTAGCTCTACCCATGTATTGAGCACTGTTGAAGTAAATACTTATGTGATTAAACGAAGTAGCCATATATATATATATATATATATATATATATATATATATATATGCGCAAGTTCAAATATATATTGATATGTAAACAAACATAGTCGGGTTTATCAATTTCATCCCGTTCGCAGCTATCTATTATCTTTAACTTTATATATATTTTATACACACACACACCTATATATATATATATATATATATATATATATATATATATATATATATATATATATGTGTGTGTGTGTGTGTGTGAGTGTGTGTGAGTGTGTGTGTGTGTGTGGGTGTGTGGGTGCGTGTGTGTGTATTGTTTCTATGTTACTGTTGCTAATATCGTAATTAAAACAATTAATATATATTTATATATAAGCAACCATGGTCGTATGATATGGGGTAATTGGATTGGGACACTTCTTATCAGTGATAGAGATTTTATAGATTAACGGCTTGTAAACACAATCGACAACGCATGGCGATTGACATTTACTCTAAACACACACACACACACATATGTATATATAATATATAAATTTCTTTAGACGTACACAGTAAGGGGGCCAATAGCTTTACATGTTTTTGATAATAAACTCAGTGTTATCAAACTGCTTCATCGATACACTGTCACCATCAAATTAACACCCTCTTAAAACCAAACAAAAGTAGAACATATATATATATATATATATATATATATATATATATATATATATATATATATATAAGACTAGTAAGATTTATAGCTAAATTTTGTAACATCAAAATATAGAATTTTTACACTAAAATGTATTGTTTGAAACAATGGAATACAGGATATTAAAAGTTCAAATAATATCCTTTATTTAAAAAAAATTATATATTTACTTCACAAGATTTTACTTTAAATCCTACATATTTTTTAATTTGGTTTATCTTGTCTATTGAGTTGTTTTAGTGGTCTTGGTTGTCTAATATAAAACATTTACTCCCAACAATATTTTACAAGACTGTAAACCACAATATTATTTAATCTGTTATTAAACTCATCTCATTGTTCGAATATATATATATATATATATATATATATATATATATATAAAACAATATATATGCCGCTCCCTATAACTCAAACTTTATATATATATATATATATATATATATATATATATATATATATATATATATATATATATATATATATATAAAGTTTGAGTTACAATTTTGTTTATTAGTATTTGCTTTTATAATAATTAGTATTTTAATTTTATTGTATTTTTTGTGTGTTTTATTGTATCTTTATATTTATTCTTCTATTATATTTAATATATTTTTCTATACTATTTAATTTTTTAAATATATATATATATTATATATATATATATGTATATATATATATATATATATATATATATATATATATATATATATAAAGTCCGCGGAGTAAAGACTATCCACTAATAAAGTGTTTCCTTTTCAGATTAAATATTTTTTAACTCTTTTTCCAAGTGTTTTTTAACATGTTTTATTATCTATTTGCTATTATATACATATATATGTAAATGTATATATAAATTTATCTTCTCTTCTCTTCCCTTTTGATGAGGAACATTAAGCTTCGAAATACCATTGAGTTTATAGTTTTTGTCTTCCTTAGAGGATTTAATAAAGTTTAAACTGTCATCATATATATATATATATATATATATATATATATATATATATATATATATATATAGAGAGAGAGAGAGAGAGAGAGAGAGAGAGAGAGTGAGATAGATAGATAGATTAATATATATATATATAGATAGATATGATAACAGTGAAACCAATGGGAGTATAGAAATATATGTAACATATGGAAGGTGTTCGAACTTTATAAAAATGTAGTTTTACGAATAATAAAGTCCTTCTTTGGAGAAAAACGAAAAACACTGATAAGGAACGACATTTTAATAAAACAAATTTTTAGGAAAAATATATCTTTAGTAAAAAATTGATCTGACGTCCGCAACGTTTTTGTTTTTGTTTATTTACAATGATGGGGGTTGATCAACATTGCTTGGGAGCCAAGAAACAGAATGGCTTTTTGTTTTAAAGTCCTGAAAATTTTTCTAATAGTAAATGGTGATTAAAAAACTAATATTAAGATTACCGGAAATTATTTGTAATCAAATTAATGCGATGATCGCATGAGACTTATTAATTTACGAGCAACGAGTTTTCTGACGAAACGCTTGGGACTAGAAAGTTTTCCCATAGTGTTCAAGGGGTAAAAATCCCTAGACTATATATATATATATATATATATATATATATATATATATATATATATATATAAATACATTATGAGAAAGAATCATTTTGTTTATATATCTACAGACACTAGCGTTTCCTCCTCTCGGAATCATCAGTGCAGGAATTTATGATTGGTCAAAGAATTCGAACTCCGCAACGGAGCCATCTCTGTTTCTATTAGCAAGAAACAAACCACAGGGGCATCGTCAACTATAACGATATTCAATTGAAATTAAATAATTCTAAAGGCATAAACGTTATACAAGAATGGTATAGAGCGATTAAGCGACGCAGGCCAAATGATCGACTTTATCATTTCAAAAGACACTGTTTAACTGTTAAGTAACTTACTTCCTAAATGGTCAGTATAAATTATTATTCTAAGCAATTATTTTAATACATGGAGAAACTAGTGTTTCACCATGCCAGAATACTCAGTGCAGGAATTCGAATTCCGCAACGACGCCATCCCTGTCTATAACTAGCATAATGAATGTTCTACATCATAGTGTGGATATGTCTGTGAAAAAAAGTTCCCATATTCTGACCTATGCAAAGATAATAAACATCCAAAAAGACAAAAAAGGTATGATGAAAGAAATGTAGAAATTCAAAAGAAAAAAATGATAATAATACCTGTAGAATGTTAAACAATGATCCGATAAAACAAAGAAAACAGAATATTTATAATTCTAAAATTATAAAAAGGCAAAGACAGAATTTTTATTAAAACCAAAAAAAGATATTGAAAATTAAATAAATAATAATTAACTTATAGCGTCGGCATCAACTGGCACCACAAACACACACACACACACACACACACACACACAAAAACAGTCGAGAAGAATCAAGAGGGATGGAAAAATCTAAGAAAGATCACTAACCAGATCTCCACTGAATGAGTGCGAAGAGGGCTGTGATCTGTACAAGCTTATTGCATTGTGGGCAAATAGTCATTGCCCGCGAGAAATAGATGACAAAAAGCTGTTTCAAAAATGCAAATTCGTTTGCAAAGGTTACCGAAAGACGTGGATAGAATCGAAAATCTGGGGAGACTTGTTGTCACGAAGTTTCCAGGGAACACCACAGGTTATTGATAGTGAGCAATATTTGATTGTGAATTTCGTGAGAACTACTAGTCAACAACAACAACAACAACAACAACAAAATAATAATAATAATAATCATAATCATAATAATAATTATAAGAATTATAATAGAGAATCAATATAAATAACCGTATAAAACAAATAAATTGAAAACAACGAAATACAAGATTAAATCAAGAAAGCACAGGAAAACAATACATGTAGACTTTGTAGGCGAAGAGACGAGACACTATATTCCAGAATAAGTAAGTGCAACAAACAAGCAACAAGATAATAACAATAACGGGTACGACTGTGAGAAAAAGGCAAGGCACGGCGAAGTATACAAATGAACGCAATTTAAATACACAGACAAATGGTATATACACAAAGCAGAGACAATTGAGGAAACGAACATTAAACAATCAACCGTCTGGCACATGGGTCTACAAACAGATAAACACACCCAAACAAGAAGACCAAATATCATAATATAAACAAAAAAAGAAAAAAACTTTGAAATTCTAGATTTTACCGTTTCAATAAAGCAGAGGATGAATGTCAAAAATACAAAAACCCTAGCAAATTAACAAAGATATATGGAACATTAAGAGAGTCAATGTAATGCAAATGCTCGTAGGAGCACTAGGAAAACTAACGAAAATCTTAGAAAAAAAAAGCGTGAATCATTGAGATTAAAAAGAAAACTGAAACTATACAACTGATGAAGATGATGCAAACAGCTGACATATAAAAGGAAATCCTCGAATGCGAAACATAATAGTAAAAAGGAACAGCATGCAAAAAAAAAAGTCAACTGAAATTTCTGGAAATATCATAAACTATATACTTGCTTCTGGAAACTTCTGGAAATATTCTAAACTACATACTTGCTGTTAATTTTATTTTTTATTTCGGACTATTAGTCTCATCTTTATTAGTTGTTGTTTGTTTGTTTTTATTGGTTCACCGAATTAATGTTTAAAAAAAAAGATCACCGAATTAATGTTTAAAAAAAAAAAAAAAAAAAAAAAAAAAATTAACATAAAAATGCTCATCTCAAAATAAAAAATTCCAATTAAGGAATAATATATATATATACCAATCGGTACGGACCCGACTATGGAAGATCAGATAATGAATAAATGTGGATTTATAAGATCAAAGAATCCAACCTTGATCGCCCTTCGGGGCCCGTGGCGTAGTTGATAGAGACGTTGAATCTCTACGGTTCCAGATGAACATTGTCTGAAGATAGCGGTTTCAATCCCACCCAAAGCGTGCCAGAGGTAATTGGTCAAAAATGTGGTGAGACGACGACAACTACGGATGGCAGTGATGGCTGAGAATGCAGTTAGGAGATTCGAAGTTCCTATCCGTCGCGGTTACCACCTGACGAAGGCCAGAGGAAATTGGCCGAAACGTTGTGAACCAATAAAAACAAACAAACAACAACTAATAAAGATGAGACTAATAGTCCGAAAAAAAAAAAAAAAATAAAATAAAATAAAATAAAATAAAATTAACATAAAAATGCTCATCTCAAAATAAAAAATTCCAATTAAGGAATAATATATATATATATACATACTTGCTTCTGAAAACTTCTGGAAATATCATAAACACACCGTTACACTCACAGAAAGACTGTGATAACATCCGTGGCTGATACTACTTAAATGATTATGAAGTCTCAAGTAACAAAGAAAGACTAAAAAAGGAGAACATTAACCAGAACTTTACTGCGGATTGGACTTGGACTTCAGGGAGGCTTATTGCCACCTAAAGTCAGCAATAAATCAATAGTAAACGGCTCTTGTTATAACACAAAATAATTTCAAATGGTTATCGAAAAAGGCAGAGAGTACTAAAAATCTAAGGAGTCATCTTTTCACAGGCGCCAAGAACACAACCGGTTACTCTTCCTGATATGAAAACTCATAAAACTGGGAAGGGTGTAAATTAAGGCGGAAGGATAAACGCTTCTAAAATAAAAATACAAGAAAAGCAAGATCACCGAAATTAATGTTTTAATTGAAAGAAAAAATCAGTTATAGACAGGAAAAAACACAGATACAAAAAAAGGAAAGAAAATCATTAATAACGACTATAAGAAACAACAATGAAAAAGCAAATTGTTTATAAAAAATAAGACAAAATATACAAGTGTTCCCTTTATTTAAATGACCAGCATAGCTTCGTGAATCATAACTGTGTTTAAACTTGCGTTAGCATTGATTTAGGGCAATTATTGGTTCATGTTTGTAGAAACTAACCATTTAATTCGTTCAATTTCAACAATTTTCAACTCCATTTCTTCTTCATATTTTCTTCTTAAGACAGTCGTCCACACAGGAAGTTAGTGTCATTTTCATTCTAACATAAAAATACATTAACACTGCAACCGTCGGTAGCAACGTTTTTATTTCTTATTTAAATCTTGCTACTTTCAATCTGGAAAATATTATTTTTTGTTTGAAGTTTTTTTGACTAGCTATTCAAACTTACCTCTTGACAATCTCGCTTACCGGAATAGCAAATTAACAAAATGTATTTTATCGAACACTTTTTGCGTTTGATCATTCTTATTCTCGAAATACAAACATTTTTGGACACTATTACTTATGTCACTTTAAATAATATACTGGCTCTCAGCTGTGATGCGCGGGTATTATACTGACTCTCTTACCGTCTCATATTTATTAACATGAATAAATATTATCATTATTATTATTATTATTATTATTATTATTATTGGCTCACATGGAGCTTTCACACGTCATCAAAGATCTGATTGGAAACCTGCAGTGTTTTCTGGAAGCTGAGTGACAACAAGTCTCCCCAGATGTCCAGTTTTCTCCACCTCCTTCAGTAGCATTTGCAAATAAATTTGCGTCATCGCAAACGCATCTTACCACTGATTTCTCGCTGGCAGTGGCCATTGGTCTATACTGGAATTTGAGTGGCACTAAGCCTCTCCAAGGACCCTTCTCGGCTCTTTGGTATCACTTCTTTTGTGGGGAGGGGGCTTGGAGACGGTGATGATACAATTGAAGGGGATGCGTGATGGGGTTGTAGAACTTGTAGATATGCAGCTTCAGTGTTCTTTATTCCCTGTAACGCTTCTTCATTATATTGTATACTTGTATTATTCTCTGCATTCAAGGGTTTTCCTTAATATTTCAGCCGCTTTCATTATCGTTAGTCGTTGTATTTTTGCAGCTATTCCTCTGGTTCCAATTTTTGACATTCTTTTTTCAAAGTTTTGCGGAATTGTTCCTAGTGCTCCTACTATTATAGGTCCATTATTATTATTATTATTATTATTATTATTATTATTATTATTATTATTATTATTATTATTATTATTCGGATATGGACCTTAGAATTCATCCATGTCCGTTTGTCAGTTCGTTTCATAAAATTCTCAATAACTACTCATTACAATTTTCTGAAATTTTACATAAAGTTACAACTAGGCAAAAGGGGGAGATGTAACATTCTCGGACTTTTGATAAAAACTTAGATTACGTCTCCAGAGAGTAAAAATGGCGTCAAAATGGCTAAAAATAACACTTTTTGAGACATAAAATATTTACTGACCATTAGATTTTGCTGAAAATTGCCCAAAAGCAAGACCACATAGATATACAACTGGAAACGTAATATTTGACGATAGTAAAATCTGGTTGCGTCCCCAGGGGGTAAAAAGTGGTTGAAAATGTGTTTTTAGTCCAAAATCGCAAAAACTAACACCTTCCGAGATATAGAATCTTTTCCGATCATTAGCTTTTGCTGAAAATTACCCAAAAGAAAGATCATATGATATACATCTGGAAACGTATTATTTGACCCTGGGAAAAATTCTGGTTGAGTCCCCAGGAGGTCAAAAGTGGCCAAAAGTTTGATGCATGGAATATTTTCCCGACCATTAGATTTCACTGACAATTATCCAAAACAAGACCACATGGATATTCATCTGGAAATGTAATATTTGACCATGGGAAAATTTTGGTTTCGCCCCCAGGGGGTGAAAAGTGGTAAAAAAAACGTGGATGTTTTGAAAAAATGAAACATTCTGATCTATATGTTTCTCTGTCTCTGATAAAATTTTTAGGTTATTTCTCTTTGATTGTTATGTTTTTATTTTTTTAATATTGTTTCTATTTACTTGCCTCCCCACGAGGACAGAGTTAGACACAAGGTCGGTTATTAATATGGGAAAGTCTAGCTCCCCCAAAAGGGGCGCACTGGATAGGAACAAAAATAAAAATTGCCTCAGTCTAGAAGGATATTGTTTTCTACGTTTAATTTGAATTAATTTTTTTGGCACTTATGCATTATACGGACGGCCTCATTGTCAGGGGCGATTACTTCAATTTCTTCTTGGAATATTTACAAAACACTCCCCTCATATGTTAAATATGTTACCAAAAAAAGTAATTAAAATGTTTTCTCATCTAAATTTCATAAAATATAATTTGTTCTTCGTCAAATAACACACAAATAAATAAATATCATGAAAATACTTGAAAACCAAAAGTTATTGTATACAGATGTATCAAAATATAATTATAAAAATATTTATTGAGAAAATACATTTTTGTATTAAAGCAGTATTAATTGGCCTTTTGGCTAAGATCAAAGTGTAGTACCTGTTTTGATACTACACATCCTATTTTCCGTCCTCAGTCAGTGGAGAAGGAATCCTTCTAGACTGAGGCAATTTTCATTTTTGTTCCTTTCCCCAAATTAAAAACCGACCTTGTGTCTAACTTTGCTCTCGAGGAACATTGGATTTTTTTCAAACAATTAAACAGAAACTCATTGTAAGAAAATAGAAATTTTATTAAAAATTAAAACATTAGAGTTTTTTTTTCAAACAATTTTAAAACATTTTTTGAATTAAAGCACCATTGGATTGTTTTTGTAAATAATTTAACGGAAAGAAGTCGCCGTAAGAGGAAAACAAAATTTTAATAAAAAATTGTTTGAATTACAGTAAAACTATAACGAAATAGTCATTGTTGAATTAGGTTAAAAAGTTGCGCCCCCTATCGGTCGTTCAATGAAACCCAACAAAACAAAATGTCCCCACTCGTGTAATACATAAGTGCCTCACTGTTTAATTAGGTTGAAAAGTTGCGTCCTCTATCGGTCGATCAATGAAACCTAGCAAAACAATATGGTGCCGTCCGTATAATGCATAAGTGTCATATATTTTGATACAATAAATGTTATGTAGTGCCTTTGCATTTAACAACCTGCGCTATTCGTTAAATAGCATTTACAAGTTAAATTCAAGTTTTACGATATCATTTTTATTAAATTGTTTTCTTAAACATTGGGCCTGGAAAAATAATCAGAGTGTGGCAACTGTGTATCTACCCCGTGTCATACATATGTGCCAAACCCGCTATAACTTACTGTTTTTAAGTTATAATTTTTTTTATTATTATTACAAACATGTTTTAAGTAGAGATAATTTGTTTGGAAGAAATACCAAAATTAATGTGACTGAAATAGGAATTAATGCTGCAACCCGGCAAATTATTGCTTTAATTTTCTATTTAATAACAAAAGTTATCAGCATTACTCGGTTTTCTAAAGTTTTCAAATTTTTCAAATTTATTTCTTTTTCATTTGAAAAGAATTTCTATAAGTTTGATGCATTCCAGTTGGATAAATTGTTTTGAGATGCGGATTGATATTAAGTTTTATTATTTGGACTATCGCTCTCGTCTCGGTAGTGGTTATCCCAATAGAAACTTTTCCAACCCTTCGATTTTGCTTAAAATTACCCAAAAGCAAGACCATATGAATATACATCTGGAAACGTAATATTTTTCCCAGGGAATATTGTGGGACTTGGGCTCCGGGCTGTTTTAGGGGTAAAAAACACACTCTTTGGGGCTCATTTTTATTTTTTTCCAAAAATTCATTTTTGTGTATTTAGGCACAAAAATGAATTTTTGGAAAAAAATAAAAAGGGGTTTCGAATTAATGCATCGTTTGTTATGAAACGGTGTCATTTGGCTGTTTTAGCCTGATGTTTTACATCAGGCAGGGGTTTAAATGTGGAAAATAGTCAAAATCAGTCGGGGACCATATAGTTTTTGGCTTGTTAATATTATTAAGTA
>NC_136488.1:34677403-34689903 GCF_053919585.1 Euprymna scolopes
TGTGTGTTTGTGTCAGAGAGAGAGAGAGAGAGAGAGAGAGAGAGAGAGAGAAAGGAGGAGAGAAATATCGTGTGTGGTTGTATAAAAGCGTCTTTGTATGTGCCCATCTTAAATATATGGTGTTATGTATTCGCGAAATAGTGAAATAGATGTGTGTGTATATGTGTGTATGTATATGTAATAGATCCGATTTGTCTATGAATATAGCAAAAAGACTATAATTAAGCGGACATCTATGTGGTTGCTACTGCTTGTATTACACATTGAAAGAGGAAGAGAGAGAGAGAGAGAGAGAGAGAGAGAGAGAGAGAAGGAGAAGTGTACATGTGTTATAGAAAACACGTGTGCTTGTGTACGAAAAAGAAACTTTTGCACGTATGTGTGTCTGTATCATATTTAGAATGAGCGTGATTGTATATAAATGTGTTTGGGCCTGTCTTTTAGTAATACTGCGTATGTCGCTGTAGAGAAGAGAGGGCGATAGTATTTGTGTACGTGTGTGTGGGAGGGGAGGTGTGTGAGTCATATGTATATGAATGAAGAATAGTGTGTGGTGTGGAAAGAGAGGGGGGCACTTGCATTCTTGTGTGCGTGTGTCTGTGCTCGCAAGTGCACGACATTGTTTGTATGGTCAGTCGTCGTCTCGAACGTCTTATCTGATTTTTCCCCCCACGTGTAGCAGCGTCATTAGTAGCACTAGTAGGCGACAGAATTAAGTACAACGTGTTCTTTTCGTTGCAAATTCTACTACCGTTGACTAACAAAAAATAGAAATTAACACGACACTAACGATCCAGTCACTTTGTTTACAAATCGTATCATCGCTCTAGACATAAAAAACAGTAAGGCAAAATATATTGATATTGATACAGCGTCATTATATACAAAATTCACTGACTTTTTAGACTCGCTATAGTCTCGCAACATCAGCTGTTTGAAACATTAATTCAAAATAATAAACATTTTATCAATTTATTAATTACAGACTATTATTATCTTTTTTATTTGTTGTTTCACGACGTTTCGGCCAACTATTCCTCTGGCCCCGTCAGGTGGTAACCGCGACGGATAGGAACTTCGAATCTCCTAACTGCATCCTCGCGGTTACCACCTGATGAAGGCCAGAGGAATAGTTGGCCGAAACCTCCCCAATAAATAAATTAACAAATAATACTCATCTCAATAATGAATTCTAATTAAAATAATATAAATAAACATTTTATCCAGAACGTTGTAGCAAATATAAAATATGTTTTTCATTTATTCATGCAGATAGATGCACATTAACATTTTTACAATTACAATACCCGCTTATTTATCTTTTAATTATGACCGTAAAGAAATAAAAGAAGGAAAAAATCTATTCGCCGTTTCACTTGCAATTTAAAAATAGATCGTAATGATTGTATTTTTTATCAATCGATTACATCTATCATATATATCACACCAGATTGTCAAATAGAACGATTTAATTTCTTTATGTCTGTCTGTATGTCTGTCTGTGTGTATGTGTGTGTATGTGTCTGTGTGAAAAAATTATGCAATTTTACGTAAATAAGAAATTTCGGAAGGATTCGTTATCAATACAACATTTATTTCTACTATTTTTAGTCGCGTGCAAGCGACTCTATAAGTCACTCCGTCGATCGATCGGTCGGTCGGTCGGTCGGTCTGGCGGTAACACTTTTGTGCTTGGCCTTTTTGGTTAAGATCAAAGGTCTGTTGTTAATGGATGCTGTTCTTAGCTTTTTAAGTTTTTCTTGGCTTTTTGGCCAAGATCAAATTGTAGTATCTGTTCTTACTGCATGCTGAACTTATGTTTGTAACTTTTTGATATAAAGTGGGAGATCACTTTTCTGTATTAATTTAATGTAAAATGATCACCCACTTTACAACCAGTCAGTCTCAAAGTCATTCAAGTCATTCTCCAGATCACTGAAGTTGTTTTTGAAGGATTCCAGTTATTTTTTAAGCATTCAAGTCATTCTTAAAGTCATTCAATTCATCCTTAAGTTCATTAAAGTCATTCTAAGTCATTTACTTTTTATTTATTTAAGTAATTTTAGCCCATTTTTCGGTCATTTTAGTTTATCTTTAAGAATTTCATGTCAATCCTACATTCACGCATTCATTCATTACACGAGAGCACGCGACTAATGGCTATCGGTCTTATTAATATCTGAATTACTATATCCATCGTTTTCGTGTTAAATTTAACTGTTCATGTATATAAGGGGTTTATGTAAGTCAAACACAAAGCGTCCATTCCGAAAAGGCATTTATGAATTTATTTTATTTTTAGCTTAATACTGCTCGAAATATCAAAAAGAAAAGCGAATTTTTATGCTACATTAAAAATAATTGATAATATTCGCATAAGTAATTTTTTTATTTCAGTAATATAAGGAGTTTTTATGGTTAAGTTTTTTTTTTATTATTATTTTTGGTGTTATAAAAGGTGACATACTTTTACTATTTGAAAATTTTCCGGGCGATTTAAAACATGTCCTTTATTTTAAAGATTTATAGAAGTAACAATCCAAGCAGTATCCTATAATTGGAGTAATTCATGTCATTTGTATACAATTACACTGTAGCGATTCATTTGTCATAACGATAGGAGTATTAGCTAATGAATCGGGAGATCAGGGTTCAATAAACTGTCGAGTCATATAAAAGACTATCCCTTTGCTTAAACACTCAGCATTATAAGATGACTTGACATTTTACTGCTTACCAACATGGTGTTAATTTGGAGTCTTTTGACTCATTTTTATTGAACTCATTTTATGACTTAAGACTTTTACTCGGCCATGGCTGATGGAACGAGAGTAATTCACCTCCGTGAATGAAATAAATATTTCAGTTCGAAGAAAGTCGAAGATAACCTCGACGGAACATTATGAGAATAACACTTAAGATGAAAGCAGTAGTTTGAATAATACCAAAAATAAATCGTCATCATATATATATATATATATATATATATATATATATATATATATATATATATATTAGCAGGCCGCCCAGCATTGCCCGGTCGTAAAATACGCTTAAAAATGATATTTTGATTAATGAAGATTTCCTGTTTATTATTGGACCCAATATATAGCAATGATTTAAAAAGTTTTAAAATAATGACTCCTTCGCCACCACTGAAAATCGAAACCCAAACGTTTAGTCTATGATTTACTTTTTCCTTTGACGTTAATGCCTAAGCCATGTAGACGTGTTTGTTGCAGGGATAAAAAGTAAAACATGAACCAATAGTTATTACGTGACGCAGTTCGACCTTCACCTGGCAAAATCCATTTTTTAATTTTCACACTTTTATACAGATTTCCCCCGGCTAAAACTCAAATATAAAGTTTCGCATGCGTTCGAATACCCTATATATGAAGTTTCATGTCTGTAGACCAACAACTGACAGAGGAGCTTGGTATGCAAACTTTTAAAAATAAATATATATACAAATGTATATATATATATATATATATGTATATACATATATATATATATATATATATATATATATAAAGAGGTTTGTGTTAATTATGTTACACAAATGTTACGCAATCATGTAGAATATCTGCATAAATATAATTACACGTAATAGTTAACTAAATATCATCATCCCATAAGAAAACGAAAAAAAAAAACTAATAAGGAATTAATTAAAATGAATGTTTAAAAGAATATGCAAATTAACTAGATATTTTGCAGATGAATTCAATTCCATGACCGACATATAACTAAGTTGTATTTTCTTTTTAAATAAATAGAAAAAGGAGATTTAATACGAATATCAATAAAAAAAATATAAGCGTATAGATACGAACAAATGAAAAGTATTAATTAATCGCAACTTCTGGCGAAGAAATTGAATAGGAATTAACGATAAAAATAAAGTTTAGTTGAATAAAATAAATCCATTAGCTTGCAAATATAGAAGGAATAATTAATATTAATGAAGTTATTCGGAATATTATTTTTACAACGTTTTGGTCAATGTATAAACCGACGTTCTTAAGGTGAGTTTTGTTAAACTTAGTAATATATCGATATTTGCAAACTGATTCGATTATTTAACTGTAAAATTTTGTTTTAATTTTGTATGAGAATATTAAAAAATAGCAAAATAAATAGTATTTAAATTGATTAGAAGATTAATCCATTAACCCATTAATCCATTAGACTTAAGGAAAATTCGCTATTTCTCAGACACAGTTAATATATTGGATACAATTCTCAGCGACAAATTAACTCATAAATTCAAGTAAATTAACTAAACAATTAAATGATATTTCGCCATATTTATTGCTTCGCTTTAAGTTTTATCCATGTAATTATTTTAAATAAAATTAAAGAATTCGGATTCAATAATATTTAAAAATGAATTATTTAAATCAGTATTAATAACTAATACGTAAATAAACCGTATCAGAAATTATTATTGTTAATTGAGTTAACGAAATTTTTAATAAACAATGTATTAATTAGCTGTACTTTTAATTCTGTGTGATAAGAATTTGATGCATATACAAATTGAACATAGCATTAAAGAATGATAACAACATATATATATATATATATATATGTATGTGTGTGTGTGTGTGTGTGTGTGTGCTCACGTGTGTGTGTTATTTCTATTTAATAGAATCTTCAGTCTGTATATGCATCCAAGTCCTATTACAAAGTACAGTTAATTAATATATTAATTATTTAATATCATTAGTTTTGGGACGATTAATTAGAACTGACAATTGATAAAATTAGAACTTTTTGGGGTACCGACATTGATTTCAGAATCGGAAAAATTTCCGATGCAAAAACCGATTCTTTTGATTGTCTTTTTTATTTGTTTATTTTTGTTTAAAACATAATTTTCCATATTTATTAATGACGAATTGATAAGTAATTATTGATTTTAAACTGTCAGTAAAACTAAAATGAAGAGATCATCTCCATAAGTGTATTTATACATTTAGGAAATTAAATGTGCAGATTTCAAGCTTGTAATAGTAAATCCCCCCCCCAAAAAACTCTATGTTTAGAAATTTAAAAGAATAGGAATTTCGAACAGAATCGGAATTTCGAACAGAATCGGAATTTCGAACAGAATCGGTAATTGTATCGGAATCGGGAAGAATATTGGACTCATCTCATCTTGAATATATATATATATATATATATATATATATATATATATATATATATATATATATATATTATGGCTATGTAAAGACCAAATTTAAACTTGTTCGAAAACATTCTTTATTTTAGATTGTGAAATTAAGAAATAAAAATGAATGCGTCAGCTGACCGGTTTCGAAGCTCGCTCAACAAAGCTAAAATCGAGCTTAATTACGATTCATTGTTCCCACCTTTTCTTTTTAAAACGTAATTAAGCTCGATTTTAGCTCTGTTGAGCGAACTTCGAAACCGGTCAGCTGACGCATTTATTTTTATTTCTTAATTTCACAATCTAAAATAAAGAATGTTTTCGAACAACTTTAAATTTGGTCTTTTCATAGCCATAAAATTTTGTACCCCGCAATAAATATATATATATATATATATATATATATATATATATATATATATATATATATATATATAATAAAAATTACAATTAAATTTACCAAAATGATCCAAGATGGTAAAACTAAAGTATATTATAAATATTAAAGAATTAATATTTATAAAGTAATCTCAACCAGATGTAAAAGCTCGATAAAACCAAATAGGAGATAGAGCTTATAATAAGAGCAAGTAGTTAATAAAACATGTTGAAAAACACTTTGAATAAGAGTTAAAAACATATTTAATCTTAAAAGGAAACACTTAATAAGTGGATAGTCCTTAATCCGCGGAGTTTCGAAGAAATACTTTCCTTCTCATTAGAGGGTAGAAATTAGCAAAATGCGGGATCGGATTTTGCATACAAAAGTATTTGATGAAACTGCAAGTAAGTCAAAGATCTTATTTGACAACAAAAAGTGAAGGAGAGGGAATATGGTGAAGGAAAGGTGATTTCACGTGAATGGATATACTGGTGAAAAGTAAAATATCCAATGACAGTAAAATCCAAAAATGTAAATCCAAGAAAGTTAATCAAATTTCCAACTTTTAATATATATATATATATATATATATATATATATATATATATATATATATATATATATATATATATAAGTATGTGTATTTTATGATTACTTTTACTCACCTTCACCACAAACAAGGCATTTCGCCCCTTGAATGTAAGAGGCTACTAATTGGGACAATGCCTAATAAAGATTTACAAGATGTTGGTTTACATTACATTTGAAATTCTGCATATCAGTACAGTTAGGGAAACAGGTAGCAGGATGGAAATTACAATGTCTAGTTGTTCGAGTGAATAAGCTATTAGAGTTTACTATGCTTTCTGGCATTTAGCGATGACTAATATAATTTCCTGAAATAAAGGTTTACAAAAACAACACACGCGGAATTGTGATTTAGTTACCGACAGTTTTACGATTCCAGACAGACATAAGACCTCCATTATATTAATATGTATAATTTTATCAATCGATAAGTGCACTGGACTGTTATTTTAACAATGCCATTTATTTCATAAGTAAAGAATAAACACAATTATTATTGTTATTTGTGTAGTGGTCACTATATTTCTTATCTTAAAAATGTAATTGTAGACTAATATAAGTCGCTGATGTCTTAAATTTTCTGATCTTTCATTCATATGTTTTATTTTATCAGCCGAAACGCTGTGAGGACAATAGATAAATAGAATGAATAATTAGATAAAGTATTTTTGCAAATAAAATAATTCAATATTTTCTTTATTTCCAATTTATTGCATTGACGTTTTAAGTTTTTTTGGCTTGTAGCTTATTGCACTGCTAAATGCAACCTCTATTTTAAGAGATAATATATAGTACCCTCATTCCCAAACCTACCAGTCGAGACAATTATTTAATTTTTTTCCTGTTGACTCTGGCATAGTCTTGTTCTTTTGCAATTTAAGAGGTCTATCTTACCAGGCTTTGAAAAAAGGTTTAATTAATTGCTAATCGCTTGAGGCGCTACTGGCGGGAAAATTCAGACAGGACTATGACGGCGTATTTTACAACCAGTGGTCTTCGTCTAGGGTGCTGACTTTCAAATCTTGCTTTCTGACCTTGTGTCACATTATCCTGTCGTAGAAGAGAGATAAAATTGCGTTCGCGACTAAGTCCTGAATCAATCTGAATATTATGATAGGATAACTAATTGATTCCTTAGAATAGCACAGGAAACAGTTAAGAATCAGATAAGAGTTTGAAAGAATACTCATGAGATCTACAAAATCAGTCACATAAAAGTACTTCAATAATCGTCTAACACTGATCGACGCTTTTTTTGTCATCTATTGTTTTATTTTATGCATTTAATATATATATACAAATCATACTTTGTGAACTGTATTTACATTAATAATACTATAGGATACATCTGTTTCGGAGCTCATCGAAATAACCAACCTGCTAAGAAAGTGTCGATTATCCCTTTGAGCACACTTTTATTTCTCTTGCATTTCACTCTGTTTGGAACTTCGCAAAAGGGACTAAATTGTCAAATCCTAATAGATCTACAACCGCTGTAAATTCAACTCTTTAAAGGTTCAATCCCCAGTGCGCGCGACACTAAAAATAAAATTACGAATTAATTCGAAGTTCTGCTCAATCATGGCTGATGAATCGAGAGCATACTATTTCCGTGAATTATATAAATGGTTCTGTTAGAAATTCCGTGCAGATTTCTTAGTTCGATAGAAAGATTCCCGAGTTCGATGATACACCTGAAAAGGTCGGTGGTTACATTGACTCAGATGTTGTGCAAATAGCACTCCAGATTAGACTAGTTATCTGAATAATCAAATTATCATGGAATGTATTCTCATCTCAAAAATTCCGGAATATGTTATTTTTTTACGTACCTTGCATGAGTTCCTCAATATTATACTAGCGTCTCAATCATCCATAATTTTACTTTTTGTCACACTATTTTGTCACAGTAGTAACCCCCTTAAAATCATAATGACTTTTAAATTATAATAACTTTTAAATTATAAAAACCATGCTTGGGTCGATCACTTTATTTGATAAATTCCATTAAATGCTGATTCACTTTATTTTTATTATTTTTCAGGTTGACGCCCTTCATCGAGATGGAATGGAACATCTTATGAACAACGTTCGTGTATGCAATTAAGTTGTGAGATATTCCCGATTTGTCAATCAGGACCGTGCACAAATCTAAAGATTACTCCAAATGATCTTAAAATGTCAACAAAACGCAGCAGATATTCATTACTTTTATATAAAATAAAGAAAATAAAAATAAAAATTTGTTGTAATTAAACAATAAAATAATTTCGTGCAAGTTATTGTTTTTATTGATCTTTAAGTTCATGAAACAATCACGAAAGAAAAAATATGTATTCTTATTATAATACCGAGTTTTATTTTCTTTTTGGTAATTTTTTAAAACAACCTTGCGCGTACCTTGGAAGAAAGGTTTAGCTTCCTGTCCTTATCTCTAGAAGTCTGACATTTTAAAATACTAAACATCTATAGATTTCTATTTCTAAAGCATGCATTAGCTTAACTCATATTTATTTATAGCTTATCTATAAAATAGATACTTTAGTTTGTACTTAGCTTTAAAATGATCTATATTAACCAGCAACTCTATATCTTTCCTTTAGATCGGTGAAATTGGTGGTGATTGTCATTACACGAAAACTAACACCTAAAGCACATGTCGAATCGTACCATAACTCTTTATACTATAATTTTCCAATGTCTTTATTAATCCACAAATCGTATTTAATCCTTACTGAACCCTAGTAGAAATTAGCCTTAAATCTACTTCCACTGAAAACGTGTGAATAATCCAGATATTAGAATCTTAATCCTATTTTGAGGAATGTAACTTCAAAGAAGATACTAATTATCTTTGATACTGACTCTATTAATCCTAATTACCCATGCGAGGACGTAGAAATACCTGGCTTTGAAACCAAGCAGATGAATAACTCTCCTGGTACTGATGGCCCCGTAGATCTGGTCAGGTCATCCAGCTAGTAGAAGGAAGACTCCAATATGTAAACCTATGCTACTGACCTCATGTGCCTAGACACCAAACGGGGAAGGGAGGTTTCCTCAGTCCTAGTCGACAACCTCCCTAGAGCTGGTGACTCGACCAAATAACCGCTTTGCAAACCTAAACTGCTAAGGAGTAGATAGGCTCTGCCTATCGCCCGACTTTTATATTCCTTCTTTGCCTATTAGCCAACAGCAGAGGTGCAATCACAGGGACTCATTAGAGACGCCCAGTTTTTAGTCTTGTTTGGGCAATGAATATTGTCGCTCACATCCGCCTTATTTCCTTCCCCTAAATCTGGGCATTTTGGGGGTACTTGTTTACCATGTGTGCTAACATAATTGAGCTGGACTACTTTTGTCTGATAGGTTTGAGGGTACCGCGTTGACAGTTGCTGGCTGCTGTCTCCGACTGACAATACAGGAGCCCTAACTCCTTGCTAGCATTTAAAGCGGCTGCTCTATCATCAGTTGTATAAAATCGGGTTGTTTGTAGTGCCATGACGCGCATGAAAAGGGACCCTGCATTTATCTCTTGTGGGCATTCCCGAGGCCACATTCCTGTGGATGGGGAGCCAATTGATGGTCTACTTGCGTTGCATAGTGGTAGTTATGCACATCCACTTTTACTAGTACCTCTCGCCAACAAAATAAAATGAAATGACAGCTCAGTACAAAATAACGATCAAACCACACCCACACTTGAACAGCGATTCGCCTCAGATATCTTAGCACTTAGTTAAACTAACTTGCACTCCTCCATCCCATCTAACATTATTTTTTAACATGTCTGGTTATCTTCCACTTTGTCATAAGGACTCTGACATACACATGCACGGACTTGGAATCTATATTCGTAACACCCTCCCCTATGACTAGGGAATCTAAACTAGAATCAGATGACCAGTCCTTCGTGTGTGTTAAGCTAACTTTACAACATAGCATTAGTTACCTATATTTTCTGTATCGCTCTCTCACGATCCAGGATGATCTCTGACAGCATAAATGTAGCACTCTCCCTGGACACTAGGGCTCAAATTCATGTATTTGGTAACTGTAACGCCCACCACAATAATTCGCTTGGCTTTACTAACTACACAGACACAGTTGGTAACATGATCCATAAATCTTCTATATCCCATTCCTTGACAAAGACAGTAACATTCCCGACCCGACTCCCAGATCGCCAGGACCAGCAAGCCTCACTTCTGGATCTATTTCTGACAATAATCCCGAGGATTGTGTTACAAATGCTTATTGCCACTTGAGAATGCTAATCATGCTGTGATAATGATATCACTCTATACACTCGTCCCCAAGTTGAAGAGCCATTACTCAAAACAACAAGGTAATGAGAGATGCCCAATGGGGAAATATTTTTCTCTTCTTGCGGAACAGTGCGCGAATAAGACGACTGAATGGTTCAAAACAGCAATTGAATCACATATTCCCACATGGAAGTTCTATAGCCCCCACCCTAACGATTTAGTTATACTTTCGTAGTTGCTATTTCTCAGAGGCAACATGCGTACCGCAGATTTATTTGGCATGTTCAGTATAAACAGACAAATGTTTATAGAAGCTAGAAGTAATTGTAAGAAAGAAGTAGCGACAGCTAAGAGAAAATCTACTGAAACTACCAGAAAACGCATTGAAGCGCAGAAATTAAAAACTCGTGATTTCTGGAAAATCTACAACAGTATAGTAAATAATGGGTAATTAAAAATTCCACCACTATCCAACAATCATGAGATTGTTTGCACAGCAACCGAGAATGCTAACATACTTGCCTGTCAGTTTGCCTCAATTTCTATTTTAGACCAAGCAAACAGCCCCCTACGTGATTTTTCTTTGCAGACAGAAACCACAATAGATTATCTAAAAATCACCTTTTCTCAAGTACATGATATCATAAAAAAAAACCCATACACCTCAAAAGCATGTGGACATGATCTTATCCCAGCTGTACTATTAAAAGAATACTCTGCTGAGGTTGCTCCAGACCTTTCCAAACTCGTCAACAAATGCCTTAAAGAATCATGCTTTCCTGACTGCTGGAAAACTTCTTCTGTGGTATCAGTTTACAAGAATTCTGGCGAAGGAACGGGCCCATTAAATTATCGCCATATTAGCCTCCTCAGTCTTTTTACCAAAATATTTGAATCCGTAATTAATCAAGCTCTAGTCCATCACCTTACAACTGCTAAACTTCTGTATGACCATCAATATGGATTTAGGCAAGTCCGTTCTATAGCAAATATTCTAGCTGTAATCTCTGAACATATATACCATGCACTGGATAAGGCAGGGCAAGGAAGGGCAGTAGCCCTAGATTTATCTAAGGTTTTTGACAGGGTATAGCACGAGAGTCTTCTCATGAAAATCAGATCCTATGGTTGTACTGGGCGAAACATAATTAAATCCTTCTTAAACGAAGAATCCAGGTTTTCCTCGATGGTCTTACGTCTAAACAATATGATATAAATGCAGGTGTATTTCAAGGGTCGATTCCTGAACCTTTATTATTCCTAATATTCATAAATAATCTCTCTGATAAAATAGATTCTGAGATGGTTACATTTGTTGATGACACACAGCTCTATAACAGGCACGAGGGAAACAGAATAAACACATATCTAAGGCAATGACGGAAATCCTAGAGGAAGACGCCCGGTCTGTAGTGGAATGGGGTCAAAAATTAATGGTAACGTTCAATGTTGCCAAGATTAAGCTCGTTTTTCTGTAATAATTTCAAGAGACCTTCTTAACTACGAATAGTTAAGGCTAAAGATACATTACCAGAAAGTACTTCGTTCAAACTGCTCGGCTTAATGTTCACAGAAAACATGAGTTGGAACAGATACATTGCAAGCATTACCAAGACTGCTACGAAAAAGGTGGGCTCACTCTAGCGTGCTAGAATATTACTTACGCCTGGAAGTATTATGTACTCTTACAAGACCATCATTCGCCCATGTATGGTGCATTGCTTTCACATTTGCTGCTGGTCTCTCACTCCTAAACAGCTTTAAAAAGAGAGTCGCCAACCTGATAGGTCCTGAACTGTCATCTCAGCTTCACCATCTGTCGCATCGACGAAATATTGCATCCCTCTTCCTGTTTTACAAGTATTTTAATGGTGGATGCTATAACGAAGTGCAAGCCCTCGTAGCCTCTCGACGTAATTTTCCCCGACAAACCCGACAAGCAGCAAAGTCCCACCCCTACACAGCTAGATGTAAGAAAGCCTTCTACTTTAATAGTTTATCCCCCAGAACTGCTAAACTTTGGAATTCCCTTCTGGGTTTCTGCTTCCCCAACTGTACTGACAAAACTTCAATTGTAATG
>NC_136488.1:34694903-34824903 GCF_053919585.1 Euprymna scolopes
GACAAGTTATGTTTTTACAAAAATCTGAAGTTAGATATCCTCTAAGCATACAAGAATGCACATTGAACCATTTTTTATTGTGATTGGGAATGTTTAGGAAAGTTTGTTATGATATATATATATATATATATATAGATATATATATATACATATATATCATCACACTAGCAAAAGTGTGCGGCATATAAAATCCGTTGTAATCTCTGAAAAAAACAGTAGCATTCGAAAATAATATTTCTGTTTAGAACATAACTGAACCATGACAGTTGATTTTTGCATTTAAAAATTAATTCAAGCCATTATATGAAAATATTTTTAGAAAATCAAAGAATGTTTAGGAAAGTTTGTTGCGAATCAGAACCACGAAATGACAAGGAAAACTAGCATTTGTGTAGAGAGGTGAGTCTTTTATATAATAGATAACTAAAGAGTAACGCATATATATATATATATATATATATATATATATATATATATATATATATATATAGTCATGCACATATAGATTACATAAAGAGCATCGTTTCATACGCTAATGGTAATTTGTATATCACTTACCTAAAATAGGGAGCATTATAGTCATCCACATAAAGTACTATTTCGCTGTTGCACAGCTCATCAATGCGGCTAGACAAGCAGCTACCTTAAGCAAGGATCGAAAACCGTTCGCACAAAGAACAGTCGGGGTTGCTGCTATGGGGGAAGTAAATTAACAATGTGTTGATATTGTCCAAATACCTAAGCTAAATTTGTTTACACAAAGAGTATCGCTTCATACGCTAATGGTAATTTGTATAACACTTCCCAAATGCTTAACCTAAGATAGGGAGCATTATATATATATATATATATATATATATATATATATATATATATATATATATATATATATATATAAAGCTGAACGTCTTTGTGGATGGGTGGGTGTGTCTGGTCACGAATAGGCTCCTATAAGGTTGACTATTATAGAAAACTGATCACATATAATGATAGAGATGTATCGGGGCACAGGAATGGGTATGTTTGATCTGGCATAATGATGATTCATTAAAATTGTAGTGTCTGCGTACGCGCCTGGTCCACAACGTATGGAAATAAAACATTTAAAAATTAAAAAAAAAAAAGCGTTTACAAGTGTTTTTGATATAGATGTACATAAGAATAATTTGATAAGTATGTTTTAACTTAAATAGCGATGGTATAATAAAATTGTGGGGTCTGCGTTCGCGCCTGGACTCCATAAAATGGAAATAGGCACAAACTTTAATAAAGACTTTTCATATCTATCTGCGTAAGTATACTTTGATAATTACGTTTCAGTTTAAAGAAATATGATATAATAATATTATGGAGTGTTCGTTTGCGACTGACCTCCATAGAATGGAAATATGTCACAAAGTTTAACAAGGTTTTTTTTTTTTAATATAGATCCACAGAATATTGTGATAAGTGTTTCAATATGAACAGGTATGGTATAATAAATTATGAGGTTTATCTATTTTATTTTTAATTTCATCATATTTTACTTTGGTTTTGATACCCCCAAATTCGAAGCTATCTCTTTATAACCCTTCCTTTTCATAACCTATCATACTTTCATATATATATATATATATATATATATATATATATATATATATATATATATATATATATATATATATATATGTTGGTCTCTGTCCTCTTTATCGCGTTTTCTCAGTCTATATAAATACCCCCCACACACATATAAATATGTGTGTGTGTGTGTATTTAAAATTTTATTAGGTAAAATTTCGCGAATAAGAAACATTGCTCTTTTTCTAGTACCAGAATGAAATAATGTCAAATGGCGAGAGGAAACGAAAAACATGAATAGCGTAAAGGCAACCACAGCACATATTCTTTTAGTCATTGGTAAGTTTTTTTTTTCATTTCATCAAATAGTTAATAATTCATGAATGGCAATCTAAATTAATTACGCAGTTCTACGACTTTAAGATGTAAATGGTTTAAGAATCCTAAATTATTACTAGAGAGTTCTACCCAGCCATTACTGACAAAGCGAATTCGTGTTGTCCCCGATAATTGAATAATAGATTCCGTGCAAAATTACATGAAAATTCCCAAGTTCGCAAATATAAATCTAAAGAACGTTACAACCCTAAAGAATTTTGCAAGTTGAGGCATTATTAATCTCTTTTACAAATGGAATCAAGTAATAGAGAGCAAGCACTTGTTATAAACAAATATTTTCTAAATCGTTCATTTTTTTAATTAAATACTAATTCTTATTAATCTCTACTCCTCCTAATTAATCCATCAAATGGATACCATAACACTTAGTTCGTCCCACCGTATCCTAACACAGTTCAATATAAAATTAAAGTTAAATCGGAAAGTACTTTTTTTAACACAGTGATCACCACTTATCAAGGCCCGGAAGCCACTTAGGGATAAGGGTTATTGCAAGTACATTACGTTAGTGTGGAGATTCGATGAAGTGTTTACTTAAGGGGGCGGTTCATTTGTTAACATTGGACTTGAAGACATCCAAGTTGTAGTCCGGTGGGAAGCAGGCAAACGGAACAGAGTTCCACAGGCGTGCAGTTCTAAGAAAGAAGCTTTGTTCATGGAACCCGCGTTTTGATTTAGGTACAGATATAGAGTGGGGGAAATTTTTGACAGTGGATTCAGCTAGACGGGTGTTTTTCGTGAAAAATTGGCGAGGGGGGACCAGAGATTGGAGTTCAGACGAGCACCTGCCATGGAAATAACGATAAAACAAGGATAGGCTCGCAACATCTCTTCTGTGGGAGAGAGGTTGCAGGGTAGAGAAAAGGGCATCCCCCACTAAGCCACGAAGTCTATTTTGCACTCTGTCAAGACAGGATAGGCTGTTTTTAGCAGCTCCTGCCCAGATACTGGCAACAGTATTCCATCCTTGGACGTACTTGGCTTTTATATAGATAGAGAATTGCATCAGTAGTGAGATATCTTCTGGAGCGGTAGAAGGATCCCACCATCTTTCCAGCGACCTTGGCAACAGACTTGATGTACGTGTACCATTTCAGATCAGGAGTAAAGGTCAAACCCAGAAGCTTGTCAAAACACGGGGCCTCACCCAGACGAGAACCATCCATCACAATTGATGCCAGATGGGGATCAGAGCGTTGATTTTTCTCGTAAAAGTAGAACATAATTTTTTAAAATTCAATTTTCACCCCAAACAAGGCACAGTGCCACTTTTAAGTAGGGAGCTACTACCAGGGACATAAGTTGCAAGGGTATTATGAAGACAGATGAGTAGCAAGATGTCTGTTCACATTAAACTTGAACTTCTGCATGTCAGTACAGTTGGGAAAGCAGGATCCCGGAAGGGAGTTCCAAAGTCTAGCAGTTCTGGGGAATAAACTATTGGAGTAGAAGGCCTTCTTACACCTAGGGATCTCTACTGTGAAGAGGTGGGATTTAACTGCTTGTCGGGTTTGTCGGCGGTATTCACGTCCAGGGGGTACAAGTGCTTGTAGTTCGTCAGAGCATTCACCATTAAAGTACTCATAGAAGACGCAAAGGGATGCAACATCTCGTCGATGGGACAGAGGCTGAAGCCTAGATGACAGTTCAGGACCTATCAGGTTGGCGACAGTCTTTTGAACCTTGTCCAGGTGTGAGAGACAAGTAGTAGATGCACCAGCCCAAATGTGACAACAGTACTCCATACATGAGCGAATGGTGGTCTTATAGAGATACTTTCAGGCCTAAGTAGTTTTCTAGCACGGTAGAGAGAGCTCACCTTCCTCGCAGCAGCCTTGGCAATGTTCTCAATGTATCTATTCCAGTTAATGTTCCCTGTATACGTTAGGCCCAGGAGTTTAAAGGAAGTACTTTCGAGTAATGTGTTCTGTACCATTGCTATTGGTGGTAGAGAAGGTTTCTTGTAATTATTGAAGGAAACAAGCTTAGTCTTGGCAGCAGTGAATGTGACCATTCGTTTTTGTCCCCATTCCACTACATCTTCTAGTGTTTCTGCCATTTCCTTGGATGTGTGTTCATTTGTTTTCCCCTCATGCCTGTTATAGAGAGTGGTGTCATTAGCAAATATACCCACCTCCAAAACAATTTTATCAGGGAAGTCATTTATGAATATCAGGAATAATAAAGGCCCAAGAATATACCCCTGAGGTACTCCCGCATTTATGTCATATTGTTTAGATGTACGCCCGTCGAGGACAACTTGGACTTTTCTCTTACTTAAGAAGGAGTTAATTACATTATGTATTCTTCCAGTGATACCATATGATCTAATTTTCCTTAGAATACTATCGTGCCACACCCTCTCAAAAGCCTTAGATATATCGAAGGCTACCGCTCTACCCTCCTATGTTTTGTTTAATGAACGGTATATACGTTCAGAGATTACAGTTAGGATGTCTGCTATGGAACAGGCTTGCCTAAATCCATATTGTTTGTTGGTCAGGAGTTTAGTAAGGTGATGGACTAGAGCTTGATTAAATATGGACTCAAATATTTTGGCGTAAAACAGAAGGCTAATCGGGCAATTATTTAATTGGTCAGTTCTTTCGCCAGAATTCTTTAAAAATTGGTGCAACAGAAGCGGTTTTCCAGCAGTCAGGAAAGCAAGATCGTTTAGGCATTTATTGAAAAGTTTGGAGAGAACTCGAACAACCTCAGCGGAGCATTTTTTTTAAAGCACAGCCGGGATGAGATCCGGTCTACATTCTTTTGAGTTGTCTAGGTTTTTATCTAGTTTTTTTATAATACCATGTATCTGAGAAGGGGTGATTTTTAAATCATCTAGTATGGCGTCTGTCGGCAAAGGAAAGTCAGGGAGGGAGTGGTATACCGGGTCCAATGTGGAGTTAGGGCCAAATCGACTGGCAAGTAGATTAGCCTTCTCGGTTTCCGTGCAAACAACCTCACCATTGTTTGATAGTGGGTCAATCGTTTACTGCCCATTATTTACTACACTGTTGTAGATTTTCCAAAAATCACGGGTTCCTAATTTCTGTGCCTCGATGCGTTTTCTGATGGTTTCAGTGTATTCAGTCTTAGCTATCGCCATTTCTCTCTTACAATTACTTCTATCTTCTATATACTTCTGTCTGTTTGAACTAGACTTATGTCGGTTGAATCTGCGGTACGCATGCTGCCTTTGAGCAATGAAAGCTGCACAAGTAGAAGTAAACTATTGGGAAGAGTGGAGCTTGCTATAGAATTTCCGTGTGGGAACATGTGCTTCAATTGCAGTTTTGAACCATTCAGTTGTCTCATTTGCGCACTGTTCAGCTGGAAGAGAAAATATATTTCTCCATGCAGCATGTCTGATGAGATCCCTGATGGCTTCCCATTCAGCCTTTTTGTAATACCTCGTTGTTTTGAACCGTGGGTCTTCAGTTTTGGGTCCAGAATTAAGGGCGATTTCTACCATTATCACAGCGTGATCAGCATTCCCGAGTGGGTTGTGGGCATTTTTTTATAAAATCATCAGGAACTGTGGCCAGAAATTGATCTAAAAGTGTGAGGCATGTTGATCTTGTGGTCTGAGAAACATGTCGGAAATGTAACCGTCTGTGATAGGGAATGAGATATAGATAAATATGTGTTGTGCTACCAGCTACGCCTGTGTAAGTAGAGAATACAAGCCAGTTACTGTGGTGGACATAAAAGTCACCAAATACATGTACTTGTGCGCTAGTATCGAGGGAGAGTGCTATACTTATGCTGTCAGAGACTTTGTTTATCAGGGTACAGTCCTGGTTTGAGGGTGAGCGGTAGAGAAAATACAAGTATTATGTTGCATGTTTAGTCTGAAGCACATAAAGGCCTGGTCCCCTGATTCAAGTTTTGTTTCTCTAGTCAGGAGGAGGGTGTTACGAATATAGACTCCAAGCCCGTGCATGTGTCGGTCTGAGTCCTTGCGGCAGAGTGGGAGATAACCAGGCATGTTAAAGTGGTTAGAGGTAATGGAGGTATGTAGGTTAGTTTCACTTAATGCTAACATATCCGAGGTGTTTACTAGGAGAAATGATTCAACATCATCTAAGTTAGTTCTAAGCCCGCGGATATTCGTAAATGCAAGCCTCAAGGAAGAGCCAGGTTGGTTTTCATTGAGTGTGATCCTGGTTTAAACCTACTTTTTGCTTGAATTGTCATTTAATTTAATTTAATTTAAAAGTTTTAGTTAGGGGGAGTGAGGGGTGCTGGACAAGTGGTTGTGTAGAATATATTACATGCAATACAAGTAGACCATCAGCTGTCTCCTCATCTACGAGATTATGGTCTCAGGAAAGCCAACTGGGGATGAGTGCAGGGTCCCTTTCCATGCACGACATGGTACTACAAACATCCCGATATTATACAATTGTTGATGGAGCAGTCGCTCTAAGCGTTACCAAAGAGTTAGGGCCACTGTACTATCAGTCGGCAACAGCAGCCAGAAACTATCAATCCGGTATCCTCAACCCAATAGACAAAATTCAGCCCAGTCCAACCGTACCGGGATATATAGTACTGAAGCACCTACAAAATGTCAGCTTGCTCGACTCTATAGTTTCCGAGAATAAGTGAAATTTAAATAGTAATCCTGATTAAACCTTATAAATCTCTAACTGTAAATCGAACTTTAGTTTGCTGTATCTTATCACAGCAAAAGTCCATACAATATTTCATCCAGATCGAACCACTATTTTCCAAGAAAAAAGTAAAACAGAAAGAAAAACGGACAAACAGACAGTAAATATAGCTTTGGCTTTGACACATCGAAGAAAATGATATTCCAAACTAAAATGTGGCAGACTAACTGGCTGATGCATGTATCCAATTTAAAAAAATATAGGAATCGGTTTCATACTAAAAAGAAAAATAAACAACAAAAAAAAAAAACATGCGACGTTAATATCCGAGCCGAAACTAATAATCTTGCAAAGGAAATTTTTGTAATCATTTATTTATATTTATATTTTTTTTTGTCATCATGATCGTTCATATTAGAACATCAGCAACTATTCTAACAACAATGGCGAGACATTTCATCTTTTATGACCGGAACGACACCCTAAGCAAGTTTCTCTGTTGTCTCTGTCAGAAGTAATTGATGCTGTCAGTTCAATAACAATCAGAAATGCCTCCTGATGTTGATTGCAAATACTGTGGTGAGGAAATTAGACCAGTATATATATATATATATATATATATATATATATATATATATATCTGCATATATATATAAGCATATCTCTACTTCATATGGGAAGCTGTTTGTGTGTGTGTGTGTGTGTGTGTTTGTGTGTGTGTGTGTGTTTGTGTGTTTGTGTGTGTTTATGTGTGTTGATTTCGTTCCGTACGGAATCCAAAACAGCTGGGCTGATTTTCGGAAATTCCACACAAATGTACTTTATGTGTCTGGGAGTGTTCTCTGATGGATTTGGTATCAGAATAACCCTGATAAGTATCAATAATCGATAATCGAAAAATGCGATTAAAGAAGTTTACATCCTTTTGAAGCCCAACACCACACTTCCATTCGAAAAGATTTACACCGTACAAGCAGAAAGACGCAACGTGGAAAATAAACGGTAGGTTGTTTGATAAAAAAGGAGGGCGTTCTAGATAAATGTTTCTGTTTATAGCAAAGGGATTGTTAATTTTTGCATTTTAAACTTTAAGTTAAGCCATTATATAAAATAATTATATAAAAATATGCAGTTCTCTACAGTGCAATGTAAAATACAATGTATTGTGGACAGTCACTTTGGGGAAGCATGTGAAGCTTCGTCACGGTGCATAAAGTTAATTGAAAAATGAGTTATTTCACCAATTTCGATGAAAATAATTGATTATTGAAGTACAGAATTTTTTTTTACATGGGAGCACCACTTATCAAGGGCCGGAGGCCACTCAGGGATAAGGGTTATTGCGTGTACAGTAATCAATGAGATAGTATTGTAGTAATCATTAGTATTGGAGATTTGATAGAGTGTCTTACTTCAGAAGGCGGTTTGTCAGGAATTTTTTTATGCTGAATTTAAAGACATCCAAGTTGTAGTCAGGTGGGAAACAGGCAAAAGGAAGAGAGTTCCACAGTCGTGCACTTCTGAGAAAGAAGATCTGCTCATGGAATCTACGTTTGATGAAGAGTGGGGAAAATTATTGACAGTAGTTTCAGCAAGACGGGTGTTTCTCCTGAAAGATTGGCGAGGGGGGACGGGAGATTGGAGCTCAGACGAGCACTTGCCATGGAAATAACGATAAAACAAACACAGGCTCGCAACATCTCTTCTGTGGGAGAGAGGCTGCAGGGAAGAGAAAAGGGCCTCCCCCACCAAACCACGAAGTCTATTTTGTACTCTGTCAAGGCAGGATAGGCTGTTTTTAGCAGCTTCTGCCCAGATGTGGCAGCAGTACTCCATCCTTGGACGTACTTGGCTTTTATACAGATAGAGAATTGCATCAGTAGTGAGATATCTTCTGGAGCGGTAGAAGGATCTCATTATTTTCCCAGCGTCCCTGGCAAGAAATTTGATGTACGTGTTCCATTTCAGATCAGAAGTAAAGGTTTTCCCTCGTTGTGCCAATATTTTAATCGTTTTTTAAACGTTAATAAACTTTATTTTAGTGTCCCCATATTTTTGGCACATTCAATAGTTCCTCATCAGAACTCTTTCCTTTCGACATAGTATTATCATTTTACGCTATCGATTTTCTCCTGATGAGATGATAGCTGAAAGAGCTCTTGAGAGACTTCCGCCCATTATATTTAAAACTATATATAAATTCTGTACCTCTAAACGTTTATATATATATATATATATATATATATATATATATATATATATATATATATATATATATATTAGTCCTCGCCCGAAAGAGCAGGACACAAAATGTTTTAAATATTAATAATAATAATAGAATAACAGTAACAAAGCCTTTCGCTGGCGAGGACTACTATTGAGCGTAACCAGTTATATAGTCCTTTTGAAATTTTCATTTCTATTTTTCTCGTTATCTACTGAATATTTTAATGAAACCGATATGAAATATGTTCCTTATTAAACTGTAAAGATTTCCTACTCTGAAAGAAGTATAAAAAAAATTAATCTAAAAAAGTTATTTTAAAGTTTTTGTTAAAAAAATTCAGATTTTCTCATTATTCGGACATGTCTGACAAACAGGGAGTTGCAAAAAAGAGTTGTGGTGTGAGGAGAAACAGAAACTGAAAAAGAGACCTATTCAGACCTATAATAATGCAAAGAGGGTGTTCCAAAAATGAGCTGTGGTGTGAGGAGTAATCCAAACTGAAATAGAGAATAGGAGAGTTTTTATAAATGCATGCAAAACCACATTCATTTTTTTTTTAAATCCAAATTAATAAATTAAATAAAATATAATCTTAAAAAGATACGATACAAGATAGAAAATAATTTACTCAAGGCATGAAAATTGTTAAACAAACTGTTTTTACTATAGGCTTTAAAAATAAAGGTACAAGATTCAATTTGAAATTTATTTATCTTCAAAGTGTACTTTTATACGTTTTATAAAGAAGTGAACGTGTCTGTGTGTGTCTGTGTGTATGTGTGTCTGTGTACATTTCCCTACGCAATAACTCTGTCAATTTTTTGTCTACAGACTCGAAATTTGATATACAGGGTAGTGAGATTTGGGAAAATCGATGTGATCGTTTTTTGGCCAGGAATTTGGCGATTAAGGTATCAAAGTTCAACGATTTGACTTTTGAGAACTCTACCAAACTCCTCCGACAATTTTGGGTATAAACACTTGAAATTTTACATATAGGTTCCTTGGACATGGATCTAACTTAATAACTTGATGTGAGCCCAAAACAATAAATTTTAAGAGGTCATAATAGGGGTCAAAGTTTAAAAAAATTGACCTCTGCGGTCTCTTCTAAATTACTCAGAGAATTTCTGGTCTAAATATTTGAAATTTTACATAAAGGGTATTCAGAGATAGGGCAAGCTTTTTCATCAGTTTGGGTCGAAAATTTTTAGTTACCAATATATAAATGTATGGATGTATGTCTGTTTGCATGTTTGCCTTAAACTTTCAATAGAGGTGACGGATTTTACCAAGATCGGTATCGTTTTAAAGTTCGACCTTTCATACGACAAATATCAAAAAATTGGCTAAAAACATTAATATCTTCCCCTTCAACTAGGCACTTTTCTACAGGGTGGGGTCACTTTTTTCGCCGATATTTTTTTAACGTTATCCTCTCCTTTAGATTGTCTAGCCTTAATTTTTAAAAAATGTCGCTTCCGGTTTGGCGGTAGTCGTAACAGCATAAACGTTAGGTTTTTTCCCCGTTCTTTTCCTCCTTTGCGGTACGGGTTCGAGCCTGCCTTCCTACTACACCTTTTTTTTGCTCAACATACACATCCAAACACCCAGACAACGCCGGGCTGAAACGCTAGTATATATATAAATTCGGAAGGTAGGTGACCCTGATTACATAGGGCTGCGTTTGCTGCAAAGTTCTTGGCGAATGTTTGCCTTTTCAGACTCGTCGATGATGGTCAGGATAGAGAACCCACATCTATTTAGGACCTTGTTTGCTATTCACCAAAAATCATTGGAACCAAACCTCTCTTCTTCTACTTTGGACTTGATGGACTGAAAATACGACACTTTCGCGTTTTCTGTAATCCTTTAACAATGACCGATGGCAGTCCTATAGGCAAATTAATTTTATTTAAGCATCTATTAGGTTTAAAGCAATTGAAGTAATGCTCTGTGTGCATTGGCGGCAACAAATTTAGGAGTGTTCAGTTTTTTATTTCATTTGTTTTCATATATATATATATATATATATATATATATATATATATATATATATATATATAATTACTTCATTTACTCACATAAAATTAATATACGAAAGTATAAATTTATGCGTAAACTTTAAGTATTTACTTCAAAAGTGCTCAATACCTAGGTAGAGCTAGTTAGTAAATTATAAAAAAATATATGGCGATTAAGCTACACTGAATATTCCGCGTTTCATCCACTCTAGGACTCTTCAGGCTTATGCGCTAATTTTGTGGTTGTCTGTCGTTTTTATATACGCACCTTCTATTGAGATTTTAGTTAGCTAATCAGCTTTCTAGTATCCACCGCGCCCTTCCTATCAGCCAATGAACATGCACTTACCGGACAAAGGCCTATTTGACCCATGGTTGACCTGTTCCTTTGTGTGCTGGATATCTAGTTTCTTGACCTGTTTTAAATCTAGGTTATGTTTTTTATGTTAGTTTATATATAAATATATATATGTACATACATATATGCACATGTATATACACACAAATATACATATATGTGTGATCGTTTATGTATGTTCATGTTTATTGAATTTATTTATTTGTTTATTTTCTATTGTTTTTGTTAGTTTTAAAACTATTTTGTATCGCTATCCTAGAGTAAATTTTATCTTGTGAACACAATTGTTCGCTATTCCCCTTCTACAGTTTAATAGATGTTGGGGTTCTTTAAAGTACAGGATAGCAAAATTTTCATGAAGGCATAATCTACATGAGTCGTCTCGGTCGCTACACGTGGTAGCTTGTCTTATTATTTTCCATTCGTTTACCGGCGAATGTCCGCTTTCCTTGAGTTCCCAGTATTTATTTGCTAGCATTGTTTTTTATTGTTGAATGTACTTATATAGATAGATATATAGATAGATAGATAGATAGATGGATAGATAGATAGATCGTCATATAATAATAAGATCACTCTGACTGATGTTAAAAGCATTTAATAAAAATAAATGTTTAAATTTCAACTATCTCTCGTGGTTGACGGTAGCCTAGTAGTTCGGGTCCTTTTTAATGAAGCCAGACATGACTTCTGTTGCCGAGGTTCGAGTCTCTCGACTGGCGTTAATCGTGATACCCTGAACTGATGATTCCTGAAAGGATGAAACACTAGTGTCTATAGGTACTTAGTAATTATTATAGTAAAAAATAATAATAATAATAATAATATTATGTGTGTGTGTGTTTGTTATGATAAGGTGCAGCAAAACATGTGGTTAATGTTGATTATTCAGCACAATGCCGCATTTGCTTACAGGGTGGTCACTCTAGAAAAGAAAACATGATTTAATTTCCGTTTAATGAAAATCGGTTTTCTGTTTTTGTTACAGACCATCTACTAGTTTGCGAGTAGAGTACAAATTCCAAGAGCGATAGGAGCCTTCTATCATGTCTGAAAGTGATACAATGTTCAAGGAGCGAAATCGGAGATGCGCCGCTGTATAACTCATGCTCTCTACTGATCAAAGTTATAACAACAGTAGAATTGCCAGCCCCTTCAAAATGCATCGCTTGATTGCCACGAATAACAGGGACCTGATCAAGGTGATGAAAAAAACATTTCCGGTCACGGTTATGATATTTGGTGTGGTTTCAAGTTTCAAGTGAGGGCCACATCATTCTATTTCACATCTTTGAAGTCGGCTAGAAAGTCAACACCAAAGTGTGTCTGGATGTGCTGAAGAGAGCGGTGACTCCCTGGTGCAATGACTCAACGCCGGCTAACAAGTACAAAGAGAACCCAGGCTTGGATGCAGAGGGAGGGCAACGACTTTGTACTCTTCTCTCTCTGCCCTTTCCTCCCCCGGCCTTAACCCGATGGCCTACTTCGTTTGGTCATATGTCGAGAACATCACCAACATAACCTCCCACAATACAAAGGCCAACCTGATCGCCGCCATCCCCCGATCTCCTGCGGGCACATGTTAAAAAGGCATGCTCCCAGTTTCAGATCCGTACCGAGAGGGGTGATTAACGCTGAAGGCGACTACATTTAATAAGTGTAAGCTCTACTGCAAAATCAAGTTACCTGAATGGATTTTTTCAATAAAAGTTTAAAAATAAAGCTGTAGTGTTGTTTTCTTTAAGGCGACAACTTTATCGTTCCACGCTGTATTGATACGATCTGGCTGAAATTTTGTATGGACATTTGTTATGAATAGGTGTACCGAACTAAGCATTATAGTATTCGTTCTATGCTGAAGAGTAATAGGTAATATTATTTAATACAAAATCTAACGCAAAATTATTCGAACTAAACCATCAATTTGGCATAAAATAGTAATTATAATAAACTAGCAGGATCTGTGGAAATTCCACAGGAGACTTATTCATATGTAAATATATTGATGTTGAAATTCTGTAGATGTTTAGTGTAAATGGAGACGCTCTGATATTATTGTAGCTTTTTTGTTAAAACGGCAAAAGTATTTATCTAAGCTAACACGAACGTTCGACTAAGCCCAGTGGTAAAGGACACTACGATATTTAAATTCTTGCAGATTGCGTATATATTATTATAGAGTTAATGTCCTATCGATGTTTATATATTACAAAGTTGCAATTTCAAAAAAAAAAAAAAAAATATTTATATGACTTGCGTTCATCAGGTTGAATCAAAAAAGAATCCCCAACTTTACATATATATATATATATATATATATCTATATATATATATATATATATATATATATAATTATTTTCACAGCTAAATAACGTCACAGTCTACAAGAGTTATGACAGCCAACAAACCGAAAGTCCAAGACTAGAGTTTTATATATATATATATATATATATATATATATATATATATATATATATATATATATATATATATATATATATAACTTTAGTTCCTTCAGCTAAAAACTAAAACCAAAACTTATGAAGAATTCTTGATAAAATTATTTATAAAAAAATAGATTACTAAGGTGCCATCAGCGAAAATCGAAACCGAAACAAATACTTGATAAAATTATTTTTAAAAAATCGATTATTGGAGTGCCATTAGCTATAATCGAAATCGAAACCAAAACTTATGAGGAATTCTTGGTAAAATTATTTATAAAAAAGAGATAACTTAAGCGCCATCAGTTATAATCGAAACCGAAACCAAAGTTATATTAAGAATTCTTGGTAAAATTATTCATTACAATAAATGTAAGTACATAAAAAGTAAACGTCCCGGACTAAGTATGACACAGAAAATAACACACACGATATCGTATTACTATATACATACACAGGTTGTAACTTTTACCTTCTATTCGCAGGAAAATATTTACTATATATATATATATATATATATATATATATAATGAGTAAATGGTAAATGGTAAAAACCCTGAAAAGTGCTCAATACTATTCTAGAGCAAAATATGTTTTTATTTGTCGTTTTTTAGTCTCCACTAACGTAATCAGACTTGAAACTATTGGATCGTTAATTCGATTCTGGCAGTGGAAAAATTTGTAACTATACAGACTAAGTTCTCAAAGGTAAAATTGTTTAATTTTGACCCGTTAATCGCCAAATTTCTGGCCGAAAATCGATCACATAGATTTTCCCAAATCTCAGTACGCTGTATATCAAATTTCGAGTCTCTAGACTAAAACTTGACAGAGTTATTGCGTAGGGAAATGTACACAGACACAGACAGACACTTTCACTTATATATATATATATATATATATATATATATATATATATATATATATATATATATATATATATATATATATATATTTTTATTTGTTTTTGTTGGCGATACTTTTTGAATGAATTCAATTATTCATACGAAATTGCATTTTTACCTAAATGCGAGTTGGGAATAATTTTCCCTTTGACAAAGTTGGTACCCCCTTAAATGGGGAGCGGCATGTATATTATTTTTAAAATATAATTATCCACTGATAGGTAAAAATGTGATTTCGAGTCTCGCTAGATTCAGCCACTCTGATTAATACATCTACACACACACACACACACACATACACACACACATATATATATATAAGTATTACTTTTATATTATATTAAATTATGCGTATACATCTTTATCCTGTGCATCCCTTTAATGTGTTGTCGTGCCTTTTATATATTTTCTAGCATTATTCGCTTTCAAACATCTATTATATCTTGCATTTTTTATTTTTGACAATAAATTTTGTTAATGTTAATTTGCATAATTTAATTCCTTATGCATATGCATACACCCCCCCACATATATATATATATGTGTGTGTGTGTGTGTGTGTATGTGTGTGTGTGCCTCTGTCTCTGTCTCTGTCACTCTCTTTCTCTCTCTGACACTCTCTCCCTTTTTTGGTTTCTCTCTACTTTATGGAAATTTTCTTTCAAGTATTTTTCATGTCCAAAATGTCCGTTCCCTTTTATTTTTGGGCCCTCGCCAAAGAACCTATTCATTTCGCCACTAGAATTGTCATCGATTAGCAGCCAAAAACGCTGAGCACTTTTCATCTGGAATCAGAAACTTGAAAACAATTCCAAGATTTCCGCTTTGCTAACGTAAATCAACTCGACCGTAACCGATTTTCTCCGGCCATCTTGGATCCACCGCCATCAACTTACCCTCCAAATATCAGTCCTAATGTGCTCATCAGAACCAATAAATCTTTTCCATTAAAATTTGACATTTCTGTAATTTATTTCCTACTTTTTTATGATAAGAAATCTATATACATAAAAACGAATCTCTAAATCTTTTACTTTTCTTTGTGAACACGAACATTTCTTTCATTTAAAAGCGGTCGTTTGCTTGACCTAAAGTTAGCCGTTAGAGTTATGTTGACCACAACCAGGTTAGTAGTGTCAACTATGACAGCAATACTAATCACTTCGACCGAAACCGTTTAACGTACAAAAATAGAACACCAGTATGGTATGAAATGAAATATATTTAAATCAAAAACTCTATTTATATTTTAATTGGATAACATATATATTTAAGCTACGGCCTTATTCAAAGTCTAACTTTTTTATACCACAGTAAGACTACTCTGACTTGTATGAACTAGAGGTAAATAGGGTTATAGTAGACACATGTACACATATGCAGCAAAAATGCTTATATGAATAAATAATTAAAAAAAATACATCTCTACTTATTATTAAACACTATCTTATAAAAACCGTAGCTTCATAAGATTAACATTAATTGACAACATTTCTGAATTTTTTAGATGAGGGTGGGTTATTCGTATTATTTAGATTTTTCGGACTACTGTTCTCATCTTGAGTGTCATTTTCACAACATTTCGGTCGATATAACCTCTGACCTTTTTCAGGTATATTTTGTCGAACTTGGTAATAATTCTATCGAAATTCCGTCCAAATTCCCGAGTTCAACAGAAATATTACCGAGTTTGATAAGATACACTTAAAGAAGGTCGGAGGTTACAGCGACCGTAACGTTGTAAAAATTACACTCGAAATGAAAATAGTAGCCTGAATACTAACGAAGTAACACTCCTACAATCACGCACACAAGTAGATGTACAAGGAATATGTCTAAAGTAATGCCTCCTGTTTTTTCCACATAAGAAGATCAGAGCGGGTATGTAATTTACATTTCTATGATGACTTAACTAATGCATTAATGACCTGAAATTTTCAGCTGGCTCTTGCAGATATTAATGGTTAGACAATTCGCGTCAGAAGCAGATATGCGTCATTGAATTGCAAGCAGAATTGTATTGGGAATGATTCGTCTAATGCTTGGGTAGACGGATTCTTCCCGTCTGTTGTATTGCGTTTGGTTTTTGGTGTCAAGTCTGCATTTCCCTTAGTTATGCAAGACGGTTTGCCTTACATTACACAAAGTAATGTAATTTATGAGTTTAATTGACAGTGTGGTGCTGCAGACACACATAAACCAACATACTCCATCTGAAATTAGATTGGGTAAGCCACGTCGCTTTGGCAAAACCTTTCTGTCGACAGAAGCAATTTATTTATACATTTTAACCCTCTCCTTAGTTCCTCATCATATTTGTACATATTTTTATTCAATTATCCATAATTATATACTAGATTTATATTCCCATTCGTCTTTTTTATTCCATAGAATTTGCTCTTTTACGCAATACTATTTTTATTATTTTGTATTTTATTATTCAAACGAATTTTTGCTGATGAGTTTGTTAGTGAAAGGAATCCCTCGTTTTTTTCTAAACTTTTAAAGTTTTGTACAATAAAACTGTTATTTATTTATTTACTGCGAACTATTATCCTCATTTTCCAATTGTTTCACAACGTTTCGGCAAACTATTCCTTTGGCCTTCGTCAATAATAAAAATCATAAAACAGTTATTTAATATTTGTTTGTGAAAGATTCACTCAAGGACAAATAAATCCAACATTATGAATTATTGGAGTAATGGTAGGTTATGTCGATTATATTAAGTTTCATTTAGTTTAATACAAAGAAAGTAAACATATTTTGAAGTTGTACGTAAAAATTTAAATACCTGTGGGTTTTGTGAATTTTTAAAATAAGCACACACATCAATTAATAAATATTTCTCAAACGTCTGGTTCTTTTAAGTATTTTAAAGAGTGTTAAGAACATAAGATACCCACATTTTCCATTAAAATTTAAACAGATAAGATCTGCATCGAATTTGGTTAACTATCATAAGATATCAATGTAGGCGATTTCCTTAAAATTCACATTTAAACTAATTCTTTGATTGGAAGCATTTATAAGAATCCAAACAATAATAACGTAAAAGGTCAAAAGATTGTAGAACTTGGTAATATTCCACTTAAGTTAACAAATTTACCGAACCTCCATTACTATCGATTACTATATTGTCCTTTTGACTACTCTACACTCTTTAACCCTTATCCTTTAGTGGCCTATCGGCCTTGATAAGTGGTAACGCCTATGTAAAAAAAAAAAAAAGAAGCATTCCCGTTTATGGAATTAATTTTACCCGTCTTGGCGGGTACTTTTTTAACATTTATATACACACACACACACACACACACACATATATATCGTTGAGCACTTTCAGTTGAATTAAAAGTCGGTCAATTTAGCTCTTATGCGTAGATCATCGTATAACGATTTGATCACTGTCTGTCTGACGTAATGAACATTTAAATTAAAATGTTTAAAATTCAACGCTATTTCACACGGTTATTGGTAGCCGAATGGATACGGCCTCCGCTAATCGAGCCAGTGATGTCTCGTGTCGCGGGGTTCGAATCGTTCGACTGGTAGTAATCGTGACACCCTGCACTGAAGAATCCCGAAAGGATTAAACACTAGTGTCTGTAGGTATTTAATTATTATAGTAAAAAAATAATTATATATATATATATATATATATATATATATATATATATATATATATATATATATATGACAGACTCCTTCAGTCTAGGACAGACTAAGGATACCCACGAAGGGTTTCCTGCGCGTGAAAATTTTGTGGCAGGAAGTGCGCAATCTCCAACCACACCTCTCCTGAGACGATATTGTTAAATACCAGTGGCATCTGAAGTACAGGACGACTTGAAACAAATGCCGAGATAAACGGAAAGCACATACAGCGCCTAGAATTCTCAAATGGTCACCTATCTGATACTAACCAGGCTCAACGTTGCTTAACTTCGGTGATCTGACGAGAACCGGTGCGTCAACGCGATTATATATCTATATGTTTTATTTTTTTTATTACCGTTTTATCTGTTTGGTTACATATGTTTCGGATGTTGGACCGTGTTTACGATCTAACAACCTCGTCAGACCTTAGAGAAATGGTTGTTAGATCGTAAACACGGTCCAACATCCGAAACATATGTAATCAAACAGATAAACCGGTAATAAAAAAATAAAACACATATTTGCTCTGCAATAGTATTGAGCACTCTCTTCAGGTTTTTACTAATTACCAGTTTTACCAAATATATATATATATATATATATATATATATATATATATATATATATATATATATATATATATATATATATAGGAATAATGGAAATAGTATACCGACGAGATAGAGATAAAACAAACAAACCAAGTCACACGTTCATCAACATTTCGTCTTTATTATAAGACTTTTTCTGTAAGTTTTACAATAAGGACAAAACGCTAATAGACGCGTGACTTGTAACTTGGTGTGTTACTTTTTTATGTATACAGGGTGGCCAATAAGTTACTAAAGGGTTTTGAACTTAAATATATTCTTTATTTTTGATGATATTATTTTGTAATTTTAACACAATCTGACTAGAACATTGGACAATTTTGGAAAATGCAAAATTCAAACAATCTTTATTTATGAAAAATAATTTCTTTAAAATGTGGCCCATTTTCAACTTCGCATATTGTGCTCTTTCCAAAATATTATTCATGACAGATTGCAGAATCTCTGGATTGCGATTTGACTCTCTTATTTTGTTCCTGATGTTTTCCTTCAATTGTTGCTGGGTTTGGGGTTTGATGTTCCACATATTTCGAATTTTAACTTTTCGGAAAAAAAAGAACATTTTTATCTTCTATGTTATCCGTTCTATGAAATTCCTTCAAAATACAAACGAACTGTCAACGAACAAGTTTATGATTTTCTCTCTTCATTTTTTGTTTATTAGAATAATCTAATATAACACAGGTGTCTCCATCTATATACCTTTATGTACGTATCTATCTATCTATCTATCTATCTGTCTATCTATCTATCAAGTAGAAAGTCAGGAAAATATATATGGCAATAAAGTTACACATATTATTCCGTGTTTCATCCTCCTTAAGGATTCGTTAGGCGAACGAACCCTTACTGGGTTGACATACGGAAAATTCTGGTTTATTAATTGCCATATATATTTTCATAATTTCCTACCTAGCTTTACTCACATTTTGAGCTCTGTTAATGTGGATACTTAACATTGATACATAAAATACATCTCATTATAACATTTTTATGTGGATACATGAAATAATATTTATCTATCCCTTTATTTCTTTATGTATATATCTATAAATATAGAACACACACACACACACACACACTCATACACACACATATGTATATATATTTCTATGAAAATACATTTTATTTCCTTATGATATATACCAATATATTCCAATTCAAAATGGCGAAATGGAAATATATTATAAGGTATTTACAGCTTCTCTTCAAATTTTCGGATTTTAATCATGTCAAAACGCACTTTATCCCCTTTTAATGGATTGATTGTTGATATTTGTCTGACGAGTTAAGGGCAAAATTTATTAAATAATTGATATAATAATTAAGTGATTGATTTTGTGCTACGAGACAGATACTGTCAAGAATTGTAAATGTCAACTTAATTAAAGGAATAAATTATAAGATGGTCAACATCATGTGCTTTGGTATATAGTCTTTTGGCATTTATGTATTATATATATATATATATATATTGTATTTTGTGTACAAAAGGTTATAAGATGAGATAAGTCATTGGTACCGTCGGTTTGAAGCCCAATAATTAGGACCATTTTAGATATCTATATCAAGCTCTCTTCAGCCAATACTCATCTATATGCTATGATAGATATAGATGAGTATTGGCTGAAGAGAGTTTGGTATGGATATATAAAACGGTCCTAATTATCGGGCTTGAAACCGACGGTACACATTACTTATCTCATCGAACAACTTTCTGTACACAAAATATAAATACGCTCTTATTTTTCGGATTTTCCTTTTAATTGAGCAAAAAAACAACAACTAAGAATATATATATATATATATATATATATATATATATATATATATATATATATTCTTCGATAAAGGGTATATGTAATAGGTAATGAGCGGTGAGAAAATCAAATTATTGTTTATAAGTCAATATCGAATAACTTAATTATAAAAAACGTTCATACACCGTAAATCCACGCAATTATTCATATGAGTTTCCCATCTGAATAAAGCGTGAACATTTCTGTATAGTTTCTGTTCGCTATATAATTATTTATGCTGCTATTACTATTAATAATTACTCACGTATTGAGCACATTTGAAATAAATACTGAAAACATACATAACCTATTATTTTATACAATAATTGTATACCTATGAATAGCAATAGAATTTTACACACACATACGTATATATCTTTTATATATACCTGTTATATATACGGCATAATTCACGTTAACACAACAGTTTCCATTACATCAATGAGGTTAAGCAACGTTGAGCTTGTTCAGTCCAAAATGGTTGACCATTTCGGAATTCCAGGTGCTGTAGGTGCTCCCTACTTATCTCAGCATTGTTTCCAGTCGTCCAGGAACTTCTTTCCACTGGACTCAACAGTGCCGATCCATGAGAGGTGTGGTTTGGGATTGCGCAACCCTTGCCTGGCAATTACACGCGCAGTTACCCTTACAGGGGATATCCTTTGTCTCTTGAGACTGAACGGAGGCATCGACCGATATCTTTTATGTTTTCTTTCCTATATGTTTGTATATCAGACTGACTATCTAGGTACAATTATTTAATAAGGAAATGCGTAATTAAATTTACGTTCGTCTTCTATCATCTTCGAACTTGCAGCCTTTTAGTCGTCTTCCCATAAGAAAAAAAGCAACCATTTTTGCCCCGAACAAGACAATATGCCAGGCCAGGTGGAATCTCCTTTTTTTTCTTCGTGTCTCCTTTTCGTCTCCTAAATTTTCATTAGAAAAACGTCGTAAAATATTCATCGTTCAGTCAGGAAAAGGCACTCACGGTGTTGAGAGCATAAAATATGGATGAAGTATCTAACGATATCTCTCGAAACATCGTAGAGGAGAGGAGGGCGGAAGTAATGGTCAGATAGCAACGGAAGAAAATCTCACAAAAATAGATTTGTAGTACAAAAGTTGATCTTATTCTCTTTTTTATGCAAAGTATACATACTTATATATTTATACACATTAATTTAAACTGTACACATATACATACAGACACATGCATGCATATATATATATATATATATATATATATATATATTTCGTATTAATGTGTATTGTAAAACAATCCCTAATATTGGCCTTTCAAAGTCATAACAGAAATGGAAGACAAAAAATATATCACACTTTTGATTTTTTTTAGATGAAGACTGCTTATTTATATAAGAGAGTAGATAAAGATGTCGGCCTAAAAACAACACTATAACTTTATTTTAAAACTCTTTTGGAAAAACCCATTCAGGTAATTTGATTATATAGTGAAGCTGACATCTATTCAATGTAGCTGCCTTTAGCCTCAATCACCGCCTGGATACAGATCCGAGACTTGGAACATGCCTTTTCCACAAGTACCGACGGAAGATCGGCGAATTCTCGGCCGATAGCGGCGATCAGGCTGGCTTTCGTGTTGTAGAATGTCATGTTTGTGACGTGCTCGTTGTATGAGGAAACGAAGTAGCCCAGTGAGTTCAGGTCGGGAGATGGGAGGGGCCAGTAAGAGAAGGGTATAAAGTTTAAACACTCCTCTGAAGCCAAGCCTGGGTTTCTTTGAGTCGAGTCATGTTGCCACACCCAGTTTCAGCCAGGGACCACCCGATTGAACAAGGGGGTAACCATACTCGTAAGCACATCCAGATAAACTTTGGACTTCGAAATGTGAGGTGACATGATATGGTCCTCACATCAAACTACACCAAAGACCATAACCGTGGCCGGAAACTTTGGGATGTCGCTGTTATTCGTGGCAAAACCCGACAAGAAACTACCCCTAACCCCTTTACAGTAGAGATCCCTAGGTGTAAGAAAACCCTTTACTCCAATAGTTTCTTCCCCAGAACTGCAAGTCTTTGGAACTCCCTTTCGGGATTCTGCTTTCCCAACTGTAATGATATGCAAAAGTTTAAATGTAATGTGAACAAACATCTTTCTACTCATCCCCCTTCATAATGCCCCCCGCAAATTGTCCCCGATAGTAGCCCCCTACTTCAAAATGGCACTTGCCTTGTTTTGGGTGAATATTGAATATATATATATATATATATATATATATATATATATATATTAAGGGTGAGAGATTAATAATAGTGAAATTATCAATCAAGTTTTCATAGACAGAAATCTAATTATATAAACAAAAGAATTAAATTTCATTTAAAAACGTTTTTATTTTTTATTCTAGGTTCACAAACTATGTTTATATCAACAAGGTTAAAAGTTGGTTTGTTTCCCCCCTCCTCCTCCATTCATGCTGATGAGGAGATGATATCCAGAAATATTTTACTTCTACCTCGATGGTTTTATCTGTAAATATCGAATGAAAACAGTGACATTGTTTCCGAAACGATCGTACATATAAATTTGATTTTGTTATGTTTCCTCTTATGAAAACTTGATTGATAATTTCACAATTATACATCACACACCTTTGCTATTTATATAGCTCTAGCTAATTACACCGATTGAGCTTATCATAACTGCGATACTCAGAGCACAGCGCCTTTAAATATATTTTACTGACACTTTGCTCATTTGGACCCCGTCTTTTACACTCTATAATCTCTCTCTCTCTATCTCTCTCTCTCTCTCTCTCTCTATATATATATATATATATATATATATATATATATATATATATAGAGAGAGAGAGAGAGAGAGAGAGAGGGAGAGAGAGGTGGATTTCTATATTCAGCTGTATGTTTATTTGTCGACGTATAAAGAATGGTATTGTCATTCAGGATGGATATTACAAACACTTACTTAAATGTAATTTTCACAATTTGTTTCGTTAAAATCTAAAAGCATATCATTTCACGCCAGTAACGCACACGCTTATCTCCATGTATACGTCATAAATGTATTTGAATAAAGCATATATTTATTAAAAAAAATGTACATCTGTGAACGGCTATGTGTGTAAGTGTGTATGTATGTATATGTGTGCCTAGTCTTACACTCATATTGGGTTCTGGTTTCTTTTTATATAAAAGAGACCATTATAGAACTCGGACAAAACACAAACCATTGTTGCATGAATTATAAATTGTTTCAGAAGATTTTTTTTTCTTTTTGTGTAAAAATATTTGAAAAACCTCCTTTCAAATGCTTTAGATGTACTTACAATAAAAGTATTATGTTAAATTGCACACGAACTTTGTATGTCATTGTTGTGCATTTTATGTATTTTAAGCAAACAGAAACTGTTTTGATACCTCTCACTAGGCGAGGAATGAAGGGAATATTAATCTGTATGAAAGAAAAATAAAATAAGAAGTTGGTGGCTAAATAAAAAAAACACAATGTTCGCTTTGAAAGTTACTATTTTAATCGTTTTAAAAAAATCACTTGTAAATATAGCACGATTGGTCCTCCATAGATAGCTGTTCACAGAACTTCAATGTGGCTAGACCTGGTATGTTCTTTATTCTGCAATTCGAAACCGACTGCTTTTGTAATCGTCAGTAATCTTACCTATCGGCAATCATTACTTTACGCGAAAGTTATACTGTTTTTGTTTGTCCTTCTGTTTTACAATGAGGCACAGCTTATAAAGCTCCAAGAGCCACTAGAGGATACAGGTTATTGAGTTTGACACGTAGACGTTGAACTCTTGAGGGAATTAGCAACGAGGGGAATAACTAGTAAGTTTTTTCTTTGAGAGGACATCTCAACAAATATTTTCTTATGTTAGACGTGAAAACATCAATATTGTAGTTAGTCGGAAAGAGGTCTCATGGTCAAAGATTTAGGGATAGGTAAGAAACTTTTCCCGTTAATATTTTGCGTAGATTTAGAGGAACAAAGAGAAATCATCAACAGTGGTTGTAGGTAAACGAGTTTTTGTTATGAATGTTTTACGGGAGGGAAATTAAACTTCATGAAAATAACAATAGAGCAGAGAAAGACAATCAACATCTCTTTTATGTAAGACAGAGAAAAACACATTCCCACTAGACTTCGAAGTCGGTTTTACACGCTTGGCAGTAAAAGTTGTTCTTCTAATATGTGAGCACAGTACTCCATCATAATACCTATTTGACTTTTATACAGATAGACAATAGAGTCAGGTGTAAGATTATTTTGGAGCGATAGAATAATCCAACTATTTCCCCAGCTACCTTGTCATTGATTTGATGTGTCTTCCATTTCAGATCCGGGGTGAATGTCAGTCTCAGGTTCTCATCAAAGAAGACGACTTCGGCAATCTTGCCATCTATTTCAATTGAGGAAAATTGAGGATCAGTGCGTTGAGGGTTAAAGGAAAGTTCCTGGATTATAGATGTAGTAAACGTAATTAGTTGCCCTTTACTCTGCTGCATCACGTGCCCCATCTCAGATTCTAGATGAACAGAAATATTTTAATTATTAATGCTCTTCGTTGTGTTCCCATAGATGGTTGTGCCATCTGCTTAAATATCGACAAATGATATTATTAAGTTGGTGCAAAAAATGTTGTTTATATATATGTAGTTTAACATTAAAAAACGACACTATTTTTGCACCAACCTAATAGAATGTGTTTGGGGCGATCATTTATGAAGGTCAGGCAGATGGTTGGTTATATAAGTGATCAGTGAGGCACCCTGGCATTGAGACTATGAGCATTGAACCTCTTCTCATAAACAACCACGTTTATAAACCTATTTGAGAGAAAGGATTTTTTGGTTGAGAAGAGATTTCCAGATATTCCTTAGCTAGAAATCCAGTGAAATACACCTTATAAGACGCCTTCGGCACAGCAAGAGCGATTGCACCAGAAACGAAGATCATGTTGATAGAATCATTGATCATGTTTTATATTATAGTCGGCACGTAAGCTTTATATTGCTTTTCATGTAGTAGGTGATTTTAGTAATTGACTTCTTGGTATATCACACATTCATGCAACTTACTCAATGCGTAAATGAGACGGATTTGTCTTCAATGAGATACAGAAGACCAATATCGCGTATATTTAATTACTAGGCACTGACGAAAGTTTCCGAAATGTTCGGAAGCATTTTTCTTTTAAGCAACGATTAAACAACATTGTAGGAAAAAAGGTTAGATCCGATTGTAATAACTATGAGATGTTAGAAAATCTAGTTGTTTTGCTGGCATTAAGGTTTTTGATAAGTGCAGAAACATACTCCCAAAATATTGTCTAGAATAATTTCAGTCTGAGGAGGAAAAAAAAAAAAAGAGGTAGACGGCCCAGGTCGCAAAGGACATAGTTTGCTATAATGTTCTTTGCAAAACATTTGGCTTTATCGGATGCTGTTAAAATTACCTCTGGTCTACACGGTGGACGATAAAATTGTTGCCATAGAAAAGACGGCATTCCATTTCCCTTAGATGAAAACCGGTTTTCTTTTTCTTTTTTTTTTTTTTGCAAAGCATTTACTAGTTGGCCAGTTGTGTACCAGCCCAAAGAGCGATAGAAGCCTTCTATCATGTCTGATAGTGACACAATACTCAACGAGTATGATCGGAGATGCGCCGCTGTAGAACTCATGCTCTCTACTGATCAACGCTATGACAACAGGACCATTTCCAGCACCCTAAAAATGCATCGCTGGATTGCCACGAATAACAGCGACGTACCGAGATGGATAAAAACAAAGTTTCCATCCACGGTTATGGGTTAGGGTTAGGGTTTCAAGTAAGGGCCACATTATGCCACTTCACATCAAGTCCACTTAAAAGTCAACACTAAAGTGCATTTGGATGTGCTGAAGAGTACGGTGATCCCTGGTGCAATCAGATGTTCGCTGGCAGGCCCTGAGTGTGGCAGCAGAATTTGAAGCTGGCCCACAAGTCTAAGGAGACCCAAGCTTGGCTTCAGAAAGAGTGCTACAACTTTGTACCTTTCTCTCATTGGCCCCCTCCTCTCCCGGCCTGAACTCGATGGACTACTTCGTTTGGTCATATGTCGAGAACCTCATAAACATGGCCTCACACAACACGAAAGTCATCCTGATTGCTGCCATCAGCCGAGTATTCGCCGATCTTCTGCTGACGCTTGTGGAAAACGTATGCTCCCAGTTTCGGACCCGTATTAAGGCCGTGATTGAGGCTAAAGGCAGTTACATTGAATAGTCAGTGAATTGTCAGCTCTACCACATAATCAAGTAACTCGAATTTATTATTTCAATAAAAGATTTAATTTGAGTATATTGTTGAGCATATTGAGAATGATACACGATATGCCATTAGCGCATTAAGCGATGCTCTTTGTGTAAACAAATCGAGCTTAGGTATTTCGGACGATGTCAAAACATCGTTAATTCACTACCTGCACAGCAGTTGCTGTTTAGCGTAATGGTTCGAGGCCTTGACTGTCGTACGGGCGGTCGGGTTTCAATCCTGTCTTAAGGCAGTTGCCTGCCTAGCCGCACTGATTAGCTGTGATATGTGATACAGCGAAACAGTACTGTATGTGGCCTCAAGCCAGGATCGAAACCCGATCGCCCGTATGTGCATACTAATGTATACCTATTGTATATGAAGCGTTCGGTGGAAGAACTTGATACTTTTCACAAAAAGGAGGTCAATGTTTAGAGCATAATGGGATTTACTATTAATTTAATGGGGGAAAAGCGTGTTAACTATTTAAATAGCAAGACAATCATTCTAACATGAAGTACAAATTTAACCAGATATAGTTAATAAACAGTACAGAGGTCAGCGAATATTAAAGAACATAAAAGCATTTTATATTGAAGATATTGATATATATATATGCATAATTAAATTACATGAAGGCCATCAACTCCCCATATTTCCTCCTATAACACAGAACAAGCTAGGTAACATACAAATATCCGTGCATGAGGTCGCCAAGCTAATAAAAAACCTAGATTCCAGTAAAGCAACTGGCCCTGATGGCATCCCAATTATAGTGTTAAAAAAGCTTCAACCAGAACTTGCTCCCATACTTACGAAACTATTTAAGCGTTGCCTTAAGGAGAAGTGCTTTCCGACCCCCTGGAAGACCTCATCAGTTTGCTCTGTATTTAAGAATTCAGGTGATAAGTCATCTCCCTCTCAGTACAGAACAATAAGTCTTCTCTGTGTTATGAGTAAGTTGCTGGAATCAATATTAAATAGAAAAATAGTCAACCACCTCAGCAGGAATAACCTTCTTAGTGACACACAATATGGTTTCCGCTCTGCAAGATCTACCGCAGATGTGCTGACGGTTATATCCCACAGGATTAATGAATCTCTTGACAAAGGCTTCCTTTCTAGGGCAATTGCTCTTGACATATCAAAGGCCTTTGACAAGGTATGGCATAAGGGTCTATTTCACAAGATTTCCAGCTACGGTATAACTGGAAATGTTTTCTCAATCATTAAATCATTTCTCTCCGATAGGCTCATAAGAGTAGTGGTAGATGGACAAAAATCGGAGGCCTGCAATATAAATGCTGGAGTCCCTCAGGGGTCAATACTGGGCCCAGCTCTCTTCCTGATCTACATCAATGACCTCCCATAACACATACTTAAATCATTCGTTGACATCTATGCTGATGACACGACCATCTACGGCAACACATCAAAGGCTGTAAATGACGAAGCTCTCTCGGATTCTCTCTTCTCTGATCTCGAGCGCGTGGTTCAGTGGGGGAAGGTGTGGCTAGTTACCTTTAATGCATCCAAAACCAAACTCCTATCCTTACATCATCAACGCTCTGATCCCTAGCTGGCATCAATTGTGATGGATGGCTCTCGTCTGGGTGAGGCCCCGTATTTTGACAAGCTTCTGGGTTTGACCTTTACTCCTGATCTGAAATGGAACACGTACATCAAGTCTGTTGCCAAGGTCGCTGGAAAGATGGTGGGATCCTTCTACCGCTCCAGAAGATATCTCACTACTGATGCAATTCTCTATCTATATAAAAGCCAAGTACGGCCAAGGATGGAATACTGTTGCCGTATCTGGGCAGGAGCTGCCAAAAACAGCCTATCATGCCTTGACAGAGTACAAAATAGACTTCGTGGTTTAGTGGGGGATGCCCTTTTCTCTACCCTGCAACCCCTCTCCCACAGAAGAGACGTTGCGAGCCTATCCTTGTTTTATCGTTATTTTCATGGCAGGTGCTCATCTGAACTCCAATCTCTGGTCCCCCCTCGCCAATCTTTCACGAAAAACACCCGTCTAGCTGAATCCACTGTTAAAAATTTTCCCCACTCTATATCTGTGCCTAAATCAAAACGCGGATTTCATGAGCAAAGCTTCTTTCTTAGAACTGCACGCCTGTGGAACTGTGTTCCGTCTGCCTGCTTCCCTCCGGACTACAACTTGGATGTCTTCAAGTCTAATGTTAACAAATTCCTAATGAACCGCCCCCCTAATTAAACACTTCATAAAATCTCCTCACTAACGTAATGTACTTGCAATAACCCTTATCCCTGAGTGGCTTCCGGGCCTTGATAAGTGGTGATCACTGTGTAAAAAAAAATATATATATATACATATCGTTGATTTGCAAATCTGGAAAAACCAAAACAAATAGAACATAATTAGAGAAGTGAAGGAGAATTTATTGTCTTAAGTCTCCACATTTCAACAGACGTATATCACATAGTCGAACACTTATTTTCACTTAAATACTTTGAATTCAACAATGATTTTCTTGTGATTATATTCTCCTTTATATTTTACGCATTTTGCGACAAAAATCTCAAAATTTTAACTTTTGGCGCTAATGTCGTTCTTCCACCAAACAAGTCATATCATCTATGCATACAAATGTATTTAAATAAAAAAAGCACAAACTGATTCATACGTATAAACATGCTCATTAATACAAATACTTATATATATATATATATATATATATATATATATATATATATATATATATATATATATATATAACGCGCTTATACAGATACATACGTAGGCACACGTCTCTACACATGCTTATACGTTTAAACCTAAAAGTATACGCATATGAAAATACACATTTCTACTCACAATAATATATATATATATATATATATATATATATATATATATATATATACACGTATGTATGTATTCACATATATCTGGGAACGGAGTGTATATATATATATATATATATATATATATATATATATATATATATATATATATATATACGAAGTAGGTAGCTAGCCACTTTTGTAAATAATCCCTTTCAGATGACAAACATGTTCGTCGGAGCTCAAAGAAAATGTCAGAAAAAATAAAAGTACACTGTCGATGCGTGAATGGTCAGCGGCCAGCAGAAATGGGTTTGGCCGGGGAAACTAGATATAATAGAGCCCGAGCCAAATTTTCCCCGAAACCGGTGCCCGTCCGACTACCTCAAAGAAGAAAACAAACCTCTGATCACGGTTGAAGACGCCGCGCGCAAAGCTGAGTCAAAAGGGGGCGGCTTTACATCAAAACCATGGCGGAGTATTTACTCGGACATAAATCTGAAATCGATCTCTACCCGCCAGCCAGTGTCTATTAGCCGCAGATCACAATAAATTGTAAAGAACTACTCGTTGTTTCTGCAAATTGGTAATCGGCCTCTGCTTGTATACCCCACTGCTAGTAACATTATGTAAGGTTCCGTAATGGTCAGTCCTCTAATTATTTGCCAGGTTTTTCAAGTAACATACGGGGATCAATTTGCTGACATGATTATATTATATATACAACGATATAAAAAAAATAGCCTGTAGTTAAATAATATTTTAATCAACTGAAAATACATATATCGACATATACTTTTATTTATTTATTTTTTTACAAGGGGGGGATCACCACTTATCAAGGCCCAGAGGTCACTCGAGGAAAAGTGTTAATGGGTATACATTAGTTATTGTGATTTTAGCGTAGTAAACATTAGTGGGAATTTTATAACTTCGATTACTTAGGAGGACGATTCAACAATAATTTGTTCATGTTAGCCTTGAAGAAAATCAGATTGTAGTCAGTTGGAAAGCAGGCAAACGAAATAGAATTCCACAGGCGCGCAGTTCTAAGAAAGAAACCCTGTTCATGGAATCTACGTTTAGGTGTAGACACAGTTGTTTTTTTGTTTGTGTGTGTGTGTGTGTGTTGATACTCATATTAAAAACCCTTTTTTCTATTTATTTTAAAAGAAAATACAACTTTCGTATATATGTGTCGTGGAATTGCATTCCTCTGCAAAAGATCTAGCTAATTTGCATATTATTTGAAACATTTATTTTAATTAATCTCCTTTTAGTTTTTCCGGTTTTCTTATGGGATGATCATCTTTAGTTAACTATCAAGTGTAATTATGTTCATGTAGATATTCTACAGGATTTATATTACCTAATATTTGCATAAAAATGTTATAGTAAACGAAAACCTCTTTCTATATATATTTCTGCATGCGCATATATATATATATATATATAATTGTTTTAAAAAATGTGTCTACCAAAGTCCCCTGTCAGTTTTTCGTCTACACGAAACTTCATATATAGGGTATTCGAACCTATGCTAAATTTTATATTTAGATTTTAGCTTGGGAAAATCGGTGCAAAAGAGTGAAAATTTAAAAAATGGAATTTGCCAGGTGAATGTCGAACGCCCGCATTACGAATATTCATGCGTAACGTAATAACTATTGGATCATGTTTTAATTTTTAGCCTTGCACAAATATGTCTTCATAGCTCAGGCATTAACGTCAAAGAAAAAAGTAAATCTTAAGGTAAATGTTTTGGTTTCGATTTTCAGTGGTAGCGCACGAGTTATATTTTTTTAACTTTTTAAATCATCAATATATTGGGTCCACTATAAAATAATATTAAATACGAAATCTGCATTAATGAAAATATCACATTCAAGTGTATTTTACAACCGGGCAATGCCGGGCGGCCTGCTAGTATATATAATAATTTCTAATAATAACGTTAATATTTCAGTGCTCAGGTGAAAATCTGCAAAAGAAGCGATTTGTGTTTATTTGTTTACGTTGTTATGGGTTAATGTTTATGTCCGCATGCACAAGCGGATGTCGTAAACCGAAAAGTAGGTTTCATCACTCGTTACAAGGTCATTTGTGTTTTATAAGTATATATATGTGTGTGTATGTGTGCAGAAATTTACTATTCCTCTAGCTAGTATCTGTCTAATATATATATATATATATATATATATATATATATATATATATATATTAGTGTTGGGACAATTAATCGGAATCAGAATCGGGAATCGGAACTTTTTGGAGTATGGGAATCGGAAAAATTATAGCCTAATTTCCGATTCCAAACCAATTCTTTTCATTTGTTTGACAATAAAAAAATAAAACAAGCACATCTTTTTTTTTAATTAAAGTTGTTCATTTACAACATAAGTCTAAGAAGTGCCGCAGAATGTTTTATAAATCTCATTTACAGATTTAATATTGATTCACAGAGTTTAATTTATTTTATTTATTCATCATTTATCAAGAGATATCCTGCTTATTCCCTTGGTCAACTTTTCGCATCTATTCGCTCAATGCCTATATGCCCCATCTGAAAGAGTTCAATTGAGTATTAAAAGGTTTTAAATAATTTGGACAGGGTTTTTAAATTTCGTTGACCCCAGCTGTACATTGTCGGTGTCTCCCGTCGGCTTCTTCTGAAATAATTAAAGTTTTATGGCGCTTCACTTTGGACACAACTGAAAAATATAGATGGAAATCTAAGATGAGTTTATCAAAATCTTCGATAAAATGCTTAAAAAAAAACATTTTGAAGATTTTCTTAATTAAAAAGGAAATTATATCTACAATTTTACGTCAACAAAAAGAAGAATTGTATTAGGACATTTGTGTCTGTAATTAACAGGAAAAGAAACAAAATGATAAACAAATATGCAACAAATAAATGTTACCAAAGGCAAGATTCTTCTACATACCTCAATAAATTTATTTGCGTTTAAACTACTTTGAAAGTGTTTTTGGTTTAAAACAAACTTAGTGTCTCCTCTTTGAGTTCGAATTAAAAAAAATGGCTGCTCAATAACCCCGGTAGAAGGACAAATGATAACCAACGCTGGTAGAAACACATAAATAATTGTTAACAATCGATCGAAAATGTTATGCTGTACAAGTATTTTCGATTTTTCATCAATTAAGCAAGAATGAGTAACATTTTACGTTAATTTTATGTGCGAAACAGTTTTGTCATACGAAATTTTAAAATAATTGTTCTTTCTCTTTTCGTCACATAATCATTTAAGAATGTAGAATTCCATTTGGGGAAAGTGATTTAGCTAAAAGCATTAATATATTTGCAGTTATTATTATTATTATTATTATTATTATTATTATTATTATTATTATTATTAGTAGTAGTAGTAGTAGTAGTAGTAGTATCTGTAATTTTTTTTCTTTTACAGTAATACAAATCAGTCTTATAATAGACCAAATGCGTATAATTGTGAAAAAAAAATATGAACACTTTTTCAAAGAGGGAAGGTACAGAATAGTTAACAGAAATCCTTCCTAATGTTAAGAATGTTTTTCTAAATAGTACGTTATTATGGAAAAAAGCATTCTTGACAGGAGACGGGCTTTATTAACTATTCTCTCCCTAAACGGTTCCTTATTTTGTATACCAATCGCGGGGTAATTATATTTTGGATGCTAGTACGCCAAATTTCAATCCGCCATTTCGGTTCGCTAAAATGTATGCCAGTGCATCAAATTTTATTCCGCAATGAAAAAAAATTTCTATAGAAAATTATTTTTTTATTTATATACTAGCATGAGTACCCAGCGTTGCCTGGGTTTACATACAGTTCCGTTTGGAACACACCTGCTACACTAATCATTTTCATCATGGGTAACATGGATACCCTCACAACAATTCCATAAATAAAAGAACGGATAAAAACATGTAAATTTAATCGTTCCTTAAAGGAAGAAGTACCTGATACCCTCTCCACCAGATATTTCGGCAGAATGGATACAGATAGAAGAAACTATTTCCCGGATATTGAGTACTATAAATACCCACCCTAAAAATAAATAATTAAAAATAAATCATTAGAACTTTTGTTTCACTAAAGATAACAGCGAATGCCCGCGTGATCGCAAAAATAAATAAATAAATAAAAATAACCAAGTAGATAGAACTCCTAAAAAACTGGAGATCTATCAACAATTAATTCAAAACAATTAAATTAAAATTTTCATCATTTTATGCTTCTAATTTAATCTCCCTCCAAAATAACAAAAATGAATTTGTCATATGTTGGGGTTCATTTTGTTTATAAAAGTTTAAGGTGAAAGTACAAAATGGTGTCATAAAAATTAACTAAATTTATAATTATTTTATGTTTCAAATGTAATTGCCCACCAAACAAAAAAACTGTATTTGTCACGTTTTGCCCCATCCATCTCCATCGCTAAATTAAAAAAAAAACATTCTAGGGATGATATATCTTGTTGAATGCTTTGTGGCCAAAATTTGTGTTCATTTTTACGTAAAATTTATATAGAAAAGTGATCCCCCACTTTAAAATGTTAATTTTCTTTTTTTCGAAATTATTCTTTCATATTATTTATAAAGATTGTTTAAACGTATTAGGGCCCAAAAAAAGTAGGTCCTAATTTTTTTAGGGGTTAAAAGACGCTGAGTCACGTCGTAAAAATTTACCTTTTTTTTAATTAGAAATTAAAGTTTGTAATCGATGAGATTAACGTGAAAAAAAGAAAGAAAAGTGTAAATTGTGGAATTCAGAAGGGGGCAGTAGATCCTATTTTTATTAGGTATTAAACAACGATGTGTCACATCGTAAAATTTGCGATTTCTGTATAACTGTTTAAAGAATAATAACAACAAACAAATGAAATGATCGGAAGATTCTAAGGGGCAAATAACTCTAAAAGTGTTTTAAAAATTCGATGTTGAAATAATAATTAAAAAAAAATGTTATCAATATAATTATTGTTTAAAATGTATTAAAAGCAATTTTAAATAAAACACTGAAAACAATTCTCTCGCTAGAAAAATTAATTAAGATACCGCTATTTAATAAAATCGATTTTTCTTAATGTCATATGCAAATGACATAATCTTTTTATTGTATCTAGTTTCCAAGAATGAAGCTATATATAGAAATAAATGAAAGAGTAAAGTAAGGAAACTTTTGTATATATTAATCAAATTGTGAACAAACAAACAAACAGAGAGGATTACGGATTTATATATATAATAGATAGATATAGCGAATAAACATAGAAGTAAATATTATTACTTTAAAAAACTTCAACAACAGAACTAAAGTTTCGATTCTAAAGAAAAATAAACTGTTTTTATTCATCTCTGTGTGGCGTACAATAAAAATATTTTTCTAATGAATACAAATGAATTAAATTTATTTTTACAAGAATCATTATACATTAATCTAGCCAATAAATATGAAATTGCGTATGAAAAACAACGGTTATGATTAAAAAAATCCAACTTATGCAATGAAGATGAAGTTGATATTTTCGATTCTAAAACAAACTTTTTGATGAATCCATATTCTGGTACAGGGTCACCAATTAATAGGAGAGATATGTGACCAGACTATATAATAAGAAACTATACCACAACAATTAAAAGCAATCAACACGGACAAAAATATTTGTATTTTGAAATATTCTTTTATTTAACCCAAGTAACTTTATTTATATATATATATATATATATATATATATATATATAGTTAATAAATGACAAAAGACTATATTCCAAAGTTCATGATGTTTACCATCTTATAATTTACTCCCTTAATTCAGTTGACATTCACAATTTTTGACAGTATCTTCTTCGTAGCGCAATACACACACACACACATACATACATACATACATACATACATACATACACACACACACACACATATATATATATAAAAATTTATAAAATAAATTTATAATATAAATTTTATTTATTTTTATTCTTTATAAACACATTTTCTATGTATGCCACAGACAAGTTTATCAAAAAAGTTTATTTTGTTTTAGAAGCAAAACATTGATTTCAGTTTCGTGGTTGGATTTATAAAATAATAAACGTAGGTTTTCGTATGAAATTTTAGGTTTATTCGCTAGATAAAAATGTATAATTTTGTTTTGTAGAAATTTGTTTTATGACGGAATGCAATTTGGAGTAGTGGTATACTTTTGGGCGTGCTTTTTGGCGAACCAAAATGGCAGATTAAAATTAGGCATAATGTCATCCTGGCATCTCAAAAAATAATTATCGATTATTTTACGTTGAATGTATATTTGATCCTTAAAACATTGTATGATCACCGATCTTCCACTTTAAATACTAAAATGATTGCTTTTCTTTCTGTCCAGTTTTTTTAAGAATTTCACACGTAATCCTCTATAAAAGTAATATTTCTTTTGTGAATGGGAATTTAGCTGAAAGTCTTAATATAATTTGTCATTATTATTATTATTATTATTATTATTATTATTATTATTATTATTATTATTATCACATTTTTGTTTTGCTTACAGCAAAGAAAATTTAATAACCTACCAATTTTTTATAATTAAGATAAAATTTTAACTTCATTCATAGAGAAAAGCCACAAGAGAGTTATAGAGACAGCTAAGACAGATTACTCTGAAACCACCAGAAAGCGCATCGAAGCACAGAAATTAGGAACCCGGGATTTTTGGAAAATCTACAACAGCGTAGTTAATAATGGACAGTCAACTATTCCCCCACTAACAAACAATCATGAGGTTGCTTGCACGGCAACTGACAAGGCTAATCTGCTTGCCAGTCGGTTTGCCTCAAACTCCACACTGAACTCGGTACACCACTCACTCCCTGATTTTCCTCTGCGAACAGACGCCACACTTGACGATTTGAAAATCACCCCTTCTCAGGTACATGCTATTATAAAAAACTTAGACACCTCAAAAGCATGTGGACCAGATCTCATCCCGGCTGTGCTATTAAAAAAATGCTCTGCCGAGGTTGCTCCAGTTCTGTCCAAACTTTACAATAAATGCCTTAACGAATCTTGTTTTCCCGACTGCTGGAAAACCGCCTCTGTGGTACCAGTCTTCAAGAATTCTGGTGAAAGAACCGACTCACTAAATTATCGCCCCATTAGCCTCCTCCCGCTTTTCGCCAAAATATTTGAGTCCTTAGTTAATCAAGCCCTAGTCCAGCACCTAACAGCTGCTAAACTCCTGACTGATAAACAATATGGATTCAGGCAAGCCCGTTCAACAGCAGATATCTTAACTGTAGTTTCTGAACGTATATACCGTTCATTGGATAAAACAGGGGAGGGTAGAGCGGTGGCCCTTGATATATCTAAGGCTTTTGACAGGGTATGGCACGATGGTCTTCTAAGGAAAATTAGATCATATGGAATCACTGGAAGAATTCATAATGTAATTAAATCCTTCTTAAGTAATAGAAAAATCAAAGTTGTCCTCGAAGGACGTACATCCAAACAATATGACATAAATGCGGGAGTACCTATCCTTGGACCTCTATTATTCCTGATATTCATAAACGACCTCCCTGATAAAATTGTTTCGGAGATGGGTATATTTGCCGATGACACCACTCTCTATAACAGATATGAGGGGAAAACAAATGAACACATATCCAAGAAAATGGCAGAAACACTAGAATATGACCTCCAATCCGTAGTGGAATGGGGACAAAAATGGTTGGTCACATTCAATGCTGCTAAGACTAAGCTTGTTTCCTTCAATAACTACAAGAAACCTTCTCTACCACCAATAGCAATGGCCAAGAACACATTGCCTGAAAGTACTTCTTTTAAACTCCTCGGCCTAACGTTTACAGGGAATATGAACTGGAATAGATACATTGAGAGCATTGCCAAGGCTGCTGCAAGGAAGGTTGGCTCCCTCTACCGTGCTAGAAAACTACTTACGCCTGACAGTATCCTATACCTCTATAAGGCAACCATTCGCCCATGTATGGAGTACTGTTGTCACATCTGGGCTGGTGCATCTGCTGCTTGTCTCTCGCTCCTGGACAGGGTTCAAAAGAGAGTCGCCAACCTGATAGGTCCTGAACTGTCATCTAGGCTTCAACCTCTGTCCCATCGACGAGATGTCGCATCCCTCTGCCTGTTCTACAAATACTTTAATGGTGAATGCTCTGACGAACTGCAAACACTTATACCTCCCCGACGTAACTACCCCCGACAAACCCGACAAGCTACTAAGTCTCATCCCTTTACAGTAGAGATCCCTAGGTGCAAGAAAGCCTTTTACTCCAATAGTTTCTTCCCCAGAACTGCGGGTCTTTGGAACTCCCTTCCGGGATTCTGCTTTCCCAACTGCAATGATATGCAAAAGTTCAAGTGTAATGTTAACAAACATCTTTCTACTCTTCTCCCTTCATAATGACCCCGCTAATTAAGTCCCTAATAGTAGCCCCCTGCTTCAAAGTGGCACTGTGCCTTGTTTGGGGTGAAAATTGAATTTAAAAAAAATTAACAAAGCCATGCCCTCTATTATGCTAGTATGTCCTTTATTGATAGGTTACATTCCACCATTTTGTCTATGATTTTATTTCCGTATACTATAATCCGTATACGCCATTTAATCATAGCATCGGCTGACTCCCTTACCATCATATGAAGCCCTACTTTCCCACGTGATCAAATAAAAAAAAATTGTAATTGCAAACTATAAATTTATAATAAGTTTTCAGAAATGGATCAGAAATATGTAGGGTGATATAGAATATAAAATGAACGATAATGTACTTTTAATTTTAGTGTTTTATTGGAAACGGTGACGGAAAAACATGATTATTATCACCTCAATTAAAATCGACACATTAATCTATTATCATATTAACAATTATAATTAATTTAAAAAATATGGTATAATACCGTAACGGTTATTGCATTATCAGGATGCATATATTAGGTAAATAAGAAAGTTCTGAATTTTTTTTTTAATTTAAAAATTCAGATGAACAGATACCGGTTACAACAAAAACTTATTGATCGAAAATCAACACACTTTACCAACGCAAAACAAGTGTATTTATGCCGGTAATGTACACATCTTGCGTTCTGGTGGTGGAAAAGTCGCTATAGACATTTTTTGACACCGCTTAGGGTTTTGAAAATTTCTCACGCAAAAAGTTTCTCTAATGCTTTAAAAAGAGGGAGTCAGGAGATGAAAGGTCTGGAGAGTATGGCGTATGAAGCAGTTTCCTAATCCAATTCGGTTTAGTAACGTGCGGTCGGGCATTGTCGTAGAGGAGAGTTGAGGCTTTTCTGTTGACTAATGCTGGATGTTGATGTCGAAGTTTCTGAGGCGTTTCACCCATTTGTTGACAGTAGTCATTCGCCGTAATGGTTTCGCCTGCATTCAAAAACTGTAATGGATAAGAACTCCTTTTGGTGCAACTCTGGTATCGGGAAGTGTCATGGGGCTTCATCGGCATCCTTTTATAAATATAGAATCTAAAATAAATATCTAGATGTATATATTTCTCATAAATATATATGTTTGGCATGTTTACTGTTTTACTGCATATATATATATATATACACACACACACGCACACACATATATATATATATATATATATATATATATATCAGTGGTGACTCTAGCCTATTATTGCTTGTCGTGCCTCCCCCCCTGCCCTTTGTCAACTTTAGTTCCCAATCCGTGGTCCGTGGACCCAAATAAGTAATCATAGTTGCTATTGCGTGATTCTCCATTGCATAGCACAGATTGACTAACGTACCTTGCATGGTGTTTGTTTTTGTTTTTTTGTGAACAATCAAGATACTATATAATTTGTGGTCTTGTTGATACAGTACATAAGATATTTTTTCCCTTTAAAAAGTATAGAAGAAAGATATTCATTACTATGAGTAGAAAAATATGTTTATTAGAATAAAGAAATTGATGACAATGACAACTAACCAGGTTAGCAATAGATACAAAGAATTCATTGAATGTAGTGAAGCGACTGAAATATTTCGGCAACTGAAGTAATGTTCTCCAAAAACGGCGATTAAATTTTCCCATAGAATAAAAGGTAATATTGATGAATAAAGTTGGGTTTAAATAGCTGTGAAATGATGGATGCAGCAAGAAAAGTTACATACAGGGTTTTTATGAAAAAAAATTACAAAGTATTTACGTATCACTACGGAATTCTACGAAGGTTTATTGGATTGACGGGTTTCTTAGTATTAATATAAAATGACTTAAACCCCGTATTTTTCGTAGATTTCTATGATTCAAAATTCACGAAAAACAAATTCCCCAAAAAAACAAATTCACTCTTATTCAAAACCTGTTCTTTATTAATTAATGAATCGATAACTTCATCACTGATATTTATTTACAATCTGATATACACGCGTGGTAATGTTTACACAGAACTATTCGTGCTACTACATATTGCAACAGTAGTAGTAATCGTTCTTCATGTGTTTATGCGTATGTATGTGTCTAGAGATCTCTCTCTCCCCCCTCTCTCTCTCGGTCCCTCATCCTCTTCCTAAAACAGACATCAGCAGGCTCGATCGTGCTAAATATTTTAGGCACTATAAGTGGGCTTCACTTTGCGGGTGATTACAGAAAAATCTGGATTTCTCTAACATTATGATTATTACGAGTAAAGGTTTGGCTTGGCACGAATTACGGACGTTCAACGTCATAGCCGCTGTTATGGAGTTTTCAATGAATCTGGCGGTGGCCGGACAAAGACAACCCGTTCAAAACAGCATCCTTGTATTATTCCCAGATATATTTATGAATTTTTTGCTACTTAGTTATCGAAACTTGAATAGATATGTAATTTAATTGAGATCAAACTAAGTATGTTTGCTTGAAATTAATGGATGATTTTTTAATCCATTTTGAATAACATTAACCGAATTATTGGTCGTGCCGGGCACGAGTGGCACTAGTCCCATCTCCGCCCTTGATATATATATATATATATATATATATATATATATATATATATATATATATATATTGTAATGTGGCTCCCAAAAATAATAAAAAAAATAAAATTTATCATATATTATTAAAAAAAATACAGACAACAAGCCTTGTAATGAAAAACAACATTTCGCAAACAAATGACCTGTAGGAAAGGACAAATGTAGTTTACAAATTTAGCTGCCCAATAGGAGAGTGTATCTCCAATATTAGTAGCTATGTTGGTTCAACAACTAACACATTGTCGCGAAGATTGACTCTCCACCTCCCTGACTCTAGCTTCATATCACAACATTTGAAGGGACATGGCTGCCAACATTCGGAATTTCGAAGAATTTTGGTAGAAAATACAAGAGTATTGCAGAGTGAGAGAAATGTAAATAGGCCAAGAATACTCGAAGCATTGTACACTAAAACAAAGAAGCCTCAAATAAATAATATCAATTATGAGTGCAGCAGGAACATTTTGAAATGTATGGAATAAATGTTTAATAATGTATATCTGTATTTGTACATATAAATCTGTTTTTTTTGTTTTTTTTTACAAGGGTGTCACCACTTATCAAGGCCCAGAGGCCACTCGAGGATAAGGATTAATAGGTATACACTATAGTCATTGTGATTTTAGCATAGTAAACAGTGGGAATTTTGAAACTTGGATTACTTAGGGGGACGATTCAATTAGAACTTGTTCACATTGGACTCTTTCTTTTTGTTTAATATATGTAAAAAAAAAGAAAAAGTCCGCCCACTTAACTTGTAACAAATTACCACGTGACTAGGAAATATATATATATATATATATATATATATATATTTCCTAGTCACGTGGTAATTTGTTACAAGTTAAGTGGGCGGACTTTTTCTTTTTTTTTACATATATTAAACAAGCTACTACCAGAAAATCCCAACTGATAGAATCGTCCATCGGCCAACATTTGGTCGATAAAAAGGAATGCGGTCTTGTTTTCTCTCCGGAGTGTTTTTCTGTTTTGCACCGAGGACGCACAAAGTTCCATCTGTCTGTCCTCGAAGCACTTACCATCATTGCTAACCCCCCTACTTTGTGCAAGCAGAGAAACCTCCGGCTTCAGTTAGAATTATTTGGGTAGTCAGGTTTTTTTTTTTTTTTTTTTTTTTTTTTTCTTAACCTCTCCGCTCGTATTCCACATCACTACCAAATATTCTAAAAAAATAATAATTTTCAGACTTATGACCCTTGAAAATGTTTGTCTGAACGAAAAGCGCTTTGGGTATATTTTAACGATCTTTTTTAATCGACTTATTTATTTTATTTAATTGTACATATAACTTGCCCCATTATATATATATATTTTTTTTTTTCTTTTCCTCACCCCGGTTTCCATTTTTTTAGTTGATTGAATTTACGATATGGTTCACTTTTTTATAATTATTCTAAAATTTTGCCAATCGAATAAAGTTATATCCCATTTATTGAACCATTATGGCAAAAACTTCATTCATTCGTTAAATAATATAATTCACCTGAGAAACAAGATCACCTCCATCAAATGTAAAATTAAGTTCCTTCGTGGATGTCTATCTAATCATGTTGCACCGGGCTATATCTGCAGACGCATTTCCAAGATTAAATGTAGGAATTCTTGGAACCTTACGGTGTCCTTTTTAAAAGACGAAATAACATTTTATTCTGATGTGCTTCTTAGTTTACAGAGTAAACATTACTCGGTTTGGACTCTCGCTTGGAAAACGTTGTCTCCATTTGATAAACTTCGATTTTCTAAGTTACTTTCAGCCAAGGATGTTAAGTGTCGTCATACAAATAATCAAAAATTTACTAATTTCTTAAACCTTTTGATTAAAAATAAATTTGGCGAACCTTCATTCTCGGATCAGCATATATTTAATTTCTCTAAATTTAAATTGTCAGAAGTCGATACGTTTGTGTTGTCTAGGGGACTTGAATTTTGTGTCCCTCCTCGCCAGATTGACGTAACTCAAACTCTTAGTGAATTTGAGATTTTATTTTCACAAATAAAAAATAATGGTTCGGGTGACAACTTAAATATTGTTAAATCTCGCTTGACTGAATTAGCCAATAAATTCAGTCAATGCAATATTTCTTCTCGCCATTTTATTTGGCAAAGTAATCATTTCATTGCGGCTAAGCAATTAAAATGCAATAATGAGATTTACATTTCTCGCCCAGATAAAGGCAACGGTGTAGTTATCCTTGACCGTCAAGACTACATTGCAAAAATGCTTTCTATTCTTAACAATGATAGCAAATTTATCTGTTTAGGTTCCCTGGACTCTGATGACACTCCTTCAATTGAAACCAAGCTTCAAAATAAACTACTTCGATGGCATAAACTTAAATATTTATCTAAAGAAGTTTATAATAATATCCGACCGGTGGGCTCTCAACGCCCCAGGATTTACGGATTGCCTAAGGTACACAAAATTGATACTCCATTGAGACCAATTTTGTCGATGGTAGGTTCGGCCCAACACAATCTGGCTAAATGGCTGGTTTTAATTCTTGAACCAGTCTGTTCTTTTTATTCAACACATTGCACACCTGATTCTTTTCATTTCGCATCGACTATCAAGGAGCTTCCTCTTACCACTAACAACTGTTATTTGGTCTCCTTTGATATTAGCAATTTGTTTACCAATGTTCCTCTTGACGAGGTCATTGATATATGTGCTGATTTTCTTTATAGAGGCCCTGGCCCCCTCCCCTCTTTTCCTGAGGCGGTGTTCGTTGAACTTTTGGAACTTGCTACTAAGTCAGTTTCCTTTAGTTTCAACGATGTGATATATCGCCAGTTCGACGGTATATCGATGGGATCACCCCTTGGCCCAACTTTGGCCAATATTTTTGTGGGTTTTTTTAGAACAGACGTTGTTTGACAAGTGCCCTAGACCAGCATTTTACATGCGTTATGTTGACGACACTTTTTCTTGTTTCGCAACGCATGATGAAGCTATGTCCTTTTTCCACTTATTAAATAATTTACACCCTTCTCTCAAATTTACGATGGAGGTGGAAAAAGATAACTCCCTTCCTTTCCTTGATGTGTTAGTTTCTAAACGTGGGCTTTCCTTTATGACATCTATTTATAGAAAACCCACTTTTACTGGTCTTTATCTTAGTTGGGATTCTTTTGCACCCACAACCAGGAAACTAAATCTTATTAGAAACTTAACCCATCGGGCACTTGCTATTTGTTCCCCACCTTTTATTGATGTGGAAATTGATAACATTAAAAGGATTTTTATTACTAATGGATATCCACCTCCATTAGTTAACTTAGTTATTAATAAAAAAATTAAATCCTTTTCTGAGCTACCAAAATACGGTCCATGTAGATTTCCGGTATACCTTAGGTTACCCTGGATTGGACTTGAAGGCCAACTTATTTGCGATAAGATTTCCTCTCTGGTGTCTTCTAATTTTGGTGCTCTATCGCTCCGTATTGCCTTTTCCACAAAAACCGCCTTTCCCTCATTTCGTAAGGATGTCTTGCCTATCTCCCAAACTAGTAATATTATTTATAAATTTCAATGTCGGTGTGGTGCCGTCTATATAGGCAAGACGACCCAGCGTCTTCAGGTTAGAATCGCCCAACATGTCCCCCGTTTCATCAGGGATCATCAAGCTACTACCAGAAAATCCCAACTGATAGAATCGTCCATCGGCCAACATTTGGTCGATAAAAAGGAATGCGGTCTTGTTTTCTCTCCGGAGTGTTTTTCTGTTTTGCACCGAGGACGCACAAAGTTCCATCTGTCTGTCCTCGAAGCACTTACCATCATTGCTAACCCCCCTACTTTGTGCAAGCAGAGAAACCTCCGGCTTCAGTTAGAATTATTTGGGTAGTCAGGTTTTTTTTTTTTTTTTTTTTTTTTCTTAACCTCTCCGCTCGTATTCCACATCACTACCAAATATTCTAAAAAAATAATAATTTTCAGACTTATGACCCTTGAAAATGTTTGTCTGAACGAAAAGCGCTTTGGGTATATTTTAACGATCTTTTTTAATCGACTTATTTATTTTATTTAATTGTACATATAACTTGCCCCATTATATATATATTTTTTTTTTTTTTCTTTTCCTCACCCCGGTTTCCATTTTTTTAGTTGATTGAATTTACGATATTGTTCACTTTTTTATAATTATTCTAAAATTTTGCCAATCGAATAAAGTTATATCCCATTTATTGAACCATTATGGCAAAAACTTCATTCATTCGTTAAATAATATAATTCACCTGAGAAACAAGATCACCTCCATCAAATGTAAAATTAAGTTCCTTCGTGGATGTCTATCTAATCATGTTGCACCGGGCTATATCTGCAGACGCATTTCCAAGATTAAATGTAGGAATTCTTGGAACCTTACGGTGTCCTTTTTAAAAGACGAAATAACATTTTATTCTGATGTGCTTCTTAGTTTACAGAGTAAACATTACTCGGTTTGGACTCTCGCTTGGAAAACGTTGTCTCCATTTGATAAACTTCGATTTTCTAAGTTACTTTCAGCCAAGGATGTTAAGTGTCGTCATACAAATAATCAAAAATTTACTAATTTCTTAAACCTTTTGATTAAAAATAAATTTGGCGAACCTTCATTCTCGGATCAGCATATATTTAATTTCTCTAAATTTAAATTGTCAGAAGTCGATACGTTTGTGTTGTCTAGGGGACTTGAATTTTGTGTCCCTCCTCGCCAGATTGACGTAACTCAAACTCTTAGTGAATTTGAGATTTTATTTTCACAAATAAAAAATAATGGTTCGGGTGACAACTTAAATATTGTTAAATCTCGCTTGACTGAATTAGCCAATAAATTCAGTCAATGCAATATTTCTTCTCGCCATTTTATTTGGCAAAGTAATCATTTCATTGCGGCTAAGCAATTAAAATGCAATAATGAGATTTACATTTCTCGCCCAGATAAAGGCAACGGTGTAGTTATCCTTGACCGTCAAGACTACATTGCAAAAATGCTTTCTATTCTTAACAATGATAGCAAATTTATCTGTTTAGGTTCCCTGGACTCTGATGACACTCCTTCAATTGAAACCAAGCTTCAAAATAAACTACTTCGATGGCATAAACTTAAATATTTATCTAAAGAAGTTTATAATAATATCCGACCGGTGGGCTCTCAACGCCCCAGGATTTACGGATTGCCTAAGGTACACAAAATTGATACTCCATTGAGACCAATTTTGTCGATGGTAGGTTCGGCCCAACACAATCTGGCTAAATGGCTGGTTTTAATTCTTGAACCAGTCTGTTCTTTTTATTCAACACATTGCACACCTGATTCTTTTCATTTCGCATCGACTATCAAGGAGCTTCCTCTTACCACTAACAACTGTTATTTGGTCTCCTTTGATATTAGCAATTTGTTTACCAATGTTCCTCTTGACGAGGTCATTGATATATGTGCTGATTTTCTTTATAGAGGCCCTGGCCCCCTCCCCTCTTTTCCTGAGGCGGTGTTCGTTGAACTTTTGGAACTTGCTACTAAGTCAGTTTCCTTTAGTTTCAACGATGTGATATATCGCCAGTTCGACGGTATATCGATGGGATCACCCCTTGGCCCAACTTTGGCCAATATTTTTGTGGGTTTTTTAGAACAGACGTTGTTTGACAAGTGCCCTAGACCAGCATTTTACATGCGTTATGTTGACGACACTTTTTCTTGTTTCGCAACGCATGATGAAGCTATGTCCTTTTTCCACTTATTAAATAATTTACACCCTTCTCTCAAATTTACGATGGAGGTGGAAAAAGATAACTCCCTTCCTTTCCTTGATGTGTTAGTTTCTAAACGTGGGCTTTCCTTTATGACATCTATTTATAGAAAACCCACTTTTACTGGTCTTTATCTTAGTTGGGATTCTTTTGCACCCACAACCAGGAAACTAAATCTTATTAGAAACTTAACCCATCGGGCACTTGCTATTTGTTCCCCACCTTTTATTGATGTGGAAATTGATAACATTAAAAGGATTTTTATTACTAATGGATATCCACCTCCATTAGTTAACTTAGTTATTAATAAAAAAATTAAATCCTTTTCTGAGCTACCAAAATACGGTCCATGTAGATTTCCGGTATACCTTAGGTTACCCTGGATTGGACTTGAAGGCCAACTTATTTGCGATAAGATTTCCTCTCTGGTGTCTTCTAATTTTGGTGCTCTATCGCTCCGTATTGCCTTTTCCACAAAAACCGCCTTTCCCTCATTTCGTAAGGATGTCTTGCCTATCTCCCAAACTAGTAATATTATTTATAAATTTCAATGTCGGTGTGGTGCCGTCTATATAGGCAAGACGACCCAGCGTCTTCAGGTTAGAATCGCCCAACATGTCCCCCGTTTCATCAGGGATCATCAAGCTACTACCAGAAAATCCCAACTGATAGAATCGTCCATCGGCCAACATTTGGTCGATAAAAAGGAATGCGGTCTTGTTTTCTCTCCGGAGTGTTTTTCTGTTTTGCACCGAGGACGCACAAAGTTCCATCTGTCTGTCCTCGAAGCACTTACCATCATTGCTAACCCCCCTACTTTGTGCAAGCAGAGAAACCTCCGGCTTCAGTTAGAATTATTTGGGTAGTCAGGTTTTTTTTTTTTTTTTTTTTTTTTCTTAACCTCTCCGCTCGTATTCCACATCACTACCAAATATTCTAAAAAAATAATAATTTTCAGACTTATGACCCTTGAAAATGTTTGTCTGAACGAAAAGCGCTTTGGGTATATTTTAACGATCTTTTTTAATCGACTTATTTATTTTATTTAATTGTACATATAACTTGCCCCATTATATATATATTTTTTTTTTTTTCTTTTCCTCACCCCGGTTTCCATTTTTTTAGTTGATTGAATTTACGATATTGTTCACTTTTTTATAATTATTCTAAAATTTTGCCAATCGAATAAAGTTATATCCCATTTATTGAACCATTATGGCAAAAACTTCATTCATTCGTTAAATAATATAATTCACCTGAGAAACAAGATCACCTCCATCAAATGTAAAATTAAGTTCCTTCGTGGATGTCTATCTAATCATGTTGCACCGGGCTATATCTGCAGACGCATTTCCAAGATTAAATGTAGGAATTCTTGGAACCTTACGGTGTCCTTTTTAAAAGACGAAATAACATTTTATTCTGATGTGCTTCTTAGTTTACAGAGTAAACATTACTCGGTTTGGACTCTCGCTTGGAAAACGTTGTCTCCATTTGATAAACTTCGATTTTCTAAGTTACTTTCAGCCAAGGATGTTAAGTGTCGTCATACAAATAATCAAAAATTTACTAATTTCTTAAACCTTTTGATTAAAAATAAATTTGGCGAACCTTCATTCTCGGATCAGCATATATTTAATTTCTCTAAATTTAAATTGTCAGAAGTCGATACGTTTGTGTTGTCTAGGGGACTTGAATTTTGTGTCCCTCCTCGCCAGATTGACGTAACTCAAACTCTTAGTGAATTTGAGATTTTATTTTCACAAATAAAAAATAATGGTTCGGGTGACAACTTAAATATTGTTAAATCTCGCTTGACTGAATTAGCCAATAAATTCAGTCAATGCAATATTTCTTCTCGCCATTTTATTTGGCAAAGTAATCATTTCATTGCGGCTAAGCAATTAAAATGCAATAATGAGATTTACATTTCTCGCCCAGATAAAGGCAACGGTGTAGTTATCCTTGACCGTCAAGACTACATTGCAAAAATGCTTTCTATTCTTAACAATGATAGCAAATTTATCTGTTTAGGTTCCCTGGACTCTGATGACACTCCTTCAATTGAAACCAAGCTTCAAAATAAACTACTTCGATGGCATAAACTTAAATATTTATCTAAAGAAGTTTATAATAATATCCGACCGGTGGGCTCTCAACGCCCCAGGATTTACGGATTGCCTAAGGTACACAAAATTGATACTCCATTGAGACCAATTTTGTCGATGGTAGGTTCGGCCCAACACAATCTGGCTAAATGGCTGGTTTTAATTCTTGAACCAGTCTGTTCTTTTTATTCAACACATTGCACACCTGATTCTTTTCATTTCGCATCGACTATCAAGGAGCTTCCTCTTACCACTAACAACTGTTATTTGGTCTCCTTTGATATTAGCAATTTGTTTACCAATGTTCCTCTTGACGAGGTCATTGATATATGTGCTGATTTTCTTTATAGAGGCCCTGGCCCCCTCCCCTCTTTTCCTGAGGCGGTGTTCGTTGAACTTTTGGAACTTGCTACTAAGTCAGTTTCCTTTAGTTTCAACGATGTGATATATCGCCAGTTCGACGGTATATCGATGGGATCACCCCTTGGCCCAACTTTGGCCAATATTTTTGTGGGTTTTTTTAGAACAGACGTTGTTTGACAAGTGCCCTAGACCAGCATTTTACATGCGTTATGTTGACGACACTTTTTCTTGTTTCGCAACGCATGATGAAGCTATGTCCTTTTTCCACTTATTAAATAATTTACACCCTTCTCTCAAATTTACGATGGAGGTGGAAAAAGATAACTCCCTTCCTTTCCTTGATGTGTTAGTTTCTAAACGTGGGCTTTCCTTTATGACATCTATTTATAGAAAACCCACTTTTACTGGTCTTTATCTTAGTTGGGATTCTTTTGCACCCACAACCAGGAAACTAAATCTTATTAGAAACTTAACCCATCGGGCACTTGCTATTTGTTCCCCACCTTTTATTGATGTGGAAATTGATAACATTAAAAGGATTTTTATTACTAATGGATATCCACCTCCATTAGTTAACTTAGTTATTAATAAAAAAATTAAATCCTTTTCTGAGCTACCAAAATACGGTCCATGTAGATTTCCGGTATACCTTAGGTTACCCTGGATTGGACTTGAAGGCCAACTTATTTGCGATAAGATTTCCTCTCTGGTGTCTTCTAATTTTGGTGCTCTATCGCTCCGTATTGCCTTTTCCACAAAAACCGCCTTTCCCTCATTTCGTAAGGATGTCTTGCCTATCTCCCAAACTAGTAATATTATTTATAAATTTCAATGTCGGTGTGGTGCCGTCTATATAGGCAAGACGACCCAGCGTCTTCAGGTTAGAATCGCCCAACATGTCCCCCGTTTCATCAGGGATCATCAAGCTACTACCAGAAAATCCCAACTGATAGAATCGTCCATCGGCCAACATTTGGTCGATAAAAAGGAATGCGGTCTTGTTTTCTCTCCGGAGTGTTTTTCTGTTTTGCACCGAGGACGCACAAAGTTCCATCTGTCTGTCCTCGAAGCACTTACCATCATTGCTAACCCCCCTACTTTGTGCAAGCAGAGAAACCTCCGGCTTCAGTTAGAATTATTTGGGTAGTCAGGTTTTTTTTTTTTTTTTTTTTTTTTTTTTTCTTAACCTCTCCGCTCGTATTCCACATCACTACCAAATATTCTAAAAAAATAATAATTTTCAGACTTATGACCCTTGAAAATGTTTGTCTGAACGAAAAGCGCTTTGGGTATATTTTAACGATCTTTTTTAATCGACTTATTTATTTTATTTAATTGTACATATAACTTGCCCCATTATATATATATTTTTTTTTTTTCTTTTCCTCACCCCGGTTTCCATTTTTTTAGTTGATTGAATTTACGATATGGTTCACTTTTTTATAATATATATATATATATATATATATATATATATATATATATATATATATATAAGTAAATTAAAAAACAATCCCTACATTTATTTCTACAATATGCCTGAGGATGATAGAAGTACTTCTGTCGAAAGCGCTCGCGATTATGGATCCAATATATACAATTTCGAGAAAAACACAAAAAGGACTATTCGGAGATAGGAGGAGATAAAAAGGAAAATTGTAAAACAGAATAATTCCGTGCTATTCAATAATATTTGTCTAAATGAGAAAATGCTGCCTAAATATACACAATATATATATATATATATATATATATATATATATATGCGTGTGTGTGTGTATGTGAGTGTGTCTGTGGGTGTGCAGTAAAATGCCCAAACATATATATTATGAGAATTATATTTATATATATATATATATATATATATGATTCTTGAGCTGGATTAAATCCGACGATATAAAATAGAATAAATTTCGCCCGATGTATGCGGGCTTTTTCAAGAAGGATGGTCATTGACCATCCCTCTTGAAAAAGCCAGCATAGATCGGGCGAAACGTTGAGTATTCAGGTCCTTCCACCTCCATTTTATTTCATATATATATATATTGCAGCAACGTTCACTTACTGAATTTTGTGTAAACATCTCAAGCTTTTGAATCATATTTAGATTTCGGCACACAATCGTTTTTATACCCAGACATTGTTTTTAAGGAGGACAATGTCTGCAAGAAGAATCCTATAGTCGTCACAAAAACAATTACTTATTTAGTTCGACTATGAAATAATCACGCTATATGGAATTCTTTTCCATGAACTGACTATATATATATATATATATATATCGGATATTTATTAAACACGACTGTACTGTTTTCGTCCGGTGTTGGTCGAGGTCAATTGGCAGCGACTGACCACCTAAAGAAATAAAAGAACAAGATCAAATTAAAAAGTCACAACAAAAATGTTGTTCATATATCGAAATTGGCGCCAAGACGAGTAATTTTTCAGTTTTGTTCAGAAAGTGATCCAAAATATTTTTTGGCTTTTTTTTTTTTTTTTTTTTTTTTGACCAAAAAGTCAACAATCGTTCTTGGAAAGCAAGGAAGGCGAGAACGTTTGAAATGTGATACAGGCTAGCGTTTTCTCTCTCCAGCTCTTATATACACACATACACAACACTATTACAAACACACACAGGCAAACAGTTATTCATAATACACACACACACACACACACACACACACAAACACACATATATATTTATAGTTGTGTGACAGTGAGTCAAAAAACTTCAGATGCATAGCATAAATAATGTGTGTACATACTTATGTGTGTGAACGTAGAAGTTGGTTTTCTAAGCTCCACTTGAATCACTCATGGTGTTTAACTACACTGATTAGTTGAGGTACGGTAAAACAATTACTTATGGATGAGTATATATATATTTATCACATATGATATTATAGTTAGCAATATATACAAGTGGTTTTGAAACTATCGGGAAGCTATTTCGGGCGAATATCATGATAACCCCTCTTATACGTAGCTCGACGAATGTTTACTTTTCAACCCAAACAAGGCATATCATCACTTTGATGTAAGAATCTACTATTTAGAACTATTTGGAACTATGTCTACCAGGGTACTGTGCGCTGTTGAGCAGCGAATAAAATCTACTAGCAGGCCGCTCAACGTTGCCCGGTCGTAAGATACGTTTTATATTTTAATCCATGCATATTCTGTATTTATTATTCTAAAGCCAATTCACTACTGATTATTAAATTGTAACAAATATATAGTAATGATTTTAGAAGTAAAAACTTTGATGCCAGCAGCTAGAATCGAAACCAAAACGCATGGTTAACCAGCATAATTCGTTCCCATGTAAAATATTTTTTAAAAATGGCGTTGTTAAACCTATAAATGTATATTTTTGTATGCGTGGAAATAACACCTTCAGTCGACATATGCTTACTAAGTTCCAATTTTTGTTCAAATTTGACCCCTACGCAGCGGTTACTACCGGCTAAAAACGAAATCAAATGTGTTCAACGGGTCTATATTCTATCATGTTTCAAGTCCAGAGATCAAACGCTGATAGAGTAGTTTTGGAGAGACAAGATCACTTTTATATATATATATATAGAGAGAGAGATGAGATCTCGAATATCTTTTGCGCATCACAAAATTGATTCAGGTTATCATGCAATTGTTTAAGTGCGTATTTTACTTTATTACACCCTCTTCACAAATACATTTCTTGACTGTTAATCAACTTGCATCGTATGAACAGCCTAGCTAAAAGAATATGAGCCAGATTTCCGTCTTAAGTAAAAGGTCGCCAACTGGGGTTCATTAGCCTGGAACATTATTGTTAATACTTTATTCTGAGATACAAGGAATTTTCTCATAGGTCTATTTATTTCATACATGAAACACTGAGATAGCACAACGAATAGATAATCCAAATTTTCATTTCATATGAGATGCAGTTTGAAGTATCAACATGCATGATTTTATAAGCAAAACATAGACGCAGTTAACAAGAGATATTGGGATGATTTGTAGAATCACAATCACTTGTTATATAGTCAAATGTCTTAAACTGTGAGTTAATTTCTTTAACTTGGTTTCAAAGTTACTTTTTTCTTAGATTCGTTTAATTGGTTTTCGATCAGCTAATCTCAAAAAACAATTTTGAACACTTTTAAACTTAAGCGATCACTAAATACTTGTAGGGTCTCACTTACTAACGAAAAGTCATGAGAATATCTGACTTAATATATAATATCCAGTAAAAAAAAAAGTAGCAAAAAACAAAAAAAAAACACCATGATTTACATTTATTTAGATTTCAGAAATCATTGATTTGGTTGGTTGTTTTTGTTTTACGGCATATCAACCCTTTTTTGGTTATTTAATGCCGATTCCAGTGATTTTGAAGAAAAAAATTTCAATAGAATATACTTGTTTTTTTTTTTTTTTTTCAAGTCAGTTTCTATTTAACCCATAGTTGAGACCCTAACAGATACTACCACTCCGGATTAGAGTGGACCTGGGGCCAATGGCAATTAAGGGGTGGCTCCACACTCCCTAAAGCCCGCAAGCTGGGGTCTCACTATCGGATATAGTTTAAGGTCATATCTAGGACCCAGAAATAATTGAAGTCGTTCGAATACGGCAAACAATAACTCATAATGCATGTCTTTGTTAAACATTTATTAATTTCTATCTTAATGTTTCTATTTCTGCCGTAATACAAGCATTCAGAAAGAATCTAGACAAGACGAAAAAGGTGTCTCTGAATGACTGTATTTTAAATAAATATATGCGCTATCCTATAGGTGAAGCACTTGGAAGAAATGATGGTTTTCACAAGCATAAAGAAGGTCCCTTTGTAAAAGGAAACGAATTGAATTTTCGCTGATATCAATCATGCAAATGCGTTTACAAGCGATGTGTATATCTTCTACGAATCAGCAAGTAATGTGGCGAACGATAGCCTGTCATCATAGTTAGTGACTAATGTTTGGGGTTCGATTCCTGGAGTTGGTGTGCTAGTTGTGTCTAGCTGCCTGAGGAGCCTTGAAAACACAGAATACCTGAAAAGATTTCTGGATAAATATATATATATATATATATATATTTATATATATATAAATATATATATATAAATATATATATATATATATATATATAAATATATATATATATATATAAATATATATATAAATATATATATATATATATATATATATATATATATATATATATATAGGGTGGGGCAGAGCAACTTGCTTTTTTTGTTTTAATTGATATTCCAAATAAGCAAGTTGCTCTGCCCCTTGTGTGTGTGTGTGTGTGTGTGTGTGTTTCGTTGAAAAACAGTGACAATTCCTGTTTAATTCTCTTCTTATCTATCTTTTCAATAAGCGGCCAATGATTTAACGATTTAAATGGACATTCTTCATAACTGCAAACGTTTTCTACTCCCATGAGTCTTCTTCAGACGCCTGTTGAGTTACAAAATTACAAATCGTGAATAAGTCGAGATAAATCTTTTTAAAACTGAAATCGGCTAAAAGCTAAATTGAATCTGTTCCACGAGTCGGAATCCCCTATATACCAATTATCAAGCCTGTAAACTAAAAATAAACCTGGTAGTTTGGTAGACACCATTGCGCACACACAGAAACAAGTTTTTATTCATATGTATATATCATTAGTATTATTACTAACGGTGGGGTGCAGCTTTGTCGGGCGTATAATACGCTTAAATATAATTATTAAATTTGTCCAGATTTTGTATATATAAGTCTTGATTTCAAAAGTTGAAAAAATAGAAAGAATTTTGGTGCCATCAGTTGGAATCGAAACCGATGCATTCAAGGATGCAGACGTTGCCATTGTACCACCGCGACACGCATGTGAACTGATGAAAAATAAAAAATAAAAAATAAACTGGGATGCATGTACAAATATATACCGATTTTTTCAATTTTTAACAATTTTGACCTCTTAAAATCTATTTTAACTGGCTACACACGACTAAAAAAATCCATCATTTTGTTGTCATATTTGGGCTGGCGCATCTGCTACTAGTCTCTTACTCCTAGACAAGGTTCAAAAGAGAGTCGCCAAACTGATAGACTCTGAACTCTCATCTAAGCTTCAGCCTCTGTCCCTTCGACGAAATGTAGCATCCGTCTTCCTGTTCTACAAGTACTTTAATGGTGAATGCTCCGACGAACTGCAAGCACTCGTACCCCCTCGACGTAAATACTCCCAACAAACCCGACAGGCAGCTAAATCCCACCCCTTCACATTAGAGATTCCTAGATGTAAAAGAGCCTTCTACTCCAGTAGTTTTTTCCCCAGAACCGCTAGACTTTGGAATTCCCTTCCGGGTTCCTGCTTCCCCAACTGTACTGACATGCAGAAGTTCCAGTTTAATGTGAACCGACATCTTGCTGCCCAACTTCCCACATAGTATTCATATAGATTATGTCATTGATAGTAGCCCCCTATATCAAAGTGGCAATGTGCCTTGTTTGGGGTAAAAATGTAAAAAGAAAAAAAAATTGAGGTCCTTAGCGCCACTCTGCGTCTTTTAGTTTCGAAGGAGGTAGAGTTTGAAAAGATGGAGACGGACAGGCATATAACGTTTTATATATTAGACTAGCGGGGAAGGAGGAGCCCGGCTTTGCCCGCTCATAAAATACGCTTAAATATGATATTTTAATTTGTCCAGGTTTCATATCTATTATAATAGAGTTGTTATTTCAAAAGTAATACAAAAGGTATTTGGGTGCCATCAGCTAGAATCGAAACCAAAAGCAAAACTGTAGCATTAAAAGCTGGTGACATAACAACTGTACTAACAAAATGTATAAGGATTTTCCCATTTTGGCCCATTTTCATCTCTTAAAAACTATTTTAACCGGTTAAAGACCAAAAAAAAAAAAAAAAAAAAAGAAGCGGTCCGTAACAAAATCAAATCATTCCAGGCCCTTAGCGCCGCTCTGCAACTTTTAGTTTCAGTGGCGATAGACTTTGAAAATATGGAAACAAACAGACGGACATACATCTTTTTATATATAATATTATTATTATTATTATTATTATTATTATTATTATTATTATTATTATTATTATTGTCAGTAAACACACTCAGCTAAGGATCTCCAAACAAAAATCAGATTCTACTTTATAGGCGATTAAGTATAAAAAACAAAGAAAAAACAAAAACTGAAAATGCAATTCTTTTAAAATATAGATCAGTCACACATGTAAATTTAAAGTAAAATAAGCCACCTTTTTCCGAGCCATTCCAGCGTTTTAGGGCAATTAATCAAAACGCATTTTGGCTATCTGATAAACAAAATTCATGTGTGAGGTGATGTTACGTTTTTAGCGACTAAATCTAGTTTTAATTTTGGAAGTAGAATTAGTGGAAAACTGAATCATTATACCTTAAATATATATACAAAACTGATTTCCTACTCTTAATTTTACAATAATTATTTTTCCTTGTTCATTTCCGTCTTTTGCCAAGCTTTTCAGGGTGTTCATGAGTAATCGCTTACAACGGAATCTAATTTTGTAAGAGGGAAATTTAAGGATAATATTAATTACTTACTTGTCATCCTATTTATTTGTCTCCACACGAGGTCAAAATTAATACCGATCTCTGTTTATATAATAGGGGAATCTACCCCCCAAAAAACAGAGCCATCTCGATTATGACAAAGCTAAAAAAATGCCTCAGTCTAGAACGATTTTTTTCTTCAATAACCGAAGATAGAAATCATACACTGTATTATCAGAAGAGATACTATACTTTAAATTATTTAGTTCCTAAAATAACTATAACATATATTTAGACAAATTGAGCACAAGAACGAAATGTTTGGTAATTTTTTCTGTAAATAAATCCTTGGAACAATAAGGCAAAGTTATTTATTTGCTTCTCTCCGATGTGAAAAATAGTCAATTAAATTTATTTACGAAGTAATGATTGCTTCTTTTAAATAAAAAATAAACATAATTAATTAATTTTAATTGATGAAATTATTTTTAACCAAGAAAATATTTTTTCTTAAGATAACCGAAAATAATCAATAAATTGTTTGTCAACAATAAACACATTCAACATAAGATAACCAATCCATGAAACGAAGATGTTAACTGTTTCTTCATTGTCAGTTGTTTTGCTTGAGAGAGAGGGGGGGACTTTTTGTCTAATCATTGAGTATACATTTTTTGTTTTATTATTCATTTTGAGTATACATTCTCTACGTAAGGAACGCTTTAAATTATTTGATGATTTGCCGCTCTTTGGCCTTGCATATTTTTAAGGAATACAAGTTTTCTGACATTTGGTATATATTGAATTTGAGTAGGGTAAGTTTGCGCAGTTGTATTTCTCTTTTGCATTTTTCATTGAATTACAGATAGTTTTCTTTAGTGTTTTGGGAGTATTTTGGAATGCATCTTTCTTCTATAGATTTTATTGTTTAGGTTTAATGAAAGATATGATCTTCTTTTTTGATGTTTATGTTTAATCTAGTTTGATGGTGTTTAAATTTGCTTTGTGTAGGCTCAAGTTGGGAATTTTATTTTCATGGTAAGAGCTTTGACTTTAAAGAATTAAAATTTCATACAAAAATAACTTTCCCCAAAACTCTAAGGATTAAAAGAAAAACTATGGATGGATCCATTTCATTAGGGTGGAATTACTCTCTGGCAGTAGACTCATCGGAAATACCTTTACCAAGTCGTTATCTATTATAATAAATCTGTATTTTTGCCGGTGTCTTTATTGTTTGTTTACAATGACGTAGCATATATATGTCATGATGCCATATATGACGTAATAGCACATGATGCTATAAATGTCATAGCAGATGATTGCAGGAACGTCACGTAGGACGTCATGTATGGGGGATCAAAATGAAAGAAGATTCCCCGAGCAACGCCGGGAATCCTGCTAGTCAATCAATAAAACCGAATCATAAGAAAGACAATTTATGTGTCTACAAGTTTACAAATGTTATTGCATTTTTCTAATTTATCAGTCAGATAAAAAGCAACGAATATATCCATTATTTAAGGATTTTATTCCCACGTAATATTATACTAAATAAACCTAAGATAAACAAACTGTCAGCTGAATTTTTTTTTACATAAATTTGATATATTTGCATTAAAACCTCGTTTTTAGGAAAAGAGAATTCAATAAATATCCATAAATAACGAGATTTTTTAAAAATAAAAACGACCAAAGATATTAGCAGCAGTAGCTGAAAAAAGTCACATATGCAAATTAGGAAATGTGCGCGAGCTGGCGCAACAAGAAAAAGAAAAAAAGGCACCACGTAGTCAAGAAAAAAAAATGCTGTTGAAAAAGATGGACGGGTAAAGTTGATGACGAGAAATGTTTGTCTACAATCACCGTCTAGTGAAGCAGAAGGAAAACGAACCAAGTGAGATGGACATGTGGCCCCGCAGTGACAGAGAAACATTTAAGCTGGTGTCGAGCCGGAGGTAAAGAAAAAAAACGATAATAAACGACTTGTGTTAAAAATGAAAGAAAAGTCGAATCGGATTTCCTATTTTAGTTTGTTTGTAGCTGCGACGTCACAATTGGAAAAAGAATCAGTTATTTTTTCTAGAATCGATCATTTAAAACAAAAACCTAATTATGTCGTAATCAGGGAAATATTAGAATCGTCTAATCATTAATATGTACATATATATTGTTCTACGATATTATATATGTTAGGTTGGTGCAAAAAATATGTCGTTTTTATCAGATGTATATACGCCAAAAAACGACATTTTTTTTGCATCAAGCTAATAAAATACTACTGGTTAACTTTTTAATTAACTTCGAAAAGATTGATTTCAATTGTTAGTTTTATAGTTTTTTCCTTTTTACTTTTTTTTTTTTTTACAAAGTTATGCATGCTTAATAACTGATACATTCTATTTACTAACTTTCCGGCTTCTTTCGGAGTAAAACTTTAAAACATTGAAGTCATTAATAACAAATATAACGCGAGAATAGACGCGTGCATTTCTGTAAATTTAATTGAAACCCGTTTATACTAGTTTTATAAAAGTTGCAAATATCTACAGAACATGTATAGATAGGCCTACAACTGACTGGACTGTGACGAGGGATGGTTTCAGCAAACCTACAGTGTTAATAGACTCATTAAACGGGACAGAACTCTCATGCACTTTTATCAATGAATGTTCGAAAACATTTGTTAAATTAGACCTACATCGGAAAGCACTATTTGGGGCACTTAGTGTCAGTATATCAAATATGCCCAACAATCAGAACGAAAATTTACAAAGTCAGAGCTCCATAAATGTATTTCACGAAAACTTAAATTATTTTCCGAACGACTGATGAGTAGGGATATAAAAAGAGAATATTCTTTTCATTATTTTGACTCTCTGGTATATATCAGTTAATATCTTATGTGTTTTGAGATAGAGTGATGTGGTTCTCGATTGATTAACTGTATCTAACTGTGTTGGATATATACACGAGAGTCAAAATAATGATAAGAATATTCTCTTTTTATATCCCTACTCATCAGTCGTTCGGAAAATAATTTAAGTTTTCGTGAAATATAAGAATATTCTCTTGTTATAGCCCTACTAATAAGATCCACGGTATCAACAATCTGTAGTGGAATGGGGACAAAAATAGATGGCCACATTCAATGCTGCCAAGAGTAAGCTTGTTTCCTTCGATAATTACAAGAAACCTTCTCTGCTACCAATAGTAATGGCCAAGAACACATTGCCTGAAAGTACTTCTTTATACTGCTCGGCCTAACGTTTACGGGGAACATGAACTGGAATATATACATTGAGAGCATTGCCAAGGCTGCTGCAAAGAAGGTGCTAGAAAACTACTTACGCCTGAAAGTATCCTGTACCTCTATAAGGCCACCATTCGCCCATGTATAGAGTACTGTTGTCACATTTGGGCTGGTGCATCTGCTGTTTGTCTCTCAGTCCTAGACAGGGTTCAAAAGAGGATCGCCAAAGTGATAGGTCCTGAACTGTCATTTACGCTTCTGCCTCTGTCGCATCAACTAAGTGTCGCATCCCTCTACCTGTTCTACAAATATTTAATGGTGAATGCTCTGACGAACTGCAAGCACTTGTACCTCCTCGACGTGACTACCCCAACAAACCCGACAAGCAGCTAAGTTCTACCCCTTCACAGTAGAGATCCTTAGGTGTAAGAAAGCCTTTTACTTCAATAGTTTCTTCCCTAGAACTGCAGGTCTTTGGAACTCCCTTCCGGGATTCTGCTTTCCCAACTGTACTGATATGCAGAACTTCAAGTTTAATGTGAACAAACATTTTTCTACCCATCTCCCTTTATAATGCCCCCGCAAATTATGTCCCCGATAGTAGCCCCCTACTTCAAAGTGGCACTGTGCCTTGTTTGGGGTGAAAATTAGTTGGTTGTCAAAAATGGCTTAAATCACTTCATTTAAAATGGTTTCTTGTTCTTAGTTTTAATGGCTTAAATGTGGCTACTGGACATTCCTATTCATATAACAGTATAGATATGTGGAAGGATAACTTAACACGTATAAGCGAAATAGCCCAAGTTAATTGCTTTAGAGAATTATTAAATGTTCCCTGTATTTAGCCGCAGGATTTTAAAAAAAAATGAATAAAAGCAAAAATTTCAAAAGGCTTCAATACATTAAAACATAATCATATCATGCGCAACAAAACCGGGTACAAAATCATATTTTATACCCGGTTTTGTTTTGCTTATTCAGTCGAATTACCCATTAATATTTAGGTCTTCACGTCATTTGTAAGTATATATATAATAATATATGCAAACACATACATAAAAATATGTAGATACGCACATGTATACACACAAACTATTATACGTATGTAGGTATATTACACATTTATATTTTTATATATGTGTGTGTGTGTTATTTATACACTTATGCCAATATATATATATATATATATATATATATATCACATCGTCCTGGCGGTCCTGGATATGACCTTAAACTATATCCAGTGGTGAGGCCTCAGCTTGTGGGCTTTGGGGAGTGTGGAGCCACCCTTTAATTACCATTGCTCCCAGGTCCACTCTGACCCGGAGTGGAAGTACCTGTTAGGGTCCCAACTATGGGTTAAATAGAAACCGACGTGAAAACAAATACATTCTATTAAAAAAAAAATTGTCTTCAAAATCTTTGGATTCGGCATTAAATAATCCGAAAAAGGTTGATATGCCGTAAAACAAAAACAACCAACCAACATCGTCCTGGCAAAATTTTCCCAAAATTGTGTAGAATACAGGGAATCTGAGGAGACTTGTTGTCGCTCAAACTCCAGATAACGCTAATATATATATATATATATATATATATATATATATATATATATATATATATATATACTAGCGTGGGGCGCCTGGCTTTGCCAACACGAATGAACAAAATGTATAAAGATTTTTTTTTCAATTTTGACCCCTTGAATACAAATTTAACCGGCTAAAGACCCATAAAAGGTCTGTAATTCAATCATTTGAGGCCGCTCTAAGACTTTTAGTTTCGGGGGAGATAGAGTTTGAAAATATGGAGACAGATGGACAGACATATAGTCTTTCATATATTAGAAGATATATATGTGTACATATATATGTGTGTGTTAGCGTGAATACACTTATGTGGAATGCACACACACACATACGCACACGCATATATATATATATATATATATATATATATATATATATATATATATATATATGTGTGTGTGTGTGTGCATATGGATATAATATATATACCCAGATATAATTAAATGCGTATGCACATATATATATATATATATATATATATATATATATATATATATATATACATATATATATAGTTGTTGAAATATATATAATATATATGACCACACACACACACACACACACACACACACACATATATATATATATATATATATATATATATATATATATATATATATATATATATATATATATATATATATATTGGAATTTAGCTATCTTGATGAAAATTCTCCAATCAGGTTTGTCTGTTTACAATCTGATCCCTGCCGGCGTTTGAACTGAACCGACAAAGCCGACCGCCCCCGCCGACCATCACATCCCACCCAAACACCGTCTGTTGTATCCGCCATCCCAATCTCCACCAGCACACGTTCAGACTGACCACACAGACTCACCCTTGCCTCGACACCGTCCTAAGTCGTTGCCTGTCACCTCCGCACGTCTTGTGGCCTGGTATTGCAGCTGCACTTTCCATACGCCCACCATCGACGACGGCCTGGTCGACTTACAGCGTCACACCCGTTGCGGGTAAAAATCAAACATTTCTCTAATTATTGAAAAGATGGTGTACTTATTATTATTATTATTATTATTATTATTATTATTATTATTATTATTGTTATTGTTGTTGTTGTTGTTGTTGTTGTTAATATTGTTATTATTATTATTGTTATTATTATTATTATCATTATTATCATTATTATTATTATCATCATCATCATTATTATTATTATTATTATTGTTATTATTGTTATTATTATTATTTTTATTATTGTTATCATTATTATTATTATAATTATCATTATCATTATTATTATTAATATTATCATCATCATCATTATTATTATTATTATTATTGTAATTATTAATATTATTATGATTAATATCATTATTATCATTAATATTATTATTATTATTGTTATTATTATTATTAATTTCATTATTATTATTATTGTTATTATTGTTATTATTATAAACATAATACTACTACTACTACTACTACTACTACTAATAATAATAATAATAATAACAATAATTGAAGAGGCTTATTGCCACTCAAATTGAAGTTAAGAGGAATGGTCACTGCAACGAGAAATCAGTAGGAAGCGGCTGTTGCGAGAAAGCAAATTCATCTAAAATTTCAAAAAATATGATTGCGAATACTGAGAATCTGAGGGGAATTGTTGTCACTCAAACTCCAGATAACACCACAAGTTGTTCTCAAAGAGAAATATTGGATGGTGGTTTGTGTGACTTCTATTAGTGAGTAAAACATTAATAATAATAATAATAATAATAATAATAATAATAATAATAATAATAATAATAATAATAATAATAACAATAAAAATAATAATGATACTTAAAAATAATAATAATATTATTATTATTAATAATAATAAAAATAATAATAAAAATAATAACAAAAATGATAATAATAATAATAACAATAATAAAAATAATAATAGTAATAATAAAAATAATAATAAAAATAATAATAATAATAAACAAATAATGATAATAACAATAAAAATAATAATAATAAAAATAAAAATAATAATAAAAAAATAACAGTAAAAAATAAAAATAATAATAATAAAAATAAAAATAATAATAAATATAATAATAATAAAAATAATAAAAATAATAATAATAATAAAAATATTAATAAAAATAATAATAATAAAATAATAATTATAATAATAATACTAATAAAATAATAATAATAATAATAAAAATAGTAATAATAATAAATAATAATAATAATAATAATAAAGATAATAATAATAATTATAATACAAAAAATAATAATTATAATAATAATAATGATAACAAAATAATAAAAATAATGATAATAAAATAATAATAATAATAAATTGTAATAACAATAATAATATTATAAATAATAATAATAATAATAATAATAATAATAATAATAATAATAATAATAATAATAATAATAATAAAGTCAAGATAACACCAATAATCATAGGAACACTAGGAACAATCCATGAAAAACATGTGAGAAATTGGAAGGCAGGGAAGATACAACGGATAACAATAATGAAAACGGCTACCAAGAACACTTACCTGGAACTTGAAAAAAATGATTACAGAACCCTCCTACAGAGAACCAAGAAAACCAGGCAAGAGTACCTAAAAAATCTTACCCACCCGCCTAAAATAAAATAAAATAAAATGTAGTGCCGGCACAGATTTGCAACATATCAAATCGAGACGTCCACTAAAAGAGTGTGATGAAGACTGGGATATATGAGATGATTATTCTTACCCAAATGGTACTGAATACCAATCGCAAGCTGCTGTTGCGATAACGCAAAATCATTATCAAAGTTTATCAAAAGAAGTGATGAGTACTGGAAATATGAAGAGACTTGCTGTCGCATGAACTCTAGGGAAACCACCGGTGGTTTTCAGTGAGTAATCATTGATGATTATCTGTGTGAGAACTCCTAGTGAGTACAACTAATAATAATAATAATAATAATAATAATAATAATAATAATAATAATAATAATGATAATGATAATAATGATAATGATAATGATAATAGTAATAATAATAATTGTAATAATAATAATAATAATGATAATAATAATAATAATAATGATAATGATAATAATAATAATAATAATAATGATAATAATAATAATTATAATAATAATAATAATAATGATAATAATAATAATAATAATAATAATAATGATAATAATAATAATAATAATAATAATAATAATGATAATAATAATAATGATAATAATGATAATAATAATAATAATGATAATAATAATAATAATAATAATAATAATAATAATAATAATAATAATTATAATAATAATTTGCACCTACCTCCACAATAAAGGTAGACAACATGATCATTGCCAGGAAATAATTAAGAAGAAGTCAAGGAGAAGTGACTGTTGCGTTAACGGAGTCATTTGCAAAGGTCATCGAAAATGATGGCGAGTACTGGAAATCTGGAGACTTTTGTTTGTTGTCACCCAGACAAGGAGACGCCATCGATTGTTGTCAATGAGTAATCACTGATGATGATGTGAGAACTACTACTACTACTACTACTACTACTAATAATAATAATAATAATAATAATAATAATAATAATAATAACTAGTAAAACCCGTTGAAATTCCGCGGTAGTTGAAAAGTTTTAGACAAGTAATAAATTAAATGAATAAAAAATGAAATAAAACAAATAGCAGCGAATTTAACACAATTTATTTAGCAAATTCTTCTTTTTTACTTTTTAAAGCTAAAAAGAATTGATTTAAAAGTTTTGATTTTTTTCTGTGAAAATTCGACACACAACACATTGTTTTGTTTTGTTTTTTTTTAATATTTTTTTATAAAAATTATAAAAGATCAGATGTCAATTCACATGCACATTTTTCTTAATTTGAAAAAGAAACTATAATAGAAAAAAATTACAGTCTCCTCTCAAAATTAGTTTTTTTTAATTATAAAATAAAATAGGCAATTTGAAACCATAAACAGACAACACTGTCTGTTTTTTTTAATTTTTAGAGAGGAAATGGTTTTAATGATAACTGATAAAGAGCGACTATGAAGGGTGGTACACCGTTTCTTATTAATTCATGTTTGCGATGATAGTGCTTTTTGTGACACTGGACGTACGGACAAGTAAATTTTTAGTTTGATAATAATAATAATAATAATAATAATAATAATAATAATAATAATAATAATAATAAAAATAATAATAATAAGAAGAAGAAGAAGAAGAAGAAAAGAAGAAGAGATGGAAGAAGAAAAAGGTGAGGAAGAATGGGTTAGGTATTGAGCATAAAAAACGGGTGTTGCTTTTCTATGATATATATAGGGGGTGAAGATAGTCTTAACAGTTTAACTATCTTTTAATGATTTAATATTATACTGAAATTATATCTGAAAATATATTGAATCTTAATTCGATTATTTTCGGCTTTCTATGAATTTATTTGCCCTTTGGAAAACTGCAGTTTATTTACAATGTTCGAAAAATATTTTCAAAGTTCAATAAAATATTTTTGTCATGAAAAATATTATAAAACATTATTGATAACCAAATAAAAATAGAATATAAAAATGTTTTAAAATGTTTTAAACTATTTGTTACAAGGAAAGGCGGTCCCTTTTCCATGTAATTAAGAAGAACATTAGATGGGTGAAAGTGAGATTAGGATAAGCCGGGACTCGAACCTTGTAAGCAAGGATGAGAAATAGAATATTAGAGATCGGAATATTAAAAAGGCCTATAGTTAAATTCTATTAATAAATAGTTAGTTATTGTTTATATTGTAAAAAAAGAATTGATTGTCATTCTTTTATGAAACTGAATATTAAAAATGTCAGCTAAAAAGAATGAACAATACCAATTAAAAATATATTTAAAAAAGTAAGTTAGGTTAAAAAAATAGGTTACTTGAGAATTCTTTATTGTCAAATGTGTGTTTGGAAAACGTGTGCTTAGCCACGTGAGTTGGTCACGTTTTGGAACCACACTTCTGACGTCATAGCAAAAAGGGAATTCTCAATATAGGAGCTAGAGTTAGTCAGATCGCAGGAGTTGAGGCAGAACAGTTAGTCTGCTAGTCAGTCAGAGAGAGAGAGAGATAGAGAGAGAGAGAGAGAGAGTTGGAGTCAGAGCCCATTCGAAGCGAAAGGAAGAACAGTAAACTATGTAGATCCCGAATTTGAATTCCTGACGTCATTATCATTTCGACCGGTCCAATGAATAAAGAATCATTTTGTGTTTTGTAAAACTGTTGTCGTGTCATCTTTGAACACTTAAAAGGTTACGTGTTAAACATCTTATGAAAATTCCAAGATTATGTATCTCTCCTCCTCTCCCTATGTGTTATAAGAAATATAAGAACTGTGCATCTATCACCGTATCACCCTCGCTATATGTGTTAAGAGGAAACATCCCAGAACTGTATAAATGTCTCTCCCCCTCAGTATATATATACATATATATATATATATATATATATGTGTGTGTGTGTGTGTGTGTGTGTGTGTGTCTCTCTCTCCAATATGAATGTCTCCATCATACCTCCTTCAATATGAGTTCCATATTCAACATGTTTATTTCATGCTCTCGGCTTTTGTTCAGTTGGGATTTGTCTCGTCCCTCATCTAGCACTTACACATATTATAAGGGGAGTGCGAAACGTATGAGAAAAGGTTGGCTTTGAATTGAATGAGATATAAATCAATCTGTGAATTTTCAAACTTTCATGAGAAATAACGTTTGGCGTCAATTCTTCTTTGATTCTGTCTGTATTACGTACACCCAGGAATTCCTGGGGCGCCTTAGGCAGTCAAAGTAATCCACCGCTTTCAGCCTTAAAGCGAATCCACCTCCTCATCACATGTCTGTATACAGGTTTTAAAATAAAATTAATTAAGATTGTTTTAGGTGGATATAGAAGGCATAAACTCGAGACTACTAATAAAAAATATGATTCTTGGTTTATTGAAATATTTGAGTAATTACTTTTCTCAAGAATGTTCCACTGACTAGACCCACGTCAAAGGCTGACAATTTGCTAAATGTAGGTTAATTTTAAATATTATTTTATAAACATTTAAATTGTGTTTTATGGATTAAAAATTAATTACTAACATTTTCGCAATTATTTTTCATATGTAAACGTTTTCATGATTCTTTGTAGAAATTAAATAGATTCGTTTGTTTTACTATATCCGACATTTAAGTATTATTATTATTATTATTATTATTATTATTATTATTATTATTATTATTATTATTATTATTTATTAATTTATTGTGATTTAACATCCTTAGCTAAATCATCCGTCCAAATTAAATCGAGAATCAACCCTTTTAGGCGATTAAGTGCTCTAACATTGTGAAAAATTAATCGGAAGAAAAACCAAAAAAGTCGTTCCTTTAAGAATTTACGAAGGAGAATCTGTTTCACATATTAATTAAACGTAAAATGAGTTTCATTGCCGAGACGTTGTAGCATTTTAGAGCAGTTAACCAAAACGTATTAGTTTTCTCTAAGAGATAAATTGTGTACATCTCTAGTTACGACCTTGCCAGTCGGGCTTAGGATTAGTGCTACAAATTTAGTGAACTTCTCAACAAAGTAAGAATATTCTAGAAATGATGATCATTTTACAATAACTTCATATACGAAATTCAACTGTCTGTCTAAATTCTAACATTATTGTTGTTGTTTTTTTCTTCTTTCCGCCAAGTTTTTCCAGGTTTTAATTATCTAAAATAATAGGAAACTCACTTTTACTTCAGAGTGTAATCTACAAAGTTGACATTATTAGTAGTAGTAGTATTTCTATTATGTGCATCTATTTTTTGTATTAAAACAAATCAGTCTACTACATATTTTGTCACATTAACAGTAGCAATAACCAACCAAATTTTATAATTTAGGATAAAAACATAAATATTCTTTGGTAGAGAGAACGAACAGAATAGTTAACAATACATCTCCACTCCGTTCTTCTCGGGTTAAGAATGTTTTCCTCAATAGTAACCATGTTATTTAGACACTCATTCTTAACACGTTAACTTTTCTGATCTTATTTTGCATACCAGTTATCAACTATTTTCAATGGTTTCTGAAAATATTCAAATAGCATTTTACCAGCTAACGACAAGCACATAGCGCCTTTGTTTTAAAAAAGAAATAAGGTTTTAGTTGTTTCACTATTTTCAATCAATTACAACGAAAAGATTTGAGAAAAAAAATATTTAAAAAGACCTATTCGTGTAATATACGCCCAACCCCGCACTAAGGGTTTTTTTTTATGATTGCGAAAATATAGGCAGAAAAACATGGGGTTTTAACAGTGATTAAAAAAAAAACAAAAAAAAAATGAAAATAACAAATATCCAATTAAATATTTAGAAATTTAAAAAGAATCAAAATCGGTAATTTTATCGGAATCGGGAAAAACGTTTAAATCATACCATAACTAGAAGTTTGTTTCATTCTAATGAAGTCAGAGATGGCTTCGTGGCCGGGTTCGGATCCTCCGACTGGCTGTAATCGTGACTGCCTGCACTGATGATTTCCGAAAGGATGAAATCCAAGTGTCTGTAGGTATTTAATAATTATTATAGTAAATAATTATGTTAGCAACTTTAAGAACTTGTTTCTTATTTTTGCGAACTTTGAAGTTGAAATGAAAGTCAGTCACTTAAGCTCGCATGCGCCGATCATGATATTATAATCATTAGATCACTATGGACGGACGTCTAGACTGATTAATAAATGTTTAAATTTCAACTCGCGATTAACGTTGGCCGTTTGGTTTGTTCCTTCCTACTGGAGTTAGAGATGGCTTTATGGCCGGGTTCGAATCTCCCGAACGGCTGTAATCGTTACTCCCTGCACTGATTATTCAGGAAATGATGGAACACTAGTGTTTGTCGGTATTTAAAAATAATTATAGTAATAATTATATATATATATATATATATATATATATATATATATATATATATATATATATATATATATTCGCATATTATCGAATTTTTAATCAAACAAATGGTTGAAACCATTGCCAAAAGGGAAAGTATGATGGAAAAAATGAAATCTGTCTCATTCGAAACCTTAACCCTGATCTAATAATTATAGAAATGAAAAGATGGGGATAGAATATTTAATTTTTATGAATTGTTGAGGTCTTATGAGTAATCGTTCAACATTAGACAAAAAAAAAAAAAAAAAAAAAAAAAACACGATGCATTTCCAAAACAAAGTTTACATTTAATTAAAAAAAAAAAAAAACTCGCATAACAAATAACGTTGCACATCAAATGAGTAGCCATATTTTCAAATGTTTTCCGTAAATACAATTCGTCCTGTGACGCTTATTTTAACATTCCGGAATATAAATTATAAAGATTGTTCTAAAACTATATCGCTTTAGTTTAGACGTTTAATAATTTCACATGTGGCGTTCTCGTTTTTTTTTTGTTTTTTTTTTTAATTTTCAGTTTTTCCAAACTTTTTGTTCATTTGTTTATGGCAACTGGAGATGGTTCGACAATGAATCGCAATGGCCTGTGATAATTATGAAATTATTATTTACTCACTTAGTAATCACACAGGCCATCATCAAAGATTTCTCCTTAAAAACTACTTGTGCCATTCTCTGGAGTGAGTGACAACAAGTCTCTCCAGATTTCCAGTACTCTCCACGTCTTTCGATAACCATTGCAGACTGATTTGCGTTATCGTAGCAGCCGTTTACAACTGATTTCTCGTTGGCGCTATAATTCGTCCTCACTGGAATTTGGGTGGCAACAAGCCTCCGCAAGGTCTCAGTCATTTTCGCGGAGGTCTCGGTAGTGCTTTCTCTTCTCAGTCTTTCCGTCCTCCTTGACCCTCCTCGCTTTGGTGTTCTCAGTTTTTGGACACACACACACACACACACACACACACACACACACACACACACACACACACACACACACACACACACACACACACACACAAAGGGCCCAGTTTTCGTTATTGCATGTGATTATTATTATTATTATTATTATTATTATTATTATTATCATTATTATTATTATTCATTAGGAGCTTATACACAGACCGTCATCTACGATTTCTCTCTGAAAACACCCTTTAGTGTTCCCTGGAATCTGAGTGACAACAAGTTTCACCAAATTTCTAGTACTCCCGTACTCTCCATCTCTTTCGACAACCGTTGTAAATTACTTTGCGTTATCGCAACAGCTGTCTACAATTTATTTCTCATTGACAGCGAATATTGGTCTTTACTGAGATATGGGTATCAATAAGCGTTCCAAATGTCTCAGTTCTCTTTGCACTCATCCAACGGAGGTCTGGTTAGTGGTTTCTCTCCTCGTCATTTCTATCCTCTTTGGCACTCCTTATTTATTTGGTGCAGCAAACGAAAAATATCCCCTACCGAGGGCGTAGGGTATTTTCTGACAATTATGCAATTATGCAGTTTTTGTTTTCATGATCTCAGCTTGTGTTTCATATGATGACGGCCAGCTCAAGCAATCATGTATATTAGTCTCGGCACTCAAGGGTTTTCCTTAATATTTAAGCTGTTTTCACTATTGTTATCCGTTTTATCTTCTCAGCCATTCCTCTAATTCCAATCTCGCCTATTATTTTGGAAGTATTTTTTGCATTCTTCCTAGTGCTATCACTATTATTGGTGTTATGTTAACTTTCTTCATCTTCCATATCTTTTTGAGCCTCTTTCGCCAGTTTTGTTATTTTCTCCGCTTCTCAGTCTCCTTTATCTTCATTCTCTGGTCTGCCGGGACGGCAAAATCTACAATCTGACAGGAGTTTCCTTCTTGTTAACAATAATGACATCTTCTTGCTTGGATGGGTTTATTCGTTTGTATATCTATGTCCCCTAGAATTTTGTGACTTTCGTTTTCAAGTATCGCTTTTTGTTGTATTGTTGTTTTGTTGTTTTGTACTAATTTGTCAGTGTTTTTGAAGGCGAATATGTCTGCATAAATCCCAGTGTATCGCCTTCCCCACTTGATCATTACTATTTTATATTTTTGCGGGCTAGTTTGTTGCATTCACTTATTGTGTGTTTTGTTGTTTCGTTCTTTTATCCAGAGAGTCTGCATTTACTGTTTTCTTGTGTCTTGTCGATCCTTGCTTTGATGTAGTTTGTTCTGATAGCGTTATCTTGTGCGGATGTTATGAGCGATTCACTTTCTATGTTTAGGTTTTCTTTTTGTCGCCGTATCACTGTGTTTTTTTTCATTCGTCTCGACTTTTGTCATTCTCGTGAATCGTCCGTGTAGCTTCTTCTCTTCCCATTTTTCTCTTCTCATCTCATCCTTTGTCTCTTTGTTTTCTGTCTTGTTTTTTCTTTTAGTGCTTCGTGCTGCGATAATTATTCTTTCAGTGTTCTGCATTATGTTTTTTTCTAATTCTTTTTTTCGTGCTATTTACAGTCTTCCATAAAACCAATCTTCATAGTGCTATTACTATTATTGGTGTTATGTTAAATTTCTTTATCGTCCACATCTCTTTGTGCTCCCTCGCTAGTTTTGGCTCTGTCTTTCATTTTCACGTAACGTCGGTCAGCATCATCCTTTGGGTATAGTTCATTGTGCATAGTCATGAGTTTCCTGGTCAAGTTTCCTTAGTTCTTCTTTGGTCCACCCTATAAACGGTTCAGATTATCTTACTAGTGACACTGCCCATGTGTTTCTAACTTTTATTAGGTATTTAATATATAGTTTGGCTTCAATAAGTTTCTTGTTCTTCTTGGGTATTAATTTCTAATTTTCTCTTTCATTTCTTTAGCTTTAACGGTGTTAGCTTCTGGGACTCCCAGATATTTTATGCTGTCATGTTCACCTACTGCTCTCATCTTCATTTGGTTGGGTGGATGGAGCAGATAGGTGGGCCAAAGTTTGAAGTCCCCTTGGATTCCCTACCCTCATCGATTCCGTCGTCAACAGGGAGTTGGAGTTGTCATGTTTTGGGCTGGAATAATTTGCGATGAACTAATTGGGCCATTTCGAGTGCCGGAATGTGTGAAACTGACAAGCCAGTTTTATATTTTATTTTTAAATGAACATTTGTCACCATAGCTTGATGACCTTCAATTTGCGCGTCACCGCAAATTGATTTTTATGCGCGACAATGCGCTATCTCACTCAGCCAAGGCTACGACATCCTACCTTAAGTCATTAGGAATTAGTGAAAAAAATTTGATGACATGGTCACCTTATTCTCCAGATATAAACCCAATTGAGCAGCTCTGGTCAATATTAAAAATGAAAGTTTATGAAGGAGGTGGGAAATTTTCGTCGAAGGATGAACTTTGGGGGAAGATTTTGGAAGTTTCCTAGAGAATCACATTATCTCAAATCCGCCGATTGACATCATCAATTGACAAGAGGTTGTTCCAAGTGCTTTTGAAGCATAGGAGTTATGTTTATAAATAAATATTTCCTTAAACAAAAAAAATGTGAACTTCTTTCTTGCGTTTCATAGCAATTTTAAAATTGAAAAAATATTGACCTGCAATAAAGCGATAAACATGTTATATATATGTGTGTGTGTATATATATATATATATATATATATATATATATATATATACGAGTGTATATTAAATAATTTTTAAGAGACGACTGTTTCGCAATTACTGTGGCTCATCAGTGTTACTGATTGTGACAAAATTTGAAACCTCGATCACATGAAATTTAATTGAGTCATCTTCTCTCTCTGTTTAATATAAATTATACAAATATAATTAAATCGAAAGTGTTGTTCCAAACTGGACAGATCAATGTATTTAAAGTACATTTTTGTAACAATGATTTCCCAATTATTCATTATAAAAAAAACTTTCAGGTCTTAAATGTGTGCACGTAGGCGCGCATTTTTCGTTATCTTTTGTTTTGGGTAGGGATAGGTCATTCAACAAGATGCTAGACATGCACTTGCTATTTTCAGAGACTAGAACAGAGAAATTTCTAAAAGATTTTAACCGTCCTTTAAGCTCAATTTTTTATTTGTGTCTGCCACTTGATTCCCCGAGTATATTTGGCAGGTAGTTTTTTAAATCCTTCTTTTTTCTGGGTCCGACCTACTTATAATTATGATAATGTTAGCAATCTTCCTAATATTCCAATTTCATTTTATATGGTACATAAGATACTGACATTTCCTTATTATCTATTCCTCTGTTTATGCCATAATCATTAGAGCAGCTAACTAATTCTAGTTTCGCTACGTTCCTCTAAGTGGTCGATACACTATGTCTGGTTTAATAGCTACGTTCGTTGGGTATATAGCTATAGGGAGTGCATGGGTGTACGCTTAAATGTTTTGGAAACATTCACTGGTAATAATAAGTAGTGCTCAATAGAGTTCAGAACGTGAATACGTCTACTATAACATGAGTATCTATTGTTTGAAGAAAAGTAAAGGAAACATTAATAGGATTAATCATTATGAAAATATTTTAATTATATCGCTTAAATTTATAACCTTCATCTTAACATAAATAAAAGTTAGTAGATTATTAATTCTATATTTGAATTAAGCTATCAACTTTTTTGTTAAAACAAAATGAAATAATTAATGTTTTTTCGCAATGACATTTTGAACCCCATTAATTAATATCGACTTATTCCTTTTTTATCCTTCATTAATGCTTAGACGTTAAACTGGTGGAGAATAATTCAAAGAAACTACGACTTAGCGTTGACAGTCAAAAAATAACGCTTCCTTTTTTTCACGTTGTTTTTATTTCTTAAAATTCTTTATCTTTTAAAAGTGTTTACTCCTCACGTACTTCTATTACTCCCCCTTTTATTGTCTGACTTTCCGTTATGTATCATAACTCCTTTTGGATTTCTTCATTTAGCCTTTCTTTCTAGATACTCTCATTCGACTTATTTCGTCTGTAATTTCTTTACTTTTTATAGTCTTATTCTCTTTTATACGTTCCCATTATCTTTTTTTACTTAAAATATTTTCAAATATATCTACGCTCGGTTTTTATTGCCTAAATTTAAAAAAAAAATTGATCATGAATTATATAACAAAATTTATCTCCATTGAATTTATTTAATCTCCTTTTAATTTTTACTCTTTTAGTTTCTGTATTCCTATCCCATGCTTCCGTTCAGTCTTGAGAGGCAAAGGATACCCATTAGAGGCAGTAGCGCGTGTAATTGTGAGGCAAGGGTTGCGCATCCTCAACCACACCTCTCCTGAATCAGCAGTGTTTAAGTCTAGTGGCAAGGAGAAGACCAGGACGACTGGAAACAATGCCGAGATAAGCAGAGACACATACAGCACCTGAAAGTCCCAAATAATCACCCATTTAGTACTGATCAGAGGAGAGCACATACAGCACCTGAACGCCCCACATGGTCACCCGTTTAGTAATGATCAGCGGAGAGCACATACAGCACCTGAAAGCCCCACATGGTCACCCGTTTAGTACTGATCAGCAGAGAGCACATACAGCACCTGAACGGCCCACATGGTCACCCGTTTAGTAATGATCAGCGGAGAGCACATACAGCACCTGAACGGCCCACATGGTCACCCGTTTAGTAATGATCAGCGGAGAGCACATACAGCACCTGAAAGCCCCACATGGTCACCCGTTTAGTACTGATCAGCGGAGAGCACATACAGCACCTGAAAGCCCCAAATGGTCACCCATTTAGTATTGACCAGGTTTCTGTATTATCCTCTTAATTTCCCCATTCTCGTTTTTTACCCTAATTTTTCGTACTATTCCTTGCTTTCTTTTATACTTATTTATTATCGTAAATATTTCTGTATTATCATTTTAGTCAACTTATTATGCTTTTTATTCTTTATTATGTTTTTTTTAAATTTCTCTGTTATTCTTTTATTATCCTCCCTTCTGTTATTTGTATTTAATCGACACATGTGCGCTGATTTTGCTTTATATATATATATATATATATATATATATATATATATATATATATATATATATATATATATATATATATATATACTTACTTTCTATTATATATGGTAATATCACTATTTTTGTTTAACTAATTTGCTTTCAAGTCTGTTATTCTCTTATCTTATCGTTTCTCGTTTCTATTATATCTTCTTTATATATTTTGGTTTCTTTTACTTTCATTTTCAAACTCTTATTTCACTATTATCCTTCCGTTTCCGCCATTCACATTTATTTTCTTACATTATATATCAATAAATTTCTATTATATAGTATTACACTAATTTTAGTTTTTTTCATATTAAATTTAAAAGAAAATAATACCTATAGATTAGATGCTTATTATCTTTTAAATTCCTTAATACCCTTTTATTTCATTAACGTTCCGTACATCCTGGCGTTTTTATATCGCCATTAAATTTATTATCATTTCAGTTTAGTGTCCTTTTGGTTTACATATTTTCGTTTCAGTACCTTTATTTCCTTACTATTCATTTATTTCATTATTTTTCTTTTAAACATGTTTATTCGCTAATGTAAACATCTTTCTCTTCCTTTTTCTCATTGCTCCCATTTGGTATCTTTGCTCGCCTTTTCACTCTTGTATTTTGTTAATCGCTTGATTTTAAATATTTACGCTTCTTTTTTCCTCGTAAATCCTTTATTTAATATTCTCCTGTATTTTCATTTTCCCATTAAAACACATTACTTCACGTCCCTCCTTACTCTCCATTTATATCCTTGCTCTCCCTTTCATATTACTGCACTAATATTGATATCCATATTCTTTTTGATAGCTTTACAGTTGTTTTCATATCCTTACTCTCCTTTTAATTTAATCAACGAATTAGATATTTGCATAGCATTTCTTTGTTTAATAACATCTTTTCTATTTTCAATTTCTTATTGAAACTTATTGCTTCAAAATTTTCTTTACTCTCTTTTTGATATCCTCACTCTTCCTTTTCATATTCTTTTTTCTTATTTTGTTAATCATATCTTATTATATATCTTTTCTACTTTAATACATTTACACTACTTTTATTCCTTCACTCTCCTTACATTAGCTTTTTCTCTAAAGCATGACGCGACAGTCTCCCTTTCACCTTCTCCTTACACCGCCCTGTCTCTTGTTTATCGCCGCTCCCAGTCTGTTTTGTCGGCCTCCGTGGCCGCGTGAGAAACAAAATGTCACTAGGACACAGTCGATGATTTCTTCACGATCGCGACAATGCTCGACATTTTTATCTACAGGTTGTTTGGAAAAAAAAAGACAAAGCTGACACCTCATAGTATTCTTCGTCTCGACTAAATCGGCCATTGTGGAATTAGTTTCACTAGTAAGTTGACGAAAGGAAGGATAACAGAAATAAAAGACAAGATGAAGAGGGAGAATTGTTTATTTGTTTGTGTGCTTTCCAGCAAATCGTGGCAAGCAAACGATAGCTTTAAAGAAATCGAAAAGGTGACATTTTCCGATCGGATTCCACCTTTATTCATCCATTGTTCTTAACGTCATTTATCATTATATATATATATATATATATATATATATATATATATATATATATATATATATATATATATATAACATGTGTGTGCGCGCGTGTGTGTCTATAACTACTATTCCAGCAGAAAATCATCAGACTAAGAGCATTTAAATAATTCTTATGATATCATAAAAAGATTAGTCACGGTTGAAGTAAACTGAATATATATAGTTTAGCGTCATTGATGAGTTGTAATACAACGAAACAGGACTGTATGTCGATGACTACAAGTATATTTTTAAAAGCACCCCTCTTTGGGTTGAGCACTGCTGTAAATAATCTCACTCGCTACTTAATTTGGCTGAAAAATGCGAAGCTCGCGGTTTGTTTACAAACAAGCGTTTTAGCACTTTACAAGTGGCGGACGGATGTTTATTTAAATAGACATTCGGACAGATTAGTTGAGGGCACCGCTTCCGGGGTCGAGGGGGAGAACTGCCGACTGTCAACACGACGGTTCTAGGTTCGATCCTAAGCTTGGGAGGGGTGCTAGTCTAGCGGCACTGATGAGTTGTGATATAACGAAACAGGAGTGTATGTCGATGACTACAAATATATATATATATATATATATATATATATATATATATATATATATATATATATATATACAAAATCAATTGAAATAATTTCTAATATTATATGTGTATGTACATAAAATAGTCTTTTTATGATGCGTTGTTGATATACTCTATTCCTGGAATGGATAGATTCTTCAAACGTTATAAGAAGTGCCGCAGTAGTCATGGCGGCTGCAATTTTCACAATACGCACACTAATCCTAACTATTGAGCTATAATACAGCGAAACAGCACTGCATGTGGACGACTATATATATATATATATATATATATATATATATGTATATATATATATATATATATATAGAGAGAGAATTACATCATATTAACATCATAGCATGTATATATATATATATATATATATATATAAATGCTGTGTCGTCATATATGACGGATATTGTGAAAAAAAACAAACAACTTACAGACAACTAGGAATATAACTTTATTGTAATATATATATATATATATATATATATATAAATATATATATTTATATATATATATTTATATATGTATATATATACTTACCTATATATATATTTATATATATATATATATATATATATATATATATATATATATATATATATATATATATATATATATATATATACTTATCATTAATATTATTACGCTTATCGCTCCGTCCGTTATTATTATGCTCTAAAAAAGGAAAGTGGAATTCCAAAAAATGGAATAAACCTTGTCACCCTTGAAATATTAAAAAAAAATTGGTGTCGCTGTTGAGGCAAAGCTAATAAAATGATTTGTGTTTCTTGGCCTTTTGTCTAAGATCAAAGTGTAGTATCTGTTCCTCAAGCGCTACTTTCAATTTCTTCTCTCTCAGTGGAAGAGAAATCCTTTACGAAATCTTTTACGTTAAGAAAAACGACCCGTGTGTCTAAATGTCCCGTGGGGAGGACTTATGAATAGGTACTATGTTGAATGTAAAAAAAGTTTTAATATTAAAAAAGTAACTGGAAAAAGTTATTTCTGATTTAATTACAAAATGCCCTGGAAGTGTTACTTCTGATTAATTATTAAATGCCCTGGAAAATGTCAGTTCTGATTATTTTTTTTTTTTTTTTACTTGCCTCCCGGGCCACAATGGCGGAATTGGACATGAGGTTTGTTAAAAATTTAGGGGGGAAACCAGCTCCCCAAAAGGGGCTCTCTGGTCAATAATAAAAATTAGAATTGTATCAGTAATGAAGTATTTCTCCTCCATTAACCATTAACCAAGACCAAAAAATGGGGGGATTTAAGTCACTGGACATTCATGTTGAAGCAATGGTTACCGAACCTTTAACCGTGTTAATTTTTTTATGTATTACGTTCGAAAAGCTGCTGAAACAGTTTATGATGTAAACATTACTTTATTTCAAGTATATTTTAAGCAGTGGGTTACGGGATGTGAAGTCAGTCCTGGAAATTACTCAAACCGTTTACGATTTAAACATTACTTTATTTCATGTATATTTTAAACAGTGGAGTGGGGTGGATATTAAATCAGTCCCGAAAATGAGTGAACCTGTTTATGCATTACACATTGCTTTATTTAATGTATATTTTTAACATTGGGTTGGGAAATATGAAGTCGGTTCCGGAAATGGCTGTAACCATTTACGTCTTGGACATTACTTTATTTAATGTATATTTTTAACAGCAGGATGGGAGATAAGAAGTCGGTCCCGGAAATGGCTGAAAAAGTTTACGATTTATACATTACTTTATTTCATGCGTATTTTCAACAGTGGGGTGGGGATTATAAGACAGTTCCAGAAATGGCTGAAACAGTTTACTATTTAGACATTACATTATATCATGCTTATTTTTAGCAATGGGTTTGGGATATAAAGTCGGTTCACTTTTCCATCCTCAAAGTCATTTACACCTTATCTCTCTTGTTCTCTGATTATTGTCACCTCAAACTCAATCTTCCGAGTCATACAATAATCTCAGTTTTCTTCAAAGAAATGTCCTTCAACCATGTTTTTTAGGCTTATGTCTGGCCGCAGCACGAATTAACGTCTTACCATTAAAAGCTGCTTTGGTTCAAGACGCATCCAATGGAAACCGCTAAGCATGACCATTGACTTGATAGGCAGAAGATTTACAATAATGCAGACATCCGGGTCAAGAGATTATATATATCTTCATAAAGTGATACATGTTTATATGATAGTCTGTTTCTTTGTTGTTAGCTCAGAGCTATTCAACCGATCATTATTAATAAAAAAAAGGTTCTAGGCTTCGTGATGTGGTTAGAGCCAATTGCGTGTGAACACACTAAGGACTTGAATGAACAAAAACAAAAATTATTTCAGAATTTAGAGTGGGGATAACTTTCATATATGGAAAATCTACAACAGTGTAGTAAATAATGGCCAGTCAACGATTCCCCCACTATCCAACAATCATGAGGTTGTTTGCTCAGCAACCGAGAAGGTTAACATGCTTGCCAGTCGGTTTGCCCCCAACTCTACACTGGACCCTGCTAACCACCCCCTCGCCGACTTTCCTTTGCGGACACACTAGACGATCTGAAAATCACTCCTTCTCAGGTGCATGCTATCATAAAAAATCTTGACACTTCAAAAGCATGTAGACCTGATATTGATCGTGCCTCATGATTGCTTTGTCTTCATTAAGTCATTCTCCATTATCGAAGCTATTCGTTAACCTCCTAGATTGCTGATTTTATCTTCCACCACTGAAAACAACAAGAATTAGATATCGCATGTAAAGCCGAAATAAGTTTAGCATACAGCACACAAAAAGGAGTAGCGCAGAAACATTTTTATTTGTTGACTAATTTAATTTATTCCCGGTCATGACACATTATTGCTTTCTACATGCAGATATATTGATGGTCAGAGGACATAGACTCTTCTTCGATTTTCTCATACCCCAGGAGTACGAAGCGCTCTCACACAAATATGTTGCATCCGCCTCGTACACCGTGTGGCATTCTTGTGCTGCTAGAATATTTAAAAATATCCTCAAATCCATGTTGTCCTTTTTCAATTGTAGAGTATTTTGTCTTTTCCTTTGAAAAGGTTCTCAACTCTCGTATCTAGTTAACGATGTTATGGTTTACAGTCATGCATTTTAGAGGTCCGTTCGCGGATTATCAAGACAATTTATGCAGCTTCTTCGTGTACAATATCCGCTAGAACCCATTACTACAAATTGTAGGAGTTTCTGAGAACCTAAGTTCTTCAACGAAGATACACTACCGTGTTTTTTTTTCTATAAGATAAATATTTGGTCAATGATGTCCGGGGATGGATATCAGATGTTGTAGTAGGAGGTATAAAGTTTATTAAACGTTAAGTTTGTTGAAATGGTATATCAACAGAGACACACAGTATCATTTCCACGCAGTCTTTCAATGGAGGATTCTTCAATCCGCGAAGACTTATTCCAATAATCCGGTCCTTACACAACACGCGACTATATTATAGAAATTGCTAAGTATTGACCCAAGAACCATTCGTTTTCACGTGTTCTGTATGCATCTTCTTTTATTCCCATTCATGAAGGAGTTCACAGTCCACAGCGTTTCCATCGCTATAAAGGAGGGATTATACTGAAAAAGGGTTAGTACATTAATTATTCAAAGTAGACAAATTGACAGTCAATTAACTGGGGTGAATTAATTTAGCCCTTTATTTCCGGTTTGAAAAAAGGTTATTTGTTGGGGTTTCAGCGAAGCAAAAAACGATACACGACTATTTCCAAATTATATTTGGTGTATGTTGCATTCTTTTAGTTATGGATGAGAGAGAAGTCAGCGTGCAATAGTATCATTTTACATGATTTCCTGGTGATATACAACTGTAATAGTAATTTTCTACGAATTTTTTAACCGTAATATCCTACGAATTTTTTATCGTACTTTCTACGAACTTTTAATCATAATTTTCGACGAATGTTTTAACATAATTGTCTACGAACTTTTTCATCGTAATTTTCGACGAATTTTTTAACATAATTGTCTACGAACTTTTTCATCGTAATTTTCGACGAATTTTTTAATCGTAATTTTCTACAAAGTTTTTTAATCATAATATTCTACGATTTTTTTTAACCATTATGCTCTTCGAATTTTTTTTATTGTAATTTTCTACGAATGTCTTAATCGTAATGTTCTACAAGATTACTCGTAATTTTCTACTAATTTTTTTATCGTAATTTTTTACGAATTGATTAAGCGTAATGTTTTACGTACTTTTTCATCGTAATATTCTACGAAATTTTAAATCCTAATTTTGCACTAATTTTTATATCATATGTTTCTAATAATAGTCCATTTCTTCACATACCTTCATTTACATTTCATTTTCTTCATATTTGTACTTTTCGCTTGCGGAAGCAGCATCTTGAATAGTCTCAGCTGAGACATGTATGTGGATATGCAGCAAAAACATTTGCATAACTAAAATATACACTAAACTATAGCTCTACTATATATTGAGTACTGTATTATAAACAACATAGTTTCATTAACACCTAGGAAGCAACAACCATGCAATAACACAACATTACTGAAATAAAAAGTACATAATATACATCTAGTTAACTTTGTTGTATTGCCGGGTTTCCTCAAAATGTGTACATGTGTATATGAAGCTTTAGTTTATATTCATCCTGACAAAAATGAACACGGTCACACGTTAGATCCCTGTGTAGACACTTTGACTTTTTAAGTAAGATTTTCTATTAATAAAACAAACATAAATTATATATATATATATATATATATATATATATACATATATATATAAACAAAAGTACCCGTCGTTGACTGGGTTCAAAGACAGCCTACAGAAAATTGACTCTGATTTGTGAAAGTATGATAGGTTATGAAAATGAAGGGTTGTAAAGAGAAGCTTCGAATTTGGGGGCATCAAAACCAAAGCAAAATATGATGAAAGTAAAAATAAAATAGATAAACCCCATAATTTATTATATCATACCTGTTCACACTGAAACACTTATTACAATATTCTATGGATCTATATTAAAAAACCTTGTTAAACTTTGTGACATATTTCCATTCTATGGAGGTCAGGCGCGAACGAACACCCCATAATTTTATTATACTATATTTCTTCAAACTGAAACATAATTATCAAAGTATACTTACGCATATACATATGAAAAGTCTTTATTAAAGTCTGTGCCTATTTCCATTCCATGGAGGCCAGGCGCGAACGCAGACCCCCAAATTTTATTATACCATCCCTATTTAAGTTAAAACACACTTATCAAAGTATTATTATGTACATCTATATCAAAAACACTTGTAAACGTTTTTTTTTTAATTTTTAATTTTTTATTTCCATACTTTGTGGACCAGGTGCGTACACAGATCCCACAATTTTAATGAATCATCATTATGCCAGATCAAACACCCATTCCTGTATCTCGATACATCGTCTATCATATGTGATCATTTTTTTTTATAATAGTCAACCATATAGGAGCCTAATCGTGACCAGACACACACACATACATTCAGGTATATATATATATATATATATATATATATATATATATATATATATATATATATATATATATATAGTGGAGATGGTAATTAATAAAAACTGAAGAAAGTGCTCATGCTACAGACGGCCAAAAAAACTTAACAGAAAGATACGGTAATAAAAAATAAAACACACACACATATATATATATATATATATATATATATATATATATATTTAACGATTTCACGTCATAATTTTTCAAATTTATTGAATGACTAAAATTATATAGATATATATATATATATTTTACCATAATAATTATTAAATACCTACAGACACTAGTGTTTCATCCTTTCGGGAATCTTCAGAGCAGGGTGTCACAATTAATACCAGTCGAACGATTCGAACCCCGCATCACGAGACATATCTGGCTCGATTTAGCGAAGACCTAATCCATTCGGCTACCATTAACTGCGTGAAATAACGTCGAATTAAAACATTTTAATTTTAAATGTTCATTTACGTCAGTATATATATATATATATATATATATATATATATACATATACATACATACACATATATATATATATATATTTAACGATTTCACGTCATAATTTTTCAAATTTATTGAATGACTAAAATTATATATATATATATATATATATATATATATATATATATATATATATATACTTACTTATTTTTCTCTTCTCTTCACAATACATACAGTTTTCCATTTCTTGCATTTTAATAGTAATTATCACTTCCTTAAATACACACAATGCTTTAAGGAAACTACATCTCATTATTAAATCAAGGTATGATTTATAATTGTACTACGACTCTATTTTCCAATCATGAATATTTTCGAAGAAATATAATTTAAATAGATTTAGTCTTTGAATTTCGAGTTGTGCAAATCCACTCATCAGTTTATTCATCAACGTAACTATTTTATAGCTCTTCTTCCCAATATATTGCCAACTGTATTTATATGTATACACTTGTTATTTAACCGTAAACCCCGAGAAATAGATCTATTTAACCTTAACCTAAATAAGTTGAATGGGTCAATCATTTACTTTTTCTTTACAATTCCTCATTTTCCAAACACAATTACCGATTGTATTTTTGTAGACACTGATTAAGACGATCTCGTAGTTATTCCATTGTTACTATTGATTTATTTGTACTAAGGCACACCAGAGCATAATGCTCTCTTGGGATTTACGCCTACGGCTTAGGGATTAAGTGCGTTCCACTTTCTCCAAGTTCTCGTGTCACTATTATAAGTGCTACGACTAGCAAGATCATCCTAGAGTTAATTTCAAGGTAGGTTCTTCATGATGATAGCAGGCGTGTTAGTATCGTAGTAATATTCCTGTTCGATGTTTATTAGTATTTCGATATTGTTAGATTATGAAATGCAAATCTTCTAAAATTCAAGTTTATTCGTACTTTGTTTGCTTTAGTGTAACTGATAAGACGTAACTAGAACGGAACAATATGACACATTTTTATTGAAAATGAACGAAGTATATTGAACATTTACATGAATATACTCGAATGAATTAGATTAATACTTACAGCTCCGATCCTGTTGCTAGAAAAGTTATTAAGAACACAGGAAATTTGATATTAGATATTGACAAGAATTGAATCTATTGCCTTGCGTTTATTGTTAATAAAGCACATCTTTTCAAACATGTTATTGCGTCGACTGTAATATGACTAAACCTCATTCTTCAATTTGGTTTTGATTTTACTTAAGTGACAATCTCAGAAAATTAAAAAAAACATATTCATTGGGTTAACACGTGATCTCTATAAGAGATATAATATATAAAAATCAGAGTGTTTAACTAAAGTTCCCTATTATTTCGAAACGTTCAGTTAGTAAACAAGTAACACCCATTAATTTCCTCTTCCCAATTGACTAGTTAAGCATGTTATAGTATTCTTTCTTGTCGTTTTTCGAGATCATCGGATTCCAATTCATAGTGGAGTATCCATTTAAGGGACGTCATTTGGAGAAAGGCCACCATCCCTTGTATGAGCAAGTGTATACCCGTAACGATGGCTCTGGGCTTCGGATACTGTGTTATATTGAATATTTTGTCAGGACTTACTTATAAAGTGAACTATCCTTGTGTTAGATTATTTTAAAAAAAAACAACATATAAAGAGACTAAATAGACAGAAAAGTGATGCGTCATAAATAATAGAAACTCGTAAAATAAGTAATTCAGACATATGTATTATAATAAGTAGGACCAGTTAACTACGTTTTTAAGAGTGTATATATATATATATATATATATATATATATATATATATATATATGTGTGTGTGTGTGTGTGTGTGTGTGTGTGTGTATATGTTGTGGAGACGCCTACTAATTAACATAGGCGGGCGAGTGAGATATATAAAGGTATCAATCACCGATACCGGGGGAGTCCGGCAACGATCGTCAAATAGGCAAGACGCTTATGCTGCCTCCAGTAAGACATGCAACACGCCATCTGCCGGAATATCTCCAACTGAAGTATATCTGAAGACATGTAAATATGTATATAACTTTTCTTCCTAATATATTATTGTCTACCTTTACTTTCGTGTTTTTGTTAATTATATGTGCAAACACAACTGTGGCGACGGAAATTCGAAAAAAAGACTTACGCGGAATAAAACCCACTATTAAAACACAACAATATATATATTGCGTATATTTAGGCAGAGTATAGTTTTCATTTAAACAAACATTGTTAGAGACAACAGAAAGCTTCTGTTTTGTAATGCCATTTTTTTTTCAAGTTTTCATATTATCTTTTTTATATATATGTTGAAGGTATGGATGTATGATCCAAGCGTTTTTCTTCTCAGAGTGTCCGCGGTTTTTGATCTTTTAACTTGTCGTATAATCATCTTCAGGAATTTGTGTGAGATGCTCGGTGGGAATTATGGGTAGATTTATTTAAATAATAGTTGGGTTGTCAGCGATGATGCGAGTGAGGGTCAGTAGGTCTGATGACGTGGGTGGGGTGGTTTAGCATGATAGGGAACGGGAGAACGTGCCAGTTCTAGGCTCAGTGGCAGTAATGTGTTGGCTGTTAGGGGGGAGTTATCTGAGGCATTTAAGTGTGTTGGTACTATTTGGAAATGCGACCTGATTAAGAGTAGATTTTTGCGTTTTTATATGAATAGCTTCAAGGATTATTAGCTTCTTAACATTTGTTTCGTGGTGTAGTATTTTTGCGTTGTTGATTATAATTTTTCTGAAATTCGAGGTGGGAGAAAAGATACCAAAATTACCAAGCTTATCGAAGTTAATTTAGTTGCTGAATCTTTGTGAGATAGTGTTTCCGTGTTGCTTTAAAAAACGTAAGTAGGTTTCTCGGTGTCTAAACCACTCATTAGTAAAGATATATTTTTTAAAATCTAAAAGATATCGTTGGTATTTGCAACCATTGTTTCAAAATCTAAAATGCTGATTTTAATTATTTCTCGATGCTTTTATTTTTATTTGTAAATATCGAATAAATAAGATGAGATCGTACATGACAAAATCGGATTTTCTTATGTTTTCCCCTATGTAAACTTTTTAATTTCACAACCCTTCAGCTTTTCTATATATCTAGATTAACAACACATATTGAGTTTTTCATAATTGCAATACTGCTTGCTCTTATGGACCTTGTCTATAACACTATATATATATATATATATATATATATATATATATATATATATATATATATATATATATGCTGTGTGTGAAAAATCAAGAATTCAAGACAAGGTGTTGATGGCAACAAAAAGTGTATTTCATTTATGTTACAATTGTTTAAATGTCTAGTTCGACAATTTACATCATTATATCGTTTGAAAAATGTCAAAAACCAGCATTTCTTCAGACTTTATGAATAAACACACTGTAATGTAGCATTTTTTGAATAGAAAGAAAAAAAGGCCGGGGGGAATCCCTAACGGGAAAAGCATGCTAGAAACATTTACCTTGGTTGTGGTTTCGGAAAAACACATTTACATATTAATGTATCGCCAAATTTTCGTATCCTTATTTAAGAACAGAATTATGTGAAGTTTTTACGCGGAGCCCTAACCCATTTAAAAAAAGATAAAACTTCTTAAAAAATATCCCATTTGTTGCGTTCCTAAATTCCTTTATTTCCCAATGATTGATTTTTTTGTAAAAAGAATTTTTAAAAGTTTGGTATGTATATTTATATTATGGCCGTAACAACGTTGTAAAGATGTTACGGTTAGTTTTAGTTTCGTATTAGTGACAAGTAATGTTTATATATTATCGTTCTATTGGTACATGGATATAATACCATTTCAAGTTTAGAATTTGATTGAATATGAGAATAAAGTAAAATGGGTGTATTAAATATCTATAAACCTTGTAGGGCATTTCGGGTGAGGTGTTCTAATCTATTTACTGTCTGAAGATTCATAGTTATTCTACTTGAAAAATGTTTTTATGTCGTTACTTTGGATGATTTGAAGGGAGATAACCCAATTAAGTTGTTAAGTACTGTTAGTTAATTCTGTTTGAAACTGGGTCGATTTTTTTTTCTTTAATGGTTAAAGGGAGGTAATTCAGGCCGTTTGTGTTTTCGGTACATTGATTACTTAAAGCGACTATGATTTAATAATTAATTTAATCAGATAGGTCCAAAACGTGCTATAATGGCTTATTTAACAAATTAAGTATATAAATTAAGTTTTTGATCTAAAGGAACGGGTTTTATTTAATCCGCATCTGTTATTAATCACTTATGCTGCTCCTGTCATATCATTCATGCGTTGAGGTTAAAAAAAACTGTGACTACCTAAATAATTCTAATTGAAGCTGGAGGTTTCTCTACTTGCACAAAGTAGGGGGGGCTGGAAATAATGGCAAGTGACTCGAGGATAGACAAACAGAAAAGCACTCCGGAGAGAATGCAAGACCACAATCCTTTTTATCGACCAAGTGTTGGCCGATGGACGATTCTACCGATTGAGACTTTCTGGTAGTAGGGTGATGGTCTCGGATCATTCCACTACCTAATATTCTAAAAAAAAAAATCATTTTTCAGACATATACCCCTGAAAAGTTTGTCTGAACGAAAAGCGCTTCGGTGTATTTTAGCGATCTCGTTTTTAATCGACTTATTTATTTAACTGAATTGTACATTTGTTACATGTAACTTCCATTTTTTTCTTTTTCCTTTTTCCTCACCCCGTTTTCCATCTTATTTTAGTTGACTGAATTTCCGTTATGGTTCATTTCTTTGCAATATATACATGTATATATATATATATATATATATATATATATATATATTGTGCATAGTCGACTAAAATGGCGGAAAGGCTTCAATGCCTACTTTGCACTATTCTGTTGTTTATATTTACACATTGTACAACAGAAGGAGAAAGGTTAATACTGTATTTGATATCGAGCGACGAGCAGATTTTATTCAAGTCTGCTAACTATTCGGCGCTTTGTCTCTGACAGGATCGTCTTCTCACGTGGATTATTGTTGTCATCTGCTTTTCCCAGAAAAAAAAACCCACCTTAAAGCCACACACGCTGATGTGTTCTCTCATAGCTTCCCCAATAGCCTTATTGAAGCACCTGGTCATTTTTAGAAATAACTTTTTTTAATTAGGCTCAGGAATTAAGGATGACATCTAGAAATATAACATTGGTATTCCCGACTGAACTACTGTCATTTGTCACACAATTGTCGGATACTGTAGTCAGAATTAGATCAAGAAGTATGGCTTTCATGATCTGGGAACGCGGACCGGGCCGTGATTGTCTGTGTAAGGGAAGCTATAGAGTGACTATGTGTGCTGCTATCAGTTGCATTTACGGAACTCGAGAAACCAAACTAACTATAGTGGTGAACACTAACATTGTCAAATAAATGTACCCAGCCGTTAGTATCTAAAGAGACTGCTACACCTATACTGCCAGATACGTTGCTGAGTAGGGTACAGTCCTGATCTGAGGGAGAATGGTAGCGAAAATAAAGTAACTACCCTAATGTTACACGGCTAGTCACATAAAAAAGCCTGATTATCTGACTCCAGACCGTTCGCTTGTTAAGATGAGGGGCCTTACATATATAGACTCCAAGTCCGTGCATATAGCTGAGTCCTTACGGCAGAGAGAGAGAGAGAGAGAGAGAGAGAGAGATAAAGGGAGAGAAAGAGAAAGAGAGAGAGTGATATCCAGACATGTTCAAGCAATTGGTGTAAGTTAGGTTTACTTAATGCTAGGATTGTCGGATAGTCTACTAAGCGAAATGATTCCACATCATCTTGATTACTTCTCTGCCCACGGATGTCTGTGAATGCGAACCTCATGGGACTTGGCAAGTTTGTTTTGTTTGGGTTGGTGTCTGCTTTAGTAGCGATTATTGCGTTGAGTGTCATTTCATTGATTATTTAAGTGTGAGGGTGGTTAGTAAGTTGGACGAAGTGGTAAGTTTGATGCAAATATGTACTCACAAGTAGATTATTAGCCAAGTCTTCGTCTATTAGTACTAACTGCAGAAAAGCATACTTTTCCGTGATTTTTAGCAGACTATGCTCTCTCTCTCTTTCTCTCCCCGCCCCTCTCTCTCCCTACATATATATATATAACTACTTCATTTACTCACATAAAATTAATATACGAAAGTATAGATTTATGCGAAAACTTTAAGTATTTACTTCAAAAACTCTCAATACGTAGGTAGAGCTAGTTAGTAATTTATAAAATATATATGGCGATAAGCTACACTGAATATTCGGCGTTTAATCCACTCTAGGATTCGTCAGGCTTATGCGCGAAGTCTGTGGTTGTTTCTCGTTTTTATATTGTCCTCTTCTGTTGAGGATTTTAGTAAGTCAATAAGTTTTCTAGTATCCACCGCGCTCCTTCCTATCAGCCAATGGGCATGCGTTTTATCGAACAAAGGATCTGTTTTAGAACTAGGTTAGTGGTTTAAGACAGACCTTTTCCTCCCTTTTATATATATATAAATATACATATGTGTACATACATATATGCACATATATATACATATATATACATACATATATGTGTGATCGTTTATGTATGTTCATGTTTATTTAATTTATTTATTTGTTTATTTTCTATTGTTTTTGTTAGTTTTAAAGCTATTTTATATCGCTATCCTAGAGTAAGTTTTATTTTGTGAACACAGTTATTTACTATTTCTATTCTACAGTTCAATAGATTTTGGGGTTCTTTAAAGTACAGGATAGCACATTTTTCATGAAGGTATAATTTACATGGGTCGTCTAAATGCCTACATGTGGTAGCTTGTCTTATTATTTTCCATTCGACTACCGGCGAATGTTCGCTTTCTTAGAGTTCCCAGTATTTATTCGCTAGTGTTGTTTTTATACGGTGTTTTTTTATTGTTGAATGTACTTTTGTGGTCATAGTATCGGGTTTTGAAATCTAAGGAAATACTGCCTACGTAATATTTCTTGTTATTCGGGTTTTCTTTCGCAAATATTGTTGCTTGATAAACTACGCTTTTTGTTGGACATTTATTTTGAACTGGGCAAAGTGTGCGGTGTCTACAGTTGCATTTATCTTGTTCGTTATTAGTATTTTTATTTATGGTATGGTTGTTCTTGTCCGGGGTTGGTTTGTTATTATTATTATTATTATTAACTAAAATCCTCAACAGAAGAGGACAATATAAAAACGAGAAACAACCACAGAATTCGCGCATCAGCCTGACGAATCCTAGAGTGGATGAAACGCCGAATATTCAGTGTAGCTTAATCGCCATATATATTTTATAAATTACTGACTATATATATATATATATATATATATATATATATATATATACTACTGTACATATATATATATGTACAGTAAAAGATGAAAATTTGAAGTTAAAGTTAAATAAAACTTTATTATATAATCATATCAATAAAGAAAAGAGAAAGAGAATCACTTTAGTCATGGCCTTTCGAATCACGTGCTTCTTACCAAAAGAAAAGAAAAAGCCATGTTTATAAATCTATAAGAAAATTAGCTTAAGAACATTACTTCAGAAATGAGTTAGAGAAAGACTATATGCATATAGTAGAAGGAAGGAGAATGTAGGCAGAAAGATTGGAGAAATGGGGACATATATAGAAAAGTCAAGCAATACATATGTGAAATAGAAAACTCCATCTAATAAGCAGTTACAAATATATCTAAAAATAAGAAAATAAATGTAGTCTAACATTTAGACACACACACACACACACACACACACACACACACACACACACACACATATATATATATATATATGTATATATATATATGTATGTATACCCTGTGTTTATAAGAATTAATTACAGGTGATCGGAATCGTAATCTCACCTCAAATCATTAATATAAATCTTACACAATGTTTCATTTGCTCACATCAAACTGCTTCTGACGTAAATTGGTATGGGAAACGATAAACAATTACAAAACAAATACTTGGACATTTTCTGTTCTGTAACACTTGTAAACTTTATCTGGCGATTTCTATAATTAATTTTTCCCCCTTTTTTTGTCGTTTCTTTTTCATTTCTAGACTTATCCTATCCTGTCTATTTCGTTTATATCCCTCATTTTATATTATCTCTGCACTGAGATATATCTGCTCTACTCATTTTCTCAGCATACACATAATTACAATCAGATAAATGATATTATGTACTCCTTCCTTTCCCTAGGCTGTTTGTTACTGACTCCTGTCTCTTTTTTATATTCTATCTTACGAAGCTCATCCGCGTGTCGTGTCACTTTTCCTATACTCGGTTTTACTTTTGTCTTCTTTCTTTTCAAACTTCAACATATTTTGTGATATATAACTTTTAACGCGAAAACGTCTGCTCCAAAGGATCACACCCTGTATTTATCAACAATAATTAATATTTAAGCAGTGTGAAATATACTAAAAAGTTTACAACATGTGAAAGGCCTATATATATATATATATATATACTGTATGTACTGCATAATCGCGTTGACACAACGGTTCTCGTCAGATCATCGAACTTAAGCAACCTTGAGCCTGGCTAGTACACGATGGGTGACCAATTGGGGATTCTAGGCGCTGTATGTGCTTTCGGCTTATCTCGGCATTGCTTCCAATCGCTTTGAACTTCCGCTCGCTACTGGTATTCAAAATTGTCGACTCAGAAGAGGTATGGTTTGATATTGTGCAACTCTTACAGCGGGTATCCATAGTCTGTCAAGACTGAAGGAAGCCTTTAGATACACACACACACACATTTATATATGTATATATATGTATATATACACATATGTATATGTATATATATATGCATATATATATATGAATGTATTTATATATATATTTATATATATATACATATATATATATATCGATTATATATATATATATATATATATATATATAAATATAATCGATTATATTTATGATCGAGGGGCGTCCAAAAGTAATAGCTCCTATTTTATATTCCGCCCGAATGAATAATGAAACATTGTTATGTTGATTGAATTTATGCATTCCTGACCTCACATATTATCTCTTTCTTGCAGATATTGTCGGTGTGTGACTCTAAGAAAACAACTTTCACTGACATACATACGAAGCAAAGGTACGTCATTTTAATCCTAGAAAAATGCATTGAATATGGGAGTGATTATATAGAGAAAGAAATTTGGATCTTGAAATTTTAGATATAGGTTTCTTGGATATGGATCTAACTTAATAACTTAATGTGAGCTTGAAACAATAAATTTTAAGGAGTCATAATAGGGGTCAAAGTTAAAAGAATCAACCGCTTTTTTTTTTTGCTCAACATACATCTCCAAATATCCAACACCGGCACCCATGCTAGTAAACTATACAATCAGAAAATAAACCGAATAAAAAATCCAAACAAAATCAAGATAATTCGCTCCCAACCCTCCTGCAACCACTCCTATAGACAAAAAAAATATAAAGTCTCTAAGGAAAAAAAGAAAAGGAAACGACAACAAGCCCTCCTGATGATAATCGAATGTACCGATAGAAAGCCACTAAGAAGAATATGGCCAAACAAAAAATTTGGGGCGCCATTTTATATATAATATGACTGCCGAAATGAAAAAAGAGTGTTCGGAAAAAAGAAGATATCCAGAAAAATCGGAAAAAGTAATAACTCTGTACTATTCAATCAGACATGTTTTCATAATGACTTGCTGCCAAAACAAAAAGATATATATGCAGACATATATATATATATATATATATATATATATATATATATATATATATATATATATATATATACGTGTGAACCATGGAACATTTATATATACAGCCATATATATATATATATATATATATATATATACAGACACAAATAAACAAATATATATACAGACATATATACAAACAAACAAATATATACACAGACATATATATATATATATATATATATATATATATATATATATACGTGTGAACCATGGAACATTTGTAAATACCTTCCATCTTGAAGTAAAATCAATTTTACGAAAGATCGAAAAAATGAATCATTAAGCAAGGTATCTCTGTTGTTTGTAATAATGTTTGACTGAATATATATATATATATTTATGTATATGTATATATATATATACATATATATATATATACGTACATATGTATATATTCATATATGTATACATACATATCTACACATACACATACATACATATGTACATATAATATATATGATGATTGCAACGTCTTGTCAGACGAGTGCCATTCCCTCAGACATTTAAAATCCATGAGCCCAAATGTCTGAGGGAGTATCTATACAAATATGATGTTACAGAGTCTTAGCTTTGTACGACAGCTAAGTCTCTCTCTCGGTTCAAAATGTTGAGATCCAGCAACAAGCAAGAGCAAGATAGCCAGCAACAAATTAAATTGCAGACCAGCTTAATGCGGGTACTGGTCTCCCGCTTTATGGTTTTTTAAATCAGAGATTTGCTTCTCCTAGAAAGGTTGCCTTCACCACGGCTTACGGGAGCCCTCTCTACCCCAATACACATATACACACACAAATATACACGGTGCTAGTTGGCCGTTGACCCAGAAAAAGAGTTCATTCGCCCTTTGTAAGGTCTTGTTTTTAATCTTTCAGAGAGACTAGCCGCCCTCCTCACCAAACAAGTCTGGTGGGGGAACCAGTTTAGTCGACGGTGATCCGACCATGAGGCAGGTAGTACTGGGTTATATGGTACCATTAGCATATGATATGACCTGACATGATATATAACATACATATATACAGTCATATATACATAAATGCATATATATACATATATATACATACATATATATATATACATGCATATATATGAATACATATATATACATATACATGCATATATATATATATATATATATATATATATATATATATTTTACACAGTGATCACCACTTATCAAGGCCCGGAAGCCACTCAGGGATAAGGGTTATTCAAGTACATTACGTTAGTGTGGAGATTTGATGAAGTGTTTAAGGGGGCGGTTCAATTAGGAATATGTAAACGATGGACTTGAACACATCCAAGTTGTAGTCAGGTGGGAAGCAGGCAGACGGAACAGAGTTCCACAGGCGTGCAATTCTAAGAAGGAAGCTTTGTTCATGATTTAGGCACAGATATAGAGTGGGGGAAATTTTTCACAGTGGATTCAGCTAGACGGGTGTTTTTCGTGAAAGATTGGCGAGGGGGGACCAGAGATTGGAGTTCAGACGAGCACCTGCCATGGAAATAACGATAAAACAAGGATAGGCTCGCAACGTCTCTTCTGTGGGAGAGAGGTTGCAGGGTAGAGAAAAGGGCATCCCCAACTAAGCCACGAAGTCTATTTTGTACTCTGTCAAGGCAGGATAAGCTGTTTTTAGCAGCTCCTGGCCAGATATGGCAGCAGTATTCCATCCTTGGACGTACTTAGCTTTTATATAGATAGAGAATTGCATCAGTAGTGAGATATCTTCTGGAGCGGTAGAAGGATCCCACCATCTTTCCAGCGACCTTGGCAACAGACTTGATGTACGTGTTCCATTTCAGATCAGGAGTAAAGGTCAAACCCAGAAGCTTGTCAAAACACGGGGCTTCACCCAGACGAGAGCCATCCATCCCAATTGATGCCAGAGTGGGATCAGAGCGCTGATGATGTAAGGGTAGGAGTTTGGTTTTGGATGCATTAAAGGTAACCAGCAACATCTTCCCCCACTAAACCACGCGCTCGAGATCAGAGGAGAGAGAATCAGAGAGAACTTTGTCATTTACAGCCTTTGATGTGTTGCCGGAAATGATCGTGTCATCAGCTTAGATGTCAACGAATGATTTATGTATGTGTTTAGGGAGGTCATTGATGTAGATCAGGAAGAGAGTTGGGCCCAGGATCGACCCCTGAGGGACTCCAGAATTTATATTGCAGGCCTCCGATTTTTGTCCATCTACCACTACTCTTATGAGCCTATCGGAGAGAAATGATTTAATGATTGAGAAAACATATCCAGTTATACCGTAGCTGGAAATTTTGTGGAGTAGACCCTTATGCCATACCTTGTCGAAGGCCTTTGATATGTCCAGAGCAATTGCCCTAGAAAGGAAGCCTTTGTCAAGAGATTCACTAATCCTGTGAGATATAACTGTCAGCACATCTGCAGTAGATCTTGCAGAGCGGAAACCATATTGTGTGTAACTAAGAAGATTATTCGTGCTGAGGTGGTTGACTATTACTCTATTTAATATGGATTCCAGCAAATTACTCATAACACAGGAGACTTATTGGTCTGTACTGAGAGGGAGATGACTTATCACCTGAATTCTTAAATTCATATATATATATATATATATATATATATATATATATATATACATACATATATACATACATATACATATATACATACATATACATACATATATATGCATACATATATATACATGCATATATAAACATATATATGCATATATATACATGCATATATACATATATATACATATATATACAGACATATATATACGTATAGAGAAATACATATATATGTACAGACATATATACATATAGATAAATACATATATATATATATACATACATATATGCATATATATACATGCATATATATAAATACATATATATATACATATATACATACATATATATATTTACATATATATGCATATATATACATACATGTATGCATACATATATATACATATATATACATATATATACATACATACATATATATATATGTACGCATATATATACATATGTACACATACATATATATACTTACATATATACATATATATACATATATTACATACATATATATACATACGTGTATGTACATATATATATTTATGTACATACATATGCATACCTATATATATATATATATATATACATACGTACATATATATATATATATACCAACATATATATACGTACATACATACACATATATGTACATACATATATATATTTTTATATATACATATATATATGCATTCAAATATACATGCTTATATATACATATATGTACATATATATATGTATATACATATATATACATACATATAAATTCATACATACATACTTGTATATATATATATACATATATATATATATATACACAGTCAGATATGTGTGTCTGTTTTTTTTATATATAAAGCTTGCACGTTTTATTTACTTTGCTGATTCTTTTTTTTTCTTGTCTTTTAAAAATTCCTTAGTTTCGTTTTTTATTTCACTTTTTTTCCTTGCAGTTGTAAATCATGTTCGATTAATTGGTTATTTTTTTAGATTCATGTATTCGTGTTTTTTTCATTCCTGTACAATAATTTTTTTTATTCTTTTTTGATTTCAGTAATTTTACTCTGCGCTTCATATGTTCCCTCTCTTTCTAACGTTTACTGTTTTTATATCTATTTTTATATCTAATTTTTATATCTATTTTTTATATCTCCTATTGTTTAGTCGCTTTCAATCTCTAAGCATTCATTTTTTTTATTCTCAACGTTATATTCATTTATTTTTGAGTTCTTATAAAATTAACTTCTATTTTTTTCATTCTTTACATTAATGTTACCACGTTCCCGCATTATGTGCTTTTCTTTTCTCTCTTCTATATTTCAAAATTATTGTATAACTATTTTCTTTTCGCTTGCTTCATTTCTATCCATCACTTCCATATTATTTCCTTGTTATTCCTCGCGTTCATTAACTTTCCGTCGTTTTCCGACATTTTTATTTTCACCAAAGTCAAAGAGCTTCACTACTGACTACTTAGATTTATTTTCATTCTCTCTTTCTCTCTTTTATTTTCGCCAAGATTTCTTTTCAAAACAACTTTATCATTTTCGAACGTTTTGCTGTCGGCCTGTCTCGGTAATTAGATATCTTCTGCTCTAGGAAATGCTTACTTCGACCCATCGTCTCTTCTTACCTTCCTGGCCTTGTGCAACAGTGTTAAGAATCATAACCACCCAACCGTCAGCCCGGCCGGCATAACTCATACCACTAGCAAAACGTCGACAATGCCTCAATCCGGATATTGGCTGAAGAGCTCCAGCCAGAAACGCTCTCTACAATTCAAGCAGCCGGTTTGGGCCCTCGGCAATGGGCGACCGACCATAAGTTTGCATTGTGGGTTTGTTGAGTCGATATCCTGTTAGATATTTAAACACGGGGAGCAAGTTCCAGAAACCTGGGAAGGGACTCAAATCGTAGCTATGTGTCCCGGTGAAAGATTAACAGAAGCAGGTCTAATCATGTTAAACTTTCATGGTATTTATGTTATTCGGTCGACGCAGAAGTTTTCACACATTTAAAGCTTAAATATGAAAATGTAAAACTGTTTTTGAAAATCTTTATTCATAAAAATTACGAATTTTCATCTATAATTTGATTCTATCTATCAATGAACTTATAAATGTCTCGCTTTTAATATTCTTTAAGTTTGGATGTAAGGTATGGCTCTAAATGATGCCCATTCCGTATGGTGACCATCTAAATCTGTGTGATAAGTGAAAATCTGGTATTTTTTAGTTTACCGACCCCTCGGCATTCACCTTAAATTTATCAACTTTTATAGATTTTCAGGTACGCTGAGAACGAATATTGCATTTATTTTTTTGTGAATGTCGCGGGGTCAGTAAACTAAAAATTTACCGAAAATCCTAGAGAGCTAGGTCAGAAAACACTTGGTGCAGTATTAAGAGTACTTGGGAAAATCAATTGTAATAATATTTTCCTGAAAGTTGAAAGTTCAATTCTCAGTGTGGGCAACCGAAAAATACCATTGCAAATTACTTAGGATCTTTATCTGATGGAAAGAGAGCATGCTACCACCAGGAAGTAAATGAAAGTCCCGTTAGAAATTTCGTCCAAATTCCCGAGTTCGACAGAAATATTACCAAGTTCGAAAAGATACACCTGAACAACGTTATGAAAATGACACAAGTTTAGAACAGTAGTCTGAGGAATCCAAATAATTGATATATTTCCAGGGCAATTGCTCTTGACATATCGAAGGCCTTCGATAAGGTATGGCATAATGGTCTACTTCACAAGATTTCCAGCTACGGTATCACTGGAAATGTTTTCTCAATTATGAACTCATTTCTCTCCGATAGGCTCATAAGAGTAGTGGTTGATGGACAGAAATCAGAGGCCCACAGTATTAATGCTGGAGTTCATCAGGAGTCCATCCTGGGCCCAACTCTCTTCCTGATCTACATCAATTGTCTCCCAAAACACATACTTAAGTCATTCGTTGACATGTAAGCTGATGACACGATCATCTATGCCAACACATCAAAGGCCGTAAATGACAAAGTTCTCTCTGATTCTCTCTCCTCTGATCTTGAGCGCGTGGTACAGTGCGGGAAGAGGTGACTGGTTACTTTTAATGCATCCAAAACCAAGCTTCTATCTTTACATCATCAACGCCTTGATTCACATCTGACATCAATTGAAATATATGGCTCTCGTCTTGGGGAGGCTCCATGTTTTGACAAGCTTCTGGGTTTGAAATGGAACACGTTTTAACAAGCTCATGATCTGAAATGGAACACCTACATCAGGTTTGTTGCCAAGGACGCTGGGAAAATGGTGGGATCTCCCACAGAAGAGACGTTGCGAGTCTGTCTTTGTTTTATTGTTATTTTCATGGAAAGTGCTCGCATGAGCTCCAATCTCTGGTCCCCCCTCGCCAATATTCACGAAAAACACCAGTCTAGCTGAAACTACTGTCATTAGTTTTCCCCACTCTTTATCTGTGCCTAAATCCAAACGTAGATTCTATGAGCAGATCTTCTTTCTTAGAAGTACACGCCTGTGGAACTCTCTTCCGTTTGCCTGCTTCCCACGTGACTACAACTTGGATGTCTTCAAGTCTTACATAAACAAATTTCTCCTTAAGTAATACACAATCAAATCTCCAATACTAATGATTAGTACGATACTATCTCATTGATTACTGTACACGCAATAACCCTTATCCCCGAGTGGCTTCCGGGCCTTGGTAAGTGGTGAGCTCCATGTAAAAAAAAATTAAGTAATAACAATAGACTACAATGGTTTCAAATGCCCCTTTCTACAAATCGGCAAAACCTTTTGCACTGGCCTGATATTTAGATTTTTTAATTCGTTTATAGTGTCTACGTTGAAATGTTGTGTACAAAGCTGGACGAGAGAAATAGTACATATTCAGCAGGGGTTGTACTAAAATTAGAAGATAGGATAGCAGTAGGGGGTAGCAGTGGATATTTTATAAGTAGTGTTGTGTTAATTATTTGAAATTTAGTGATGATTTATATGTAACCCTAACTTACTCAGTCGTATTATATGTGCATATCTAATTATTTCTGTACTAATGCCAATATACATTGCAGCTTGCCAGCGGTAGAACATTTGAAAATATACGCATCCAAACAAAGTCGTTGGATATGTACGCAACAAACCAATCGACTAAAATTGGTATGCACATACCGGCCAATATCGTTAAAGATCAACATGCACACTTAAAGTCACTTAAGTTGTTTAATAACTGTTAATTAACAATTTAGGGATTTTATTCCACACCAAGCAAAGACGTAAAATGTTATTGTGATTAGGAACCTGATTGTTCGTGAGCATCTTAAGAATGGAGTTGTGTGGCAAGATGTTCATTCAAATTACATTTAATTATTCACATGTTTGTATATCTATCTATCTATCTATCTATCTATCTCTCTCTCTCTATCTCTCTCTCTATCTCTCTCTCTCTCTCTCTCTCTCTCTCTCTCTCTATATATATATATATATATATATATATATATATATAAAAGCGAAAATGTATGTATGTATGTATGGGTGTTCGCTTTTTCTGTGTGTCTACAAAAGGATTCTTTCAGAGTAGCGGTCGCTCGCTTAACAACTTTTAAAACCTTTTTATATCACATACAAATCGTAATATCTCACAGTTAACAACGCATATCGCCTGTCTATTTAATTTGCTCGATTTCGGGAAGATAAATATTCAATATTTGTCGCTCGCCGCATGTTGCTTAGTCTTTTTACTATAACATCTTGGGTGCGAGGAAAAAAGTGTTCAGCAGTAAATGAAATCCCGCAGTCAAATTGACCTCATTAACTACTTTAAATCCCGCAGTCAAATTGACCTCATTAACTACTTAAAACGAGCACCTGCTAAATCCAACTAATTAAATAAATTCAAACGTGTTTCCGTAAGCATGTCGCGGTGGGGCAATGGTTAATGCCGCACGTTTTTTTTTCACAACTTTGAACCTCCCCAAACACCCGGGCAACGCCGGGTACCTCTCGCTAGTATATACATAAAAGCGAAAATGTGTGTATGTATGTATGTATGTATGTATGTATGTATGTATGTATGTATGTGTGTTTGTATGTCTCGCAAAAACTTTCGACACGGGTCACGGATTTTCACGAGATTGGTAAAGTTCCAACCTTCGCCCGACAAATATCGAAAACTTCGCCAAAAGCATTAATTCGTTCACCCAGCAGTTTTCTACAGGGAGGTGGTCAACAAAAATCGTCCACTCATGACAAGTTCGCTTCTACGCATGCGCAAATAACGTCGGAAGATGATTTATTTTAAATATTAAAAAATACGATCCAATTTCGTCAACGTTATCTTAGCTCACTTCCTTAGAGGGCGGCCTCATTATCTAAAGGTTTTGGGTTCGAATCGTGGTGTGAGATGTCTTTTTTTTTCGATTTTTTAAATTTTAATATTGAAACACGGTTATTTAAGCCATTTTTCACGTGTTTTTTTTGTTTTTATTTTTCGGATTTTTTAACGAAGTTTTGACGTTCGTTTTTCTGTTTCGCGTTTTCTTTTTTGTTTTTCCGATTTTTACATTTAACATCGTTCGTTTGCCTTACGTTTGTTTTGCTTTGGTGTTTTTTTTTCGATTTTTTTTAGTTTTAACATTTCAATATTTAATATTTAAAGCCATTTACTTCGCGTATTCTTATATATATGTATATATATATATATATATATATATATATATATATATATATATATATATATATGAAGATGTTGTCATCCTGTACATGCAACTACTATTGTAATCATAATCCTAATGATACGATAGTAGCATTCACTGTTTCGAACACTAGCTGTCTATCACTTCTACATAACTTACCTTGGACAATATCATCAAACGCAACGGCCTGTTGCTGGTTGAATATGCCTCTTTATTTTATTCATCTGTGCACATTTGGTATTATTGGAGGAAAAGGAAAGATCGATTGATGATTGTACGTTGTGAAATGCTTTTATCGCTCTCGTTTCGTATTTTTCATATTATGATAATTTTCCAAGCGAGTGGTTGCGCTGATCGAGGGAAATAATACCCATATGAATGGACAACAGAAATAATATCTATGTGAACTTACGAGGCAACTTACAATTCGGCCGGTGAGTGTTGATTTGTGCTTAATAAAAGTATAAGAAGTTTTTTAATTACATGACGTGTTCAATCCTCTCACAAGCAATTTATTTCATTAATTTTGTTCCCTCAAGTCTATTTATAATTCACTAGCCTGGGTGCCCGGCGTTTCCTGGATGTTTGGAGGCGTGTGTTGAGCAAAAAGAAAAAGTGGTTGTAGGCAGCCAGCCAGCCCGACAGGCAGGCTCGAACCCGTACCGCGAAGGAGGATAAGAACGCGAAAAAAAGTGACGTCTTTGCAGTTACGTCTATCACCAAACCGAAAGTGGTGAAGGTTTAAATTAATGCCAGACAATCGAAAAGGGAGGTGGACTTTTGAAATATCTGCGAGAAAAGCGACCCCTCCCTGTAGAAAAGTGCTCAGTTGAAGGTTGAGGAGTTTTTAGCCAATTTTTCGATATTTGCCGTCCGAATGGCCCAGCTTAAAAACGATATCAATATCGTGAATATCCGTCGCCTCTGTCGAAAGTTTTAGGCAGGCATACAAACATATTAACATACATACATGCATTTAAACAGACAGGTGATATTTATATTATTGATAACTAGTCACTGTTTAGTAAAGCCTAGTGCTACACTATCAGACTAGAATGCACCGCACACTTATTTTACAAAGTAGTCACCAATTATCAAGCCCGGACGGCTACTCAAGGATAAGTGGTTATGAATATAATGTGGTAGTGGAATAATCGTTAACATTGTAAGTTGAGTAGAATTTGAATATTTAAAGGGGGCGGTTTAACAAGAAATTTTACATTAGACTTGAATGCTCCTGTACTGTAACAACAAAAGCAAGCAACAAAAATAAGTATTTGAATAACTTGAAACATACAACTATTTTTTTACCAAAATGATCGGTTTTGTAATCAAACAACATCAAAAGTGTTGATATGCCGTAAAACAAAATAATCAAACCAATCCAGATGAAATAAGGAAAAAGGATAAAATCCAAAATTGTACTTTAGACCCGATCAACATACCGAGGCACCAAAATAACACAATACAATCACAGAAGAAAAAATCTCTCAAAGATGTTTGTCTCCGATTAATATATTCTTCAGTTCTAACATTTTTGTATTTATTTGAACCCGTTCTTTCTTTCTTAGAGTCACAACACAAGCTAACCATGAAAGAACATGGGACCATATGGGGCTGAAAAAGACCAATCAAAATACCGACGGCTCCATTTTGTATCTCGCTTTTCATGATTCCGAAATTCTGCCACGTACTTCCTTTGTTTTATTCCTGTCTGTTTTTAATATATTCAGTTCTTTCTGTGGATGTACTTTTTAGGTTCTTCACCATGAATTGCTGGAAAGTAGCTGCGGCATCTTTTTTTTTTAGTGATGATGTACAACGACCTAGCTCATTATCAGTTTGAGAAACCCTTTTATTTATACGGTCCTGCCCATCAGCTATACAGACGAGTTCGGTGTAAGAATACTAGAAACTTAATCCAAACGTGTTTCTGCATTCTTTGTTGCACTGTTACGAACTCAAAAGTTTCCACATACACACAGAAATATCTCTATTTATATAAACTTAGTCACGTGCAAATGTTTATGTATTTCAATGTATTGTATGAACTCCTAACCTAATAGTCCCAACTATGGGTTAAATAGAAACCGACGTGAAAACAACAAATATATTCTATCAAACATATTTTTCTTCAAAATCTTTGGATTCGGCATTAAATAGCCCGAAAAGGGTTGATATGCCGTAAAACAAAAACAACCAACCAACCAACCAACCTAACCTAATAGACCGATCATTATAAGTTTTGAAACAGCTCTTCTAAAGATATCGGTTTTAAATATTTGGTTTAGTTTGACACAAATAAAAAAAGGGGTGGTAGTCCTTCGTTATGAATTAGATGTCTCCGATACTTGGAAATATGTAACATGACATATTACGTATCAGTTTATAGATATTCTCTAAATTTCATTTTACTTTTTAATATTTAATAGAATTTTAAGGGGCATACTATGTAGAAAACCTCCTATTTTTAATTTCAAATGCATCAAATTTAAATTGAATTTGATTTAGATTCAGAAGACACTAATGAAGCAAGATTCCATGAATTTTATTTTATTCTTAAGATTCACTCATCTTAAGCCTTTAATTTTATACATTTTCTTGAACCAAAATTATGTTATAGATTTTCATCAAATTTTAGGGAATAATAACCTAAATGGAATACATCATTGTCTTCAGCATGTATACATATATATATATATATATATATATATATATATATATATATATATATATATATATATATAAATGATTCTGAGATGAAGTTTAGAATAACGTCTAAAACATTTGATTTTTTCTTATTAGAGTCTATAGTTATGGTAAGGTCAAAGTTTTTGAAAAAGAAGTGTAGCGTCCTTATAGAATAATTATATTCCCTAGGTCTAGTCCTAGTAATAAGGAATGTGTCGCCTCTATAAAGTCTTCCTTGGATAGATTTAAATACGAGCTTGAATTTCTACGTCTGTAAGATTAATGCGTTTTTTGAAAAGATAAGGGCCTTTTAAGGAGGAGAGGAGACATTGACTGGTAATAATTATCAATATCAAATGTTATGAAACTGAGCATTTGTTTATCTTTTAGGTTAAGGAAACATTTTATAACTGAGTCTGAGAATTGCCAGAGAGGGAAGGGATATCTTTTCCTAATTGATGGTATAGTTCTATCAAGAATTATTTTACTTACTGCCCCTAAATCTGAGCTATAAGGGCAAATTAATCTAATAGTGGGGTTGCCGTGGATATTGGGTTTGTGATCTTTGAGGGAAAACCTTGGAGTTTCCAGAGTTAGGATTTCTGTATAGTTATGAATTTTCATTGTTTTAAGTATAATTTTGGCGTCACGATTTATGCTACATTAAGCGTTAGATAAAGCTATCTAAGGTGATTTATTGAGCTTCTTATATATATTGTTTTTAAGTAGGCTAATCGAATTTATAAGTTTTATACTTATATTTGGTTCTATCACTGATATTGAGCCTGAAAAATCTAGATAAGTATTTTGTTTTGTAAATATGTATTTCTCTATTTGTGTTCTTACATATTCGAAATGAAAATATTTTTATTACTCTTTTCTTTATTTGCGAATTTTGCTCCTATTACGATGTACACACACACACACACACACACACACACACACACATATATATATATATATATATATATATATATATATATATTGTCCTTAATAACCCAAGCTCACCTCCATTTTTGAATTTTCAACGTCTTTTTCTGTTTCTGAAATAAAACAGCGTTACGCTTTTCGCATGAAAAATTTTCAAATATTTGTACTGATGTTTTTATTTTCTTATTTTCATTCATCCAGAAGTCTGGATATAAAGACGAAACGTTGATGAAGACATGATTCGATTTGTTCCTTTTTATTTCTCCATTTTGTCGAAATACTATTTCCATTATTTTCATCATATATATATTCCGACGTATGAGGTTCTGTCACAACTAAATTGTTGGAAAATAAATACAATTGATTTGTTTATAGTACAAACAAACAACACTTTTGGTATTACTGCTAATCTTATTGAGTGTAGATGACTACCCCAAGAAAGAGCACACATAAAACTGCAGGTTTTTATATCTGAAATTTTCCTTCTTCTATATGACTTAATGAAGACTGGGGTGCAGATCTACCAGTTAATAATGCACCCTCAGATACTCACTTGGAAATTTCGACGACTCGGCCCGGTACATACAGCACCTAGCCTTCTGAAATGGTTACCCATCTGGTACTGGCCAAGCTAACTGTTTCCTAACTTATGCTGGACTTGAAGACATCCAGGAAGGGAAACAGGCAAGCGGAACAGCGTTCCACAGGCGTGCAGTTCTAAGAAAAAAGCTTTGTTCATGGAATCCACGTTTTGATTTAGGCACAGATATAGAGTGGGGGGAATTTTTCACAGTGGATTCAGCTAGACGGGTGTTTTTCGTGAAAGATTGGCGATGGCGGACCAGAGAATGGAGCTAAGACGAGCACTTACCATGGAAATAACGATAGAACAACGACAGGCTCGCCACGTCTCTTCTGTGGGAAAGAGGTTGCAGGGTAGAGAAAAGGGCATCCCCCACTAAGCCATGAAGTCTATTTTATACTCTGTCAAGGCAGGATAGGCTGTTTTTAGCAGCTCCCGCCCAGATGTGGCAGCAGTATTCCATCCTTGGACGTACTTGGCTTTTATATAGATAGAGAATTGCATCAGTAGTGAGATATCTTTTGGAGCGGTAGAAGGATACCACCATTTTCCCAGCGACCTTGGCCACAGACTTGATGTATGTGTTCCATTTCAGATCAGGAGTAAAGGTCAAACCCAGAAGCTTATCAAAACATGGGGCCTCCCCTAGACGAGAGCCATCCATTTCAATTGATGCCAGATGGGGATCAGAGCGTTTATGATGTAGAGATAGAGCTTGGTCTTAGATGCATTAAAGGTAACCAGCCACCTCTTTTCCCACTGCACCACGCGCTCAAGATCAGAGTAAAGAGAATCAGAGAGAACATCATCATTTACGGCCTTTGATGTGCTGCCACAGATGATCGTGTCATCCGTATAGATGTCAACGAAAGATTTTAGTATGTGTTTTGGGAGATCATTGATGTAGATCAGGAAGAGAGTTGGATCCAGTATGGACCCCTGACGGACTCCAGCATTAATACTGTGGGCCTCTGATTTCTGCCCATCAACCACTACTCTTATGAGCCTATCTGAGAGAAATGATTTAAATATATATATATATATATATATATATATATATATATATATATATATATATATATATATATGCACAGTGGGCGTGCAATAAGTAATGCCGCTGACCCACTTGCAGTTGTCTGATCAAGCTGAAATTTTGCATGTACAATGACTTATATCTCTACGCGTTATGTTGCAAATTACAGCTCTGAACTAATTGTCTTTTCCTTTTTACAGGTGTTTGAACTGAGTCAGGTATGAAATGGAGCCTGTTGAATATCGAGCAGTGATCTGGTTTTTGCATTGGAAATGACGCACACCACAGGAGACTTTTGATGAAATGAAAAAACTTATGGTGATAATGCCCCATTATATGACCTTGTAAAACGCTGCCATCGTAAATTCAAGCATGGCCGAAGGTCTGTGGAAACAGCTACCAGACCTGGTCGCCCCCTTCTGCCATTGATGAGGAATCTATCCGTCAAGTTGTGGCTGCCATTTTGGAAGATCGGCGCATTACTCTTCGCCAAATAGCCCAAGATGTCAAGATTAATACAGGGTCTGTGGAAACTCTCATTCATGACCATTTGCATATGCATAAGGAGCCTGCGAGATGGATTCCCAGGTTGCTCACATTATTCCAGAAGCGAGAACGCGTCGAGTGCTCGAGGATGAATTTGAAGGTGTGCCAAGAAGATGAGTCAAAGTTTTTCAAAAGACTCATTACACAAGATGAAACCTGGGTCCATCACTATGATCCAGAGACCAAAACCCAGTCAGTGCAGTGGAAGTACTTGGACTCACCACTCCCAAAGAAGGCAAGGGTACAGCCCTCCGCTGGCAAGGTCATGCTCACAGTCTTCTGGGACCAGAGCAGAGTAGTGATGACAGATTTTCTGGCAAAGGGTACCACAAATATAGGAGCCTATTATACTTCACTTTTGAGGAAATTAAGGGAAGCTACCAAAATCAAGAGGCGGGCAAGATCAGCAAAGGTACCGTCCTCCTGCAGAACAACGCTTCGGTCCACAACTCACATGTCGCCAGATAAGAAGCACGGACGTGTGGTTATGAAATCCTTCCCCATCCTCCCTACCCTCCTGAACTTGCACTCTCTGACTTTCACCACTTCCCGGCCATGAAGTTGTTTTTGGAAGGAAAGCGTTTCTCAGATTATGCAGCCTTTATTTCTGAAGTCACGTCGTGGTTGGAGGACCAACCTGGCGTGTTCTACAAAAACGGTCTTCAGAGCTGCATCAAACGATGGGAGAAGTGCATAACTCTGGGTGGCTCCTATGTAGAGAAAGACTAATAACTGTATCAAGTTTCGTAGCTCTACTGCCATGGAAGTAGGTCAGGGGCATTACTTATTGCACGCACATCGTATATATGATAATATAAGGCTAAAAATTCCAACGATATAAATTCAAAATGGAAGGGACGAAAACAATTCTCGAAAATTCCTCAGTGGGTTTTATTTAAACAACTGAAATGTGAACTATATTCTTTCAGTTTCCAGTTAGTGTCGGGGTTTAAATATAGAAATATGGATCATTTTGTTACCTTCTGTTTGTAGTTATTCCATTCGTACTTTAATTGTATGCTATTTTTGAATTGTGGTGTATTCTACTTCGGTTTTCACAAATGAAGAATATGAAGCAATATACTTCATATTTGTAAAAAGTCTGTTGAATAAACATGTAGTGAACATACGAATTGTCAAGCACTTTTTTCATCGTTTCCAATTTAAATTCATATATATATATATATATATATATATATATATATATATATATATATATATATATATATAGTAATTTATAAAATATATATGGCGATTAAGCTACACTGAATATTCGGCGTTTCATCCACTCTAGGACTCCTCAGGCTTATGCGCGAATTCTGTAGTTTTTTATCGTTTTTATATTGTCCTCTTCCGTTGAGGATTTTAGTTAGCCAATCAGCTTTCTAGTGTCCACCGCGCCTCTTCCTATCAGCCAATGGGCATGCATTTTATCGGACAAAGGATCTGTTTTAAAACTAGGTTAGTGTTTTGTTTTTGTTGTTTTTTTATTGTTAGTTTATATATAAAAATATATGTGTATATACATATATGCACATATATATATATACATATATATATAATGCATATATGTGTGACCGTTTATGTATATTCATGTTTATTTAATTTATTTATTTGTTTATTTTCTATTGTTTTTGTTAGTTTTAAAACTATTTTGTATCGCTATCCTAGAGTAAATTTTATTTTGTGAACACAGTTATTTGCTATATATATTTGTTGACTGTCATGGCTCTTATGAACTGCTACGTTGTTTTACTGTTGAAATACTAATATAATCTCTCACATTCTGAAAATTCCCTATATATATCCCTGTGCATGTGTTAGTTCGTTTGTATGTTTGTATGTGTGATAACGTATTATTAACCGTCAAATGTGGCATCAGGTGTCTTTTCGTGGATGTTCCTCTGATTGTAAACTTTAAAGTGAGATTTCATGTTTTTGACTTGACGTGATTTTCATCTTTTTTTAAGAAGCTTCCCCCCCCCTTTTATTTTGAAAGAGCGTGCCGATTTTTACTGATGTTTGCTCGTTTCAGATTTGCAGCCAAATAGACTAAAGACAATGCTTTTCTGTTTATGGTTGCGAAAAGAGTGTAAAGAGATAAATAAGCCGGAATAAGAAAATATTATCGCTATGGACTTGTCATTTACATTGATTATTAGAATATAACTAACCAATGTTCACGTATGTAAACAGATGAACGATAAAAAGCTAAACAGTAAATTGTCTATGGTATCATAGCGTAATGGGTTACGGTGCTGGACGTCCAAAAGCAAAAAAATGGGGGACTTTCTAAGAAAAACACCGGATCTCCGCGGTGGAGACGTTAACCTTAATATCGTTTAAAAAAATCAACAACAAAAACTACGTAAAAAAATAAACGAAACAAAACTAAACAGTAAATTGTTAATGGCATCATAGGTTAGGGCGATGGACTGAAATACATAAGGTCCGGAGTATGAATCCCAACAACAATCGAGCTACGCGGAAGATGAGCAGGCCTCCAAAACACGCGTGTCCGTAGATTACTGTTATTAAAAATAACACACACACACACACACACACACACACACACACACATATATATATATATATATATATATATATATATATATATATATATATATATATATATATATAAAGTTGAACGTCTGTGTGTGTGCCTGGTCACGAATAGGCTCCTATATGGTTGACTATTTTAAAAAACTGATTACATATAATGATAGAAGATGTATCGAGACACAATAATGCGTATGTTTGATCTGGCATAATGATGATTAATTAAAATTGTGGGGTCTGCGTACGCGCCTGGTCTACAAAATATGGAAATAAAAAAAAACATTTACAAGTGTTTTTGATATAGATGTACATAATAATACTTTTATAAGTATGTTTTAACTTAAATAGGGATGGTATAATAAAATTGTGGGGTCTGCATTCACGCCTGTCCTCCATAGAATGGAAATAGGCACACACTTTAATAAAGACTTTTCATATCTATCTGCGTAAGTATACTTTGATAATTATGTTTCAGTTTGAAGAAATATGGTATAATAAAATTATTTGGTGTTCGTTTGCGCCTGACCTCCATAGAATGGAAATATGTCACAAAGTTTAACAAGGTTTTTAATATAGATCCACAGAATATTTTGATAAGTATTTCAGTGTGAACAGATATGGTATAATAAATTATGGGGTTTACCTATTTTATTTTTACTTTCGTCATATTTTGCTTTGGTTTTGATACCCCTAAATTCGAAGCTATCTCTTTACAACCCTTCTTTTTCATAACCTATCATACTTTCACAAATCAGAGTCCATTTTCCGTGGGCTTTTTTTGAACCCAGTCAACGACGCGTACTTTTGCTAGTATATATATATATATATATATATATATATATATATATATATATATATATATGTATGTGTGTGTGTGTGTGTGTGTGTGTGTGTGTGTGGGCGAGTGTTTGTGTGTGTGTGTGTGTGTGTGTGTGTGTGTGTGCTTACACTATGCCATAGCTTTCCACTTGTGCAAGACAAGCAAGTGTCTTAATCAGTACTAAAACCCGAGAATCAAGCTAACAGCTGGTGCGTCTACTTCCTACGCTATCGTCCTGCGCGGAATATAAACGAATTTCTAATTAAAATTAAATGTAAATATTGTCAGTTGCCGATGTGCTTGGATTGATTTTATCCAATGAGCACCTATTTTTGTTTGATACCTATTTAGCTAAATATAGCAACTAACACCTTTCTGCATATTTCTGCAAAATAAGTGTCTTCTGAAAGCGTTTGATCATCTTTTACTTTAAATTTTCCACTCGAAACCGGAGCAAAACACACGTGAAACCACCGGAATAACACGTACATTTTTCTTCTCTTGTACTCCGGTGCATTACCTTCTCCTTATCACAAAAATGGAGAAAAGAAACAAAATCAAGCACCGAACTTCCTACCCTCATGAAGCTACTTTTTAGTGAACTATTGGACATACAACAACAAAAAAAAATAAAAATGATTTTATCATTATTTCCCAAACCTCACAGTCTTCAAATTTCTCACGTAAATATTATTCAAAATAAATGTCTTCTAAAAGTAAGTGACAATCTTTTACATATATATATATATATATATATATATATATATATATATATAACTACTTCATTTACTCACATAAAAATAATATACGAAATTATAAATTTATGCGTAAACTTTTAGCATTTACTTCAACAGTGCTCAATACGTAGGTAGAGCTAGTTAGTAAGTTATAAAATATATATGGCGATTAAGCTCATCATCGACGCATATATATATATATATATATATATATATACATATATATATATATACTCGTTTTAATTATAATTATTGCCTTTCTGATGAAATAAATAAGTAGAAAATAGCAAAAGAATCGTTTATATCTATTGCGTGATCTGTTTAATTTAGCAAACATTTTTCAATACATACGCGCATATATACATATTGCAAGCAAAATGAAATGAATACATGAAGGACTATAAAGCACACTCACACACACACAAACACACACACACATATATATATATATATATATATATATATATATAGTCATATATAATAGTATATAAATACTAACAAATCATGCATATATACATGCATACATATATTTATACAGGGGCGGGAACAACAGATATATGCATAAGCAAGTCTAATAACAAACAATATATATATATATATATATATATATATATATATATATATGCATATATTTCTAATAACAAACAATATATATATATATATAAATATATATATATATATATATATGTATGTATATATTTCTATTTCTACGAAAGTGAGAATATGAGGGTGTGTAAAACCCCTTCTCAACCTATATACTCAACAAATCTTTGATCTACAGATTTAAAATTTTGTAAATAGGGTATTCAGGCATGTGGAAGTTTCATCAGGAAAAAAATTGAATAATTGGTACGTAGAAGGAATCAGGTTCTATCTGTTTTCCAAGTATTTTACGACTGCGCATGCGCGAATCGTTCATATTATTTTAAGAATAAGTAAGTTTTCAAACAGTTTCAGAGATCGTGTCAAACCGGTCCAATGGTAAGGGTTGTCTTTAGGTTTTCATTTCGATCTCAGTTCGAATATTTTATTTTTACTTACAAGAAGTGAACTGTTTAAGAAAGAAAAATGATAATATTTGCATGTTTCTTAAAAAAACTTTTTTTAAGCAACTTAAGGCTACATTTAATACTGAACAATTCCGCCTCGATCTATCTATCTATCTATCTATCTATCTATATATATATATATATATATAATTTGCTAATTTTTGCCCTCTGATGAGTATTTCTTCGAAACTTCGCGGATTAAGGACTATCCACTTATCTTGGTTTCCTTTTTAAAATTAAATATGTTTTTAACTCGTTTTCAAGATGTTTTTTTTAAACATGTTTTATTAATCATTTGTTCATATATATATATACATACATACATATATATATACACATATATATATATATGTATATATATATATATTATAAACGAAACAAAAAATATTTATAAATGTTTCTGATGTATATATAAATACTCATGTATATGTTTGTACACACACACACACACACAAACAAACCCACACACATATATATATATATGCATATATATATATATCTGAGAAAGAATGTGTGTTTAAGAAGGGTGAAGTGATTTCTTACTTATTTCTGCAATCTTTCATTCTCGTTGTGTCCTATTCATCTTCTTATCTATAGCCCGTCATATCTTAGCCATTTTAGACCATACTTGGCCAATTTACATCCCTATCTCCCCCCTGCACTCCCCACTTGGAAAAATATCCCAATCCATCTCCATCCTTTCCCGTCTTTCTTTTGCTCATCTCATGTGTACACGCCTATTGTGTGGTCGTCATTTTTCCCACGCATTCTTTTTTTTTCTTTTTTGTCTTTTTTTTTTACCTATCTCTCTGTCTTTCTCTCAGTCTGTTTGTCTCTTGGGACAGTGGACAATAATGGTCACCCGGTCAATCAGAAAGTGTGCCGTCAGGTGGCGCAAGCAGTCTTGCATGACGGCTACGGCCAAACATCCCACCACCCTCGACCGAGACCATTCCAATACCGTTGCAAAGTCTACCACGTCCTCCAACCTCTTCCCCAACTGTCTGGACAATTGTTATTTCTCCTGTCCTCTTATCATCTGAAAAACGCTCAATTTTCTATCAGTTTCCTCTTTTCTACTCCATCACATTCTCTCTCTCTCTCTCTCTCTCTCTCTCTATCTCTCTCTCAATAACTAACTATTTCTCTCTCTCTATCTATCGCCCTTTCTGTCTGAGTCTTGCTTTCGCGCCTTCTTAATATATACATTTTCATTGGTTGGCACTGTTTCAAAATCGCAAGAACCAACCTCTTCCTTTTTTTTCTCGTAGCCGTTTTCGTATATTCTTGTTTCTGGCTTGCAGCCAAGAATTCTCGCTGATTTAATTCTTCTAGACCTTTGCTCTCCCTTTCTATTGGTCTCTTCAGTCTTACTCCCATGCTTCATCTCTCTTTCTATTCTCGAACTCGCTTTCTTTCTCCATATTTTCTCATGTGTTAGAATAGTTCTATTATTTCTCCTATTATGTATGTTTTGCATCAATCTTTCTCTTTTTCTTCCTCTCTCTGTCTATATGTTTTTGTGATTTCAACGTTAATTGTTATGAATATCCCCACAACTATACTATCACTCCTCTTTTTTATCTTCTTTGTTTATTTCTCTGTCTCGATATAAATGCGTACTTCATTCTCTCTTTCTTTCTCTACACACAGACACGTATATATATATATATATATATATATATATATGTATATATATATATAAGTTTCCACTTGTCAAGGCCCGGAGGCCACTCGAGGATAAATGTTGTTTACAGTAATCAGTGGGATAATATCGTAGTAATCGTTAGTAATGGAAATTTGTTAAATTGAATTACATAAGAGGGCGGTTTATCAAGAATTTTTGTTGGACTTGAAGACAACCAAGTTGTAGTCAGCTGGAAAACACACACACACACACACGCACACACACACAGCTATATATGCGTATATATATATATATATATATATATATATATATATATATATATATATATATTAGTCTATCAGAAGGTTTGCTCAGTATTTCTAATATTAAATATTTTCTATTTTCCCTCTCACTTTCTCTTTTTTGCTTTGCCTTACGCGTTTTATGCAATCTCTACTCTCTCCCCACCGCGTTTTTATTTATTATTCGTTCGTTTTACCAATCCCCACTAAATTGTCATATGTTTAATATACAATCATTATTCTCCCCACACACCGATGTCTGTCTGTCTGTCTGTTTGTCTATCTGTGTATGTGTCTATGTCTCTTTCTCTCTTTCTCTATCTGTGTGTGTGTATATATATATATATATATATATATATATATATATATATATATATATATATATATATATATATATGGTGAACGTTTCTTATTCTCGAATATGTTTCCAACTTATTTCTCCGTATGTCTCCCCACCTTTTCTCCCTCTTAACTCTTATTGTTGACTTTCATTTTCTGTTTTTCTTTCTCATCATTCCATCTCTCTCCACACACATTCACTATCTCTTCATCGCCTCCCTTCCCCCATTTTTTACGCGCGACTTTACAGTGTTCCTATGTTTATTCTCTCGTTTTTCTTGCTCATCTTCCATTATATTTCTTCTCCGATCTATGTCTCTTTGCTTCTACCTCTTGTCTTTCTTTCATTCTTTCTCCCTCTTTCTCTCTGACTTTCTATCTAGTTTCCATATTTTAATTAATTTTGTTCTAACTCCGCCTTCTTTAGCCTTAAGTCAAAGCCTTTTCATTTCTACAATGGTCGTTTCAAAAGTAAAGCCTTCTGCGTTTTTTCATGAAAAAGTTGAAGATCTACAAAGACGCAAAACGTACCATTAAAACATGTAACTTTTATTTTCCCTACACAGTCACCACTACACTCAATGCATTTTTTTTAGCAATGAACAATGGTTATACACTTTGTAATACGAGGATCATTTCAAAAGTAAAGCCTGCTATTTACGTAACTCAAAATGTTGAAGATCTACGAAGGCATGAGCGGTACCATTAAAACGGGCGACTTTTGTGCTTCAGAATTTATTTTCCTACATAGTAATAATCATTCTCAATCTATGTTTGCCAGGAACTCAATGACGCATCTCTGTTTATGACGAATGTCTATGACAGTGGTTGCTTTCCTAGAATTTCTCTTCGTCAATATCTGCAACAGAGAAACGAAACTTTCAGATCATGAATGTTTAAGTTCAGTCATCATAACAATGCAATTTGCAAACGCTCCGATCGATTAGGGCGAAATGAAAAATAGGAAGCAATACTTTTAGAATTCCCCTCGTATCATATCTTTACTCTTTCTTTTGTTCTTTCCTGCTGATTTACATATGGTGTAATTTCTTCGTTGTTATTTTTTAGTTATCACTTCCTCTAAATAGCCCTTCTAAAAACGTGCAAGTCAGAGAAATTCAAATCCGTAAAAAAAGTATTATACACCGAGATAAAAATACATCACATTCTAGAAGGGTATCTCCTTTACTGATCATGTCGAGAAAAGATGAAGTGTAGTATCAGAACAGATACTGCACTTTGCTCTTAGCCAAAATTTTCCTCTCTATCACTGATATTTGCCTTAGCAATTTCTTTGTTCTTGTTTTTGCACAAGACTATATATTCCTCTGGTGTGCTGCTTTCTTTTTCTTTTTCACACACACACACACACACACACACACACGCACACGCACACATATGTGTGTGAGTGTGTGTGCGTACGTGTAAGTTGTTCTGGAATATTTTAGATGATCATTGATAATTATGATTATTTGGATTAATCGCTCTACTTTTCTCAACGTACGTTTTATTTTCACGTTTCAGCCGATATAATCTCCAACCCCCTTAAGGTGTATCTTGTCTATCTCGATAATCTGTTTGTTTAATTCGGAAATCTGCACGGCCATTTCGAACGGAAAACCTTTATTTAATTCACGAGGATAGCATATATTAGAGTATAGTATGTCCTTCATCCAGCCATGGCCAGGTTGAAGTCTTAAATAATACGCAGTTGACTTTTTTGGTACCGCCATCAGTGTGGATTGAACTTTTACCCTCAAAAGAAAGATCCGTAAGTACGCATGGCACGTTACATGTAAATACTAAGTAAATTTAAGTCTAAATGTGTAACAAAACCTGAGATATCTGCAATAAATTTCAAGATTTTTTATTAACTTTTTTATTGATAGTTCACACAAGAAATTCTAGCTCCCTTCGAAGTAATCTCTTCCAATTGTAATGCCCTTGTACGGTTCTAACAACGTTTGGAAAGCCCCATGGAACTCCTCCTGTGTGAGCGTGTCATGAGCCTTGTCACAGCCTTTTTCATCTCTTGGATTATCAGATAATGACAACTTCTAATGTTTTTCTTGAGCTTAAGGAATAACCAAAAGTCACATAGAGCAAGGTATGGTTTATAGAAAGATTGCGGAACTGTCTTGATCAAATTGTCTGTGACAAGGATGGAGTTGTGAACCGATGCATTCGAGCAAATCTTTCGTGTCTTCAGTTCCTCGCAAATAATTATGTGTACATTTTCCACACTGACATCAAACTGTGCACTTACTGTCTCTATGTCACGACGGTCCTTATCCATAACATTCTTTGTTTGGCCAATAAACTTTCTCATCACCCCTCACAGATTCTGATGCCTCTTAAAAACTGATGCTCGATTTATGCAAGATGGCACAAAAGCAGTCTTCCAAGTGTCCTCACGTTTGGATTTTTGAAATTCACTATCTGTGACAATCATGCTTTAGTAGGGTATATTCCAATTCTTGCTGTAGCTGTTCGATTGAATCTGAAATCATATAAATTGGTTAGTCACTTCAGAAGATATATAGCAATAAGATATTAAATTTTCAAGACACAACGACAATTTAAAATGTTTCTACAAAACAAACCTGGAAACATATTTAAGGCACTTCGTACATGTAACTATAAGGTTCATTGGTTAAAACTCAGTATCAAAACAGTCGTCCGAATAATCCAAGAATTATATATATATATATATATATATATGTGTGTGTGTGTAAGTTTGTGTGTGAGTGTGTGTGTATGTGTGTGTAAGTTTGTGTGTGTGTGTGTGAGAGAGAGAGAGAGAGTGTGTGTGTGTGTGTGTGTGTGTGTGTGTGCAATGCTTTTGTTATAACTTTGATCTCCATTTGTTCTATTTAACATTTTACTTCGATTGTTTCTCTTCAGGTTTGTTCATCCTATTTTTTAAATATATGCCATCCCTCTTTTATCCATATTCCTTGTATCTCTCTATATTTTGTTACTTTCTCATTCCCTCTCTGCATATATATATATATATATATATATATATATATATATATATATATATATATATATATAGTGTGTGTGTGCTCTTTCTCTCTTTCTCTTAGCTCACTTGATTTACATTTCTCTTTTAATATCTGCATTGCACTTATTGTCTCCCTTCCCTGTATTTTACTTTCTTTTTTTCCTCTCCCTCATTCGCACTTTCTATACTTCAGTGTCACGATTAATCTCTGTCGTTCTATGCAATGATTCATTTTACAAATACTTTTTTAAGCTTGACTGACTTTACGGATTCTCTATACTATAAACACTTTTCTCTCGATTTCTTTATCAGTTTTCTTTTATTGTCTATTCTTATTGTTCTTGCTTTATCAACCTCTGATGAATTTTCCTGGCCCACTATTGCTCTTTTTTTCTGTCCACACACACACACACACACACACACACACACACACACACACACACGCACACACGCACACACACACATGTATATATATGTGTGTATGTGCACACGCGTGTGTGTGCGTATAATACAGAGAAACATCTGTGGATAGTGTGACCATATATATAAATATGTTTTATATTATAACGTCCCTCAAGAATGAACCTTTATGCTCAATAAAAATGCACCAGCTTCATTAATAATACTTTCATACAAATGTTTAAGTCAATTACTGATATTTTATATATAATACTTCTCTGTATATATGTTTATTTCTTATACCAATAGGGCACAAATGTGATTTTTTTTCTTGAACTTTTTGTTGAAAGACTTAGATGAGATATTTCCGTAGTATCGTTTAACAAACATATTGTTATTAGATATGCCACTCCGTTATCGCGTAGTTGCAGTGTATAAGTACTGGTGTTGGTTTACCAGTTTCCCTTTTGTTCAAAAGTGGGATTATTGTAGGCAATAATAATGTTGTATATATCCCTTTTGTGAAATCGAGTTCCTCGTCGCCAGTTTATTTTTCTGTTCTGGAAAGATACTTACGAAAGACTCGGACATGGATATGATTTAGAATAATGCATTTAAATTTACAAGACAGAGTACATAGGAAACGAGAATTGAAGTACTTAATGCCAACGTATTGTATTATGAAAAACGTCAAAGAGACACCGAGAGTCGTACCCTCAGTATATTTATAACGTTCGAGAGAGGTCATATATTGTGTATGAGTGAGCCCCCACAATAATACCATTTTTAATACTTCGGACAATCTGCTTTTATTTATCCAAAAATGTACTTTTGATAAAAAAATGACTGTTTAGAGAAACTATATATTTTCAGATGTCAACAAATGTAAACTCAAATATACTTCGATGACGTCATTACACATATTTGTCGATCTCAGGTAAACTGCCCATTTTAGCTGCCAATAGAATTTTGATTTTATTCTGGTCTTTAACATACTCGTGTATTTGAAGTGCTTATAACCATCAAGCAAAAATAATTTTTTCAATTCACAATTTATATTGTAAAGCAAACGCAATCTTTTCTCCACTACACGATTATGACACTAATTTAAATGTAATGTCAACTAATATCCTATTGCACAACTCCACAGTAAACTGACCTCTAATCAAAACCACCTTTCACATCTCAGTAGAAATTTGTCTTGTTTGGGGAAAATGAAAGTTAAATAAAACTATATATATATATAGATTGTTGATTTATTTATTTTTACAAGCGATTCTGTGGTATTTGTCTTCTTTCTTTTCACTCCCTGAGTGCTTTTAAAGAGATAAGTTATCTGCCCTTTAATTATTTCTACTTGCCCCACATTTGTAGACGTATTAATTATTTTTATTATTTAAATATTTATTTAAATATTTATACATTCATAAAATAACTTTTATTCGCGTAAAATATTAAAATAAATATTTAAATAATAAATAATAATTATATAATATATATATATATTTATCTATCTGTCTCTCTCCCTATATATATATATATATATATATATATATATATATATATATATATATATATTATGATAATTTATTTATATCAATTAAAATACAAAAGTCAAGTATCATGGTCTGATGGTGCTGGAAACAGAAACATTCATTTCGAACGCGCCTCTACCACATCGAATAACCTACTGTTAATTTTATATGTTGAGCCTTTCTGTTTGTGCGGTAATAACACTTTTCAAATGCACTTGCGATATAAACTGTACAAGGCGTTAATTTTAGCCATTGAGATCCGAGTATGAAAAATAATGTAAAAATTAATAGTCCTGAGCAAGATCGGACTGTCTCATCGCCAGTGTTGTTTCGCTGTGCTCTTTTTAAGAGTCCGGCCACGAAATGTACACCGATTTTCTTACTACGCGTATTCCTTCAGCGTACATACGCTAAACTAGCAGAAATTGTCCACCCCTTCACTGTAGATGTCTCCAGGTGTAGTGAAACTTTCTGCTCTTATATTCCAATAGCTACTTTCATATGATCATTTAACTCTAGAATGTCCTCCCCTCTCCGTTTTCGCGGCTGCAACGACATACAAAAATTTAAATGTAATGTGAACAAATATATTTGCTGCACACTATCCACTGATTATGACCTCTATAAATCGTATTCTGGATCATAGCTAATTCTTACGTATGAAAATATGCTTTGCTTGTAGTGTGTGAAAGTTTAAAAAATAGTATATATCAGTGTAAATTCTGATGCGGTTTTAAGATCAGGTACTCACCAATTATCAGTATATATATATATATATATATATATATATATATATATATATATATATATATATATATATATATGTGTGTGTGTGTGTGTGTGTGTGTGTGTGTGTAAAAGTTATCCTCATCTGGTGTCGCTCGGGAATATTTATACTCGCATTATTAATTGTGCTTGCATCATTATAAACTGTCATTATTTAAAAACCAATCTTTACATCTTGGCGAATTTTACGGTAGAATTCTAAAAAATCTAAATAATTCGATGTTACTTTTTTAACATTCATACAAATGCACTTTATGTGCCTGGCAGTGTTTATAGATAGGTTTTCTATCGTAATGTCTTCAATGAGTATTGATAATCGATAATCGAAAAAACTCCGATGAAAAAGGGAACTGCCCATTTTGACTAAAGTTAAAGTCTTATACAACCTAAGATCACAAGTGCCGTTTTATTACCGCACAAGCAGAAAGGCCCGGCATATAAAATCTGATATATCGGGGGCACGTTCAAAATGAATGTTTCATTATAGATCACAATTGAGCCATGATACTTAACTTTTGCATTTTAAACATTTATTTAAGCTATTATCACTGCAAAGCAGAAACGCCCATCATATAAAATCAACAATATGTTCAAAATGAGTATTTCTGTTTAGAGCACAATTGATTTTTGCATTTTACTCTGTAATTCAAATCATTATATAAAAAAATGTTTATAAAATTAAGAGTAGGTTCTCTACAGTTCAATGTAGATTACAGTATATTGTGGAGTAAGTCACTGCGGCGAGGCATGTTAAGCTTATTTTCGGTGCACGGAGGTGCGTCCTTAATAAGAGCAGGCAATAAATCGATTTGATTGAAAAATGGGTGATTTCATTGATTTCGATGACAATAAAACATGGGAGGATGACACATCTGTTGATCGTCATTCAATTCCGTGCAATGTCGGTTCTCCCTGCTAGTTTGAACTAAGTGATAATTTGCATGAGATCAATACGTACTTATTGCGGTTCGAATTCATAAAATATCTCGTAACTCCGCCACCAGCAAGTCATGTTTATACATATAAATTCTATTTAACCTTGAAAAACAAAAACAACATCTCTTTCCACTTTATATGTTCTGGTCTTCTGTTTCATGTCGTAAGCTCGTTATAAACAAGTAAGGAAAAACATTAAAATGTTTTAGACAGCCACTAAGCGCAATAACAATGATAATCGAAATGTGTGATCGTATTTAGTGTGTAAGGTTTTAAGTAATTTGTGAATTAAGTCTATGAAGCAATCAGTCTATGCTCTCTTCCAAGCAATTAGTGAAAGAAACATTGTAAATTAATGGCCATTAATGGAAAGAGATGCGCTTGATTATAAAAAGAATGAGCTTCTGCAGCATAATAATTGGTGAAACGAACTTAGACCACAAAAGGCGTATTTATATATTAATACCATAATATCTTTAACGTACATAGTACGTGTGGTATGATTTTCTAGAATATAAATTATCCGATCGGATGATCCTACTTATTAAAAAGAAAAATAGAACTGATAACATACTACGAACATTAGTCTAACTTATTCATTTAATTCAGTTGACTTATACAAATCTTGACAGTATCTATTCGTAGCGCAAAATCAATCACTTAATTATTATATCAATCAGTGAATCTATTATGCCCTTAACTAGTCAGAAGAAATAGCAACAGTCAATCAGTCAAAGGAATCAAAGTGTGATTTGACATGAATAAAATTCGAAAATTGGAAGAGAAGCTGCAGATACCGTTTTATTTTTCCATTACGCCATACTGAATCTTTTATATATATATATATATATATATATATATATATATATATATATGAGCAAACAGTTAATAAAACATGTTACAAAACACTTTGAAAAAGAGTTAAAAACATATTTAATCTGAAAAGGAAACACTAGATAAGTGGATAGTCCTTAATCCGCGGAGTTTCGAAGAAATACTTTCCTTCTACTCAGAGGGTAGGAATTAGCAAAATGCGGGATCGGATTTTGCATGCAAAAGTATTTGATGAAACAACAAGTAAGTCAAAGATCTTACTTGATAACAAAAAAAGTGAAGCAGAGGGAATATGGTGAAGAAAAAGGTTATTACACATGAATGGATAGTCTGGTGGAAGATAAATAATTCAGTGAAGGTAAAATCCAAATATATAACTTCAAGAAAGTTAATTGGATTTCCATTTGCACAAGTAAAATCCAGGGAAATCCCATAATTGGAAGATGGTCCATAATAATCCAAAGGCAGAAATCCATGGAATAATTCACAAAAATGTGTATAAGGAAAAAATTCCAATAATATTAATAAAAGAAAAATAAGATATGCTTTTCACTCTACTGCTGAGACATAAATATAAATAAGAAAGATCAGGAAATGAAATATACTAAATGGAAAATAAATTAATAAATTAATAAATAAATAGAAATTAAAAAATGAATAATAAAAACTAATAATAAAACTTTATAAATATTAATTCTTTAATATCTATAATATACTTTAATTTTACCATCTTGCATCATTTTGGTAAATTTGGTAATTTGGTAATATTATTATTACACACACACACATATATATTTTTTCATGGCAGGTGCTCGTCTGAACTCCAATCTTTGGTCCCCCCTCGCCAATCTTTCACGAAAAACACCCGTCTAGCTGAATCCACTGTGAAAAATTTCCCCCACTCTATATCTGTGCCTAAATCAAAACGCGGATTCCATGAACAAAGCTTCTTTCTTAGAACTGCACGCCTATGGAACTCTGTTCCGTCTGCCTGCTTCCCACCGGACTACAACTTGGATGTCTTCAAGTCCAATGTTAACAAATTCCTAATGAACCGCCCCCTTAAGTAAACACTTCATCAAATCTCCACACTAACGTAATGTACTTGCAATAACCCTTATTCCTGAGTGGCTTCCAGGCCTTGATAAGTGGTGATCAATGTGTGTAAAAAAAAAAATTAATTGTAATTTTTATTTTTTATATATATATATATATATGTATGTATATTATATTAATATATATATATATATGTATATATATATAAATATATATATATATATAACTCTGTGTCGGGTATATTATGTGTATGATATTTGTGCGCTTTCTATATAATTAACGATAATTGTTGTGAGGATTCATTCATGCATAAAATATTCTAAACTGTATAAATAGAGCGAGATATACCAACTCCAGGAGTGGCTTGCTTACTTTCGTAGCGCACCATCTTGCTTTCTGTTTTGTTTCAATACTAATTGCCTTTCCTAGCCGATATTCGCATCCGTCTTTTCCTTAGTGACCCTTCTGGGCCATAAGAACTTGGCGACGATGCAAAAGCTCACGACAAAAATATCAATTTAAAATACACCAGTGTTTTACAAGTTGACGACGTGGCACTTGGGTTTATAAAGTTGATTCTCGCAACAACTTGGCGACGTAGAACTGGATTTTACCAAAGAGATACTCACATCGCGATGAATAATTCTAAATAAAAAAAGACGTATGACAATATTTGGTTCGAACAACAAGGAAGATAAGTTTTATACAAGAATATCTTAGCGTTAGCAAAAGCAGACGAATATTTTCGAAAAAAATAAATACTCGCAATCAATGTCTTCATACCCCCAAAAGAATGCATCGATCGATTAGTCTAGATCAAGAACGTAGGTAAATGTTTTCATGATGCTCCATATCGTGTTTTCCGAAAACACTGTATTACTATGGATGTTAGTTTTTTTAGTTAAGATTTTGAGAACTAATTCCTGAGTTTTTACATTTCTAGTTGCCACTGGACAACCGAGTAACATTCTCAATAAACAAAATTGTTTTACAACTAGGACTATGAAAATACCTTATGTCTTTAAACTAACGGCAAATGGTTATTTGTTATACCGTAAAAAACCCTTCTCAAAACTGTACTGAAAGTTAATTCGATTTAAAACTAAAGAAAATAAAATAATAAGCGTATTTTCTCCCAGTTACATTGCTTTCTTTTGCTATCAGAAAAATGTAAACGGTTTCCACACACAGCGTAAAACTGCAATTAGTAATATTACAATATCTATTCACGAGTAAGTAATTTTCGGTCTTGGAAAAAGTATACAAGATGGACTAATTTAACGAGGATATTCTAAGAATGTTTCAACAACAGCAAAAATAGAAAAGATGTTACGACAATAACAGCAATAATAACAACTACAACAGCAACAGAAATTACAGAAACAGTTGATTTAGCAACAACAACAAATACAAAATATCAGGAATTAGCTCTCAAAAGCTTACCTAATAGACCTAACACGAACAGTAATAAAGTATTTTCGGAAAACACAATATGGAACACCATGGAGACATTTACTTACGTTCTTGATGAAGACCAAACGTTCGAGGCAATTTTTTGAAAGGTATGAAGATCTTTCGTACGTCAATTGCAAAGATTAGTCCGATTCGAAAAAAAATCCTCTGCGTTTACGAAAGGTACGAACTGTTGAACACAGTAGGTTTGTAGACTGCATGATAAATAAAAAGACTGTGAATCTAAAGTTCACGAAAACCGTTAAGTTATTATCAGACCTTTCAGACGTAATACATCTATGTGAAAAAGTTCGTTAGTTTCTATGAGAGTTAGGAACTGTTGAACACAGTTTCGTTGGTTTGTAGACTATATTTTAACTAGAACAACTACGGATCGGGAGTTCGCGGAAATGGGAATGAACTGTTCAGTTCCATTTGATTCATAAAGTTAGAGATTTTTAATTTTGTTATGCGGGATGTCGAAGATTATTTAACGTTAGCCTCGTAGTACACCATATTGGCGATACTTACTACGACGGTTGCTCTCTGTATATTCTGTTTTGTTTCAATGTTAATTACTTTTTTCTAACCCATATAGTGTATCCATGTTTTCCGTAGTGACACTTCTGGACCACAACCACAATCTACGCGTGTTGTCTCTTAGCAGTTGCATTATGTACAAATGTGTATATATTTAAGTTATAAATTTCAAACAGGTAAAATATTTAAATATTTGTTTATTTTCGTAAGATTGCGTTATGATTAAGCTTCAAGCACGCCTGATCCGTATTTTATTCATATTAAATCAACGCTTTTATAACGGAACTCACAGCCCTGACGTTAATCTCGCGTAGCACATACACCGTTCGGGAATTTCAAAAGACAACCTCTGAGAGACAACATGCTGATCTTTACGAACTGACTTTTCTTTCTCCATATTTATAACATGGCAAGAAAGAAGAAGAAAAAAAGAAAGAAAAAGAAATGAACAAAATACTGAGGATGGAGTTTGACGTAAAATATATTAAATTATAAATTTCAAACAAGTCAAATATTTTCGTAATATTGCGTTGTGATTTAGCTTTCAAGTGCACCTGATGCGTATCTATTTTTATTCAAAATAAATAAACGCTTCTGTAACGGAACTCACCCTCTCTCTCTCTCTCTCTCTCTCTCACACACACACACACGCATATATATATATATATATATATATATATATATATATATATATGTGTGTGTGTTTTAATTTTTTGGACACAACGCACACACACACACACACACACACACATATATATATATATATATATATATATATATATATTGTGTATATTTAGGCAGCATTTTCTCATTTAGACAAATATTATTGAATAGCACGGAATTATTCTGTTTTACAATTTTCCTTTTTATCTTCTCCAATCTCTTGTATTTTCTAGAAAAATTTCTAGAAAATACAAGAGTATTGCAGAGTGAGAGAAATGTAAATAGGCTAAGAATACTCGAAGCATTGTACATTAAAACAAAGAAGCCTCAAATAAATAATATTAATTATGAGTGCAGCCGGAACATTTTGAAATGTTTGGGATACATGTTTAATAATGTATATATGTGTTTGTATATATAAATCTGTTTAATATATGCAAAAAAAAAAATGGCCCACTTAACTTGTAACAAATTACCACGTGACTAGGAAAAAAATATATAAGTAAATTAAAAAAAAACAATCCCTACATTTATTTCTACAATATGCCTGAGGATCATAGAAGTACTTCTGCCGAAAGCGCTCGCGATTATGGATCCAACATATACAATTTCGAGAAAAACACAAAAAGGACTATTCGGAGATTGGAGAAGATAAAAAGGAAAATTGTAAAACAGAATAATTCTGGGCTATTTTTCTAAATATATATATATATATATATATATATATATATATATATATATATATGTGTGTGTGTGTGTGTGTGTGTATGTATGTGTGTTTGTTCAAAAAATTGAAAAAAAACATAGAGAGTATTGAAAGAGAATACAAATAATTAACTGAAATAAATATGCATTTATCAATCAATATACTGATCAATATCTACATAGATAATTTTCATTTTCTGGATTAACAATCGGATTCATTGGCAGACCACATAGTTATTAATATAATGTTGTTGTCTTTGATTTGTATATAATCTGTTAGTTATAAATGTGAATAGACTGATATGTTGGCTGGTTCATACACATAAAGATTGCAATGGCATCGATTTATTTTTTGTTTTGATAAAAAGACAGATAGCTGAATGGATAGACAATTACACACACACACACACACACACACACACACACACACACACACACATATATATATATATATATATATATATATATATATATATATATATATATATTAGGATAGATAGACAGAAAGATAGATAAATAGACAGAAAATATTCACTGTGTCGGTTGAATATAATCGATGAGGTATATACACGAAGAGATTAACAATTAGAGAGAAAATAACGCATTAAATATATCATCCGAAATGTAATAAGGTCGGTTTATATATAAATATATATATATATATATATATATATATATATATATATACATATATATATATATATATATATATATATCCCAAAACTTCTGGCTTTGATGGAGGGAAGACACTAAAACTTGCTGATATGGTTTCAAATGATCTGAAATAACAGTAAGGGAAGACTTGATTCCAAATATTTATCATATGTTATATTCCCCCTCGATTATGAATATCCCAATATCAAATAAACCTTATACACTGTGAAATTTATTTTATGTATGGAAACCAAGGAGGGGATATATAACAAATGAGAAATATTTGGAATCAAGTTTTCCCTTGCAGTTATTTCTGATCATTTCAAACCATAGCAGCAAGTTTTACTCTTCATACCATCTAGAGGTTTTGGGGGAAATATCAGATATTATGTAATTCATATGCGAAACTAAATAAACAAATGACTCTGATTGAAGTATTGGCAAAGGCGCAGTATCTTTTCACCCACGAAAAATCCTTTAGAATTATTACTATTATAGGTTTCCGAGGGCGCTGAAAATAAAAATAACAGTAAAAATCACAGGTAACGAGTAATTTCCAAAATATGAAGAAATTATAAAGTGGGGGATCACTTTTTTATATTAATTTAACGTAAAATGAACAGCCAAGGGTGCTATAAAGTGGATGCTCATTCTACTAACATTACTTAAAACAGAAATGTGCGACCGTAAATGCTAATGTCACATAGCTCACTACATAATTGACATCATTAGCTTTCCAGCATGTCTTCATTTATTAAATTCTGATCAGTGGTTGCCCAGATTTCGAACTTATAAAATTACCTAAAAAAGTAGTATATCAATATATATGGATATATTTATACTCGTCCCCATATTCAATATTGAAATGCTCATATCTTTGGTTCTATGGGCCGAAACTACATGTAAATATGCAGCCTTATAGAAGATTATAATACGATAATATGGTTAAAATTTTATAACAATTGTTTAAAAGTCATCTATATTTTCAAACCAATAAATATGCCCAAATTAACATACATTTATATATATAGTGTCGTAGCAAGCCAGCTTTAGTTTTGCTGAATTTTGCTTCGGATTTTTTTGTTTGTTTTTCCCCTGTGGCCTTGCCTTGCCACTAATATATATATATATATATATATATATATATATATATATATATATATATATATATATATATATATATATATATATAATCTGAGGTTATGGTTTTACAGAGAGTAAGCAACCTACGAAGTTTAACGAGTGCTCAATACCGAAGTGGAACAGGGTATACTCTTTATTTGTTTTAAATAAGCAGCATTATGTCGCTACACAGTCATGAGCATCTTTCGGTCAGCTAGTTACCAGTAACTAGAGACGTCTTCAGGCGATAAAGCTTATATAAATGCAAAGTTTGCAATGAAAATATCAGGTCTTCCTCGTCATAGAGAGTTAATTTCAGGAGGTTCCGTCAAATGTTGTGAAAAATAAGATTTGGTTGTATGTAAACAGGACCGAACAGGGGTGCGTATTTGTGTTTAGATGCAGGAATATATGGGAAAAGGTGCGGGTTAAAGGTCGAGATAGCGGTAATGGAAAACTAAAAATATGCGTATGTGATGGCCGTCTTTAATTTTAAACTCACTAGTGTGTATAGGTTCAAACAGTAGGGGAGTGTGGATTTGACATATATATGATAAAAGGGGTTTCAGATTTAATCGCAGTTATTCAGTTATAAAAATGTATTCAATTTGACTTAAATTTTTATGTGGTCAGAAATTGTACCACACGTTACCCTCTAGTCTTCCATTACCTCTACATGGACCCATAACCTCCTATATCTAAAACACATACTTTCCCATTCATTCCTATATCTAAACACAGACTCAAATTCGCACCCCTACTAGGTCCTATTTACATACAAGCAAATCATGACTACGATCAACCACAACGATATTCAAGTGAAATTAATCATTTAAAAGGCATAAACGTTATTAAATGTAGATCTGATAGACCGACTGGAGATTACGATCTCGCATGTAGGCAATCTGCACGACTTTTCATTCACAGACAGTGCTCAATAGTTTTGTAACATATTTCTTGAAGGGGCAAAAATAATTAAGGATATATAAATATATACTACAAGTTTAGCGCGGCTTTGCTTGAGCCCTATGTACTGCTCATAACTTTATGTGCATATATATATATACATATATATATATGTATATATATATATATATATTAAAAAGTTTAACTCATGTCCAAGTAACCTACATCTAAAATTTCAAGTGTTTAGACCCAAAATTGGCGGAAGAGTTTGGTAGAGTCTGCAAATATCAACTCTTTCAACTTTGACCTTTTGGCAGCCATATTTTAGCACGAAAACTATTTAAAAAGCTTGCTGCATGTCTGAATACGGCTTATGTAAAATTTTAAATTTTTAGATTAAAAATTTACTGAATAGTTTGCTAGAGACCGCAAAGGTAAAATCTTTTGAACTTTTGACCCCTAAGCAGTACAATTATCGGACAAAAACATATTAACAAGCTTGCTCTATGTCTGAATACATTTATGTAAAATTTCAAATGTTGAGACGAAAAATTGGCTAAGTAATTTGGATGAAACCGCAGAGGTCAATCTTTTAATTTTGAACCGAATTCTGACCCCTTAACATTTATTGTTTTGGTCTTAATA